>NC_080841.1:45631483-45933874 GCF_030435755.1 Ochotona princeps
ATGCTGGCGTTGGGTTTTTCATATATGGCTTTTATTATATTGTGGATTTTTCCATCTATGCCTACCTTGGTTAGGGCTTTTAGCAGGAAGTGGTGTTGGATTTTGTCAAAAGCTTTTTCTGCATCTATTGATACTACCATGTGATTCTTGTTTTCAGTTTTTGGATGTGGTGTATCACATTTATGGATTTCTGAATGTTGAACCATCCCTGCATTCCAGGGATGAATCCTACTTGATCTGGATGAATGATCTGTCGGATGTGTTTTTGAATTCTGTTGGCTAGGATTTTGTTGAGAATCTTAGCATCAATGTTCATCAAAGAGATAGGTCTGTAGTTTTCCTTCTCTGTTGGTGCTCTGTCTGGTTTTGGGATTAAGGTAATGTTGGCTTCATAAAATGAGTTTGGAAGGGTTGCTTCTTTTTCTATTGTTTTGAAGAGTTCGTAGAGGATTGGGGTTAGTTCTGTTTGGAATGTTTTGTAGAATTCTGTAGTGAAGCCGTCTGGGCCTGAGCTTTTCTTTGTTGGGAGGTCTTTAATCACTGATTCAATCTCTGCTTCAGTTATGGGTTTGTTCAGGTTGTTTGTTGCCTGTGGGCTAAGTTTTGGCAGGTGGTAGAAGTCTAAGAACTTTTCCATTTCTTGGTGGTCTTCTCTTTTGTTGGAGTACAGTGCTTTGTAGTAATTTCTAATTATGTCCTTAATGGTTGTGGTATCTGTTGTTATGCTGCCTTTTTCATCTTTGATGCTGTTAATTCTTGCTTTCTCTTGTTTTTTCTTTGTCACTCGGGCCAGTGGGGTGTCTATTTTGTTTGTCTTCTCAAAAAACCAGCTTTTTGATTCATTGATTTTGTGTATAGTTTTTTTTATTTCTATCTGGTTGATTTCCTCCCTTGTTTTGATGATTTCTTGTTTTGTATTGTGTGGGGGGCTCTTCTGCTGTTGTTTTTCCAATTCCTGGAGGTGTGTGTTTAGTTCCTGTATTTGGCGCCTCTCTTGGGCCTTGACATGAGCTCCAATTGCGATGAGTTTACCCTGTAGCACTGCTTTGGCAGTGTCCCACAAATTTTGGAATGTTGTGTCAGAGTTGTCATTGGTTTCCATAAATTTTTTGATCTCATCTTTAATTTCTTCTCTGATCCATTGTTCGTTTAATAGCATACTGTTCAGCCTCCAAGAGTTTCTGTATTTCCTGGGGCATTTTGAATTGCTGATTTCCAATTTCATTCCGTGGTGGTCTGAGAGGGTACATGGTATGATTCCTATCTTTTTGAAGTTATTTAGATTTGCTTTGTGTCCTATCATGTGGTCGATCCTGGAGAAGGTGCCATGCACTGCTGAAAAAAATGTATAATCTGTGGCCTTAGGATAAAAAGTTCTATAAATGTCTACCAAGTCCAGTTGTTCTATTGTTTGTATGAGCTCTGTTGTTTCTTTGTAGAGTTTTTGTTTTGTTGATCTGTCTATTGTTGTTAGTGGGGTGTTAAGATCACCCACTATTATTATGTGCATATCTATGTCTCCCCTTAAGTCTGTAAGTAATTGTTTCACGTAGCTAGGTGCGTTTGAATTTGGTGCATATATGTTCACAATGGTAGTTACTTCCTGATGGATCAGTCCCTTCACCAATATGTAGTGTCCTTCCCTGTGCTTTTGATGTGTGTCAGATTGAAGTCCACATCATCTGAAATTAGGACAGGTACCCCAGCCTTTTTTTTCTCATCCATTGGCATGAAATATCTTTTTCCAACCCTTCACTTTCAGTTTATTAGAGTCTTTTCTGGTTAGATGTGTCTCTTGTAGGCAACAGATAGTTGGGTCCTATTTGATAATCCATTCTTTTAATCTGTGCCTTTTGATTGGTAAGTTCAGGCCATTTGTGTTAAGAGTTAAAATTGAGAGGTTGTGCTTTTGCCCTGCCATACTTGTTTTTTTGGTTGTTGATATCTGTGTAATTTCCCCTCCTTGTGTGGACTTTAGTGGGGAGACCTTCCTGTTTGCCATCTTTGCTTATGATTCGCCTCCTTTTTTTCTGGATTTAGTGCTTTTCTAAGGAGATTTTCTAGAGCTGATTTTGTGCTGGCATATTCTTCTAATTTCTCTTTGCTATGAAAGTATCTGATTTCGTTCTCAAATACGAATGAGATCTTTGCTGGGTACAATATTCTTGGTTGACAGTTGTTCTGATTCAGGATTTGGAAGATCTTTGTCCATTCTCTTCTTGCTTGTAAGGTCTCTTCAGAGAAGTCAGCAGTGATTCTGATTGGTTTTCCCCTATATGTGATCTTTTCTCTGCTTCGTACTTGTCTCAGAATTCTTTCTTTGTCTTCGTTGGAGTGGAATTTGAGCACCATATGTCTGGGTGAAGATCGCTTTGGGTCATATCTGCTGGGAGTCCTCTTATCATCCTGGATTTGGGCTGTGTTCATGTTCCAAGTGTTTTGGAAGTTTTCCTGTATAATTTCGTCGAGCACCATTTGCATTCCTCACTTTTCCGCTCCTTTAGGAAGGCCAATAATCCTAATATTCGATTTTCTGAAGTTGTCTTTCATTTCTTGTATGGTCTTATTGGCTTTGTTCAGACTTGTCTCCAGCTGTTTAATGAGCTGGGTATATTCATTTTGTGTGTCTTCCGTTTCAGAGATCCTCTCTTCTACTGTATTTATTCTGTTGGTTAGGCTCTCAATTTTGTGCTCTAAGTCAAGGATTTTACTTTTCATTTGTAGTATTTCTGTGACTATGTGGTTCTTGAATTCCTTGAAGTCCTCCCAATTCTTCTCATTGTCTCTGACAGATTTTAACATTATTTTTTTGAATTCCTTGTCTGGTAGATCTTCCTTGTCTTCATCTCGCATCTCCGAAATAGACATTGGCTTTCGATCCTTTATTGGTGGGGTGTTGGCACTCTCATCTGGATCATTACCTTTTCTGGTATTTCTTCCCATTTTATTAGTGTTTCTTTTTTGAGAGACCTAGGCACCAGCGTGCTGAGGGGTCTCCAAGCGCTATCCCACAGAGATCGGAGACTGCAGGCGTGGAGTAGCAGGGTGCGGGAATTTTAAAGGCACTTTTGGTGTGTTTCCAGTACACTGGACCTCAGGGCGCCACTTCCAAGGCCCAGCGGATTCAAAACACACTCTCAGCTCGTCTCCTACACATATGCAACCACAGGGCGTGGGGGAATGAAGGCACTCTCTGTGCGCGCCCCCTGTGCGCGGGATCACAGGGCATGGAGGATTCTAGGTGCTTTCTCGGTGTGTCCGCAGTGCCAGGGACTTCAGGGCGTGGAGGTTCCAGGTGCTCTCTGGGAACGCCTCCTGCACGTGGGTCCGCAGTGCCCTCCTAGTGCGTCTCCCAAGCACGGGACTGTAGGGCATGGGGTGTTCCAGGTGCTCTCTGGAAGTGCCTGCTGCGCAGGTCCGCCCACCCCAGCAGCGTGGGACCGCCCACCCCAGCGCTTGCAGGGGACTGCCCACCCCAGCACTCGCAGGGGACCGCCCAGCCCGGAGGCGCGCCTGGGTCTGCAAAGCCCAGAGGCGTGCTCGGGTTCCTGTGGGTCAGCACCGCCCAGATCTGTGCCAGTTCGCAAGGCACAGGGGAGTATTCAGTGTGCCTTTTGCCTTTCTCCTCAGTGCACAGGACCGCTGTGCGTCACCTCCAAGACACAGTTTTGGCAGTTTCAAGGCACTTGCCCTGTGTCACCAGACGCTGGAATCTCCGGGGGTGGGGGGAGAAGGGTGGGGAGATGAGCACCAAGGATGTTCAGGCTCTGTGCGTGCCCCTGGAGGGCCAACTCCAGGAGCCTCCAACCCACCGCTGACCCCAACCAGCTCACTGAAACCTCAGGTTCTTGCAGTCTGCCTCTGCCTCTGGTGAGGACCATCGCTGGGGGTGTGTCTCCTGGTGACTGTGGTGGGTGCGGGTCCTGTCGACTGTGGTGAGTGCGGGTCCTGGCAACTGGGGAGGGTGCGGGTCCTGGCGGGTGCTGGTGACTGTGGCAGGTACGGATCCTGATGACTGCGGGTCCTGGTGCTTGTGGCAGGTGTGGGTCCTGAGGACTGCAGGTTGACTGCAGCTCCCAGCGTCTGTACTCAAACATGACTCAGCAGGTCAGGAGCGGAAAGCCATCTTCCCTGTCTTTTGTTTTGTTTTGTTTTTTCCTGGTTGCTCTTCCGAGTTGTGTGGATTTTTTTGGCTCCACGCTGTCCAGGGAACTTCACGTTCTTCTCTTTGCAGCTCTGTGCTGCTCCACTTACGCTTTTGTCGTGTTCTAGCCCTCTCTGTCTGTGAGCTCCCTCACAGCCATCCTCCTATGTCGGCCATCTTGCGAGTCTCGTGCACATTTTTTATTGTGCACTGCCGGAGTCCAGCTCCAGCCGAGAGTTCGGAGCTCAGGAAGGGTGCGTGGCGTCGGCGATAAAGAAAGACACAGACACTCTTACTTGGTGGCTTCTTGCTATATGCTTTATTCTCCAAAAGAAGCTGTCCTTTTTATTTACTTAGACACATCACTAGCCTCTGCACAAACGTTTGATTTTTTATCTTTAACTTTAGAACTAAGACAGCATACACAGATGTTCAATTAATTTTTACTTCATGGTCAACCAGGTGCTCTTAAAGATAATTCTGTAAGTTACTATAATCAGTTTCTTTAAAGCAAACCATTATTCATTCTTCAGAAGTAGCCATTAGGTGACAGCCAGAACTCCAAGGCCGAGGCACATATGGTTACCTACTAATCAGTAAAACATTCCTACCTACTACATTTTATTTTCACAACTTATCTATCACATAATGGGAAAGATACATCAAAAGAAAAAGAACATAAGGATCTAAGGCAAAAAGTTCCAAACGTTAAATCCCCCTACAACTGCAAACCCTACAACCCCATAAACAATTAAACAATAATCCAAAGTATATCTCTGTGATGTTAGTAGAATTGCCCTATATTTCCTCTAGTTAAAAAATTATAAAAACGGCTAAAACAGCTGCATTTTCTGTGCTCTAAAAGTTGCAAGGACAGGCTAACCTTTAAGGTCACAGTAACTATATTTTTTTGCCCTAGCAGTTTCCACTCATACTCCCATCAATTCTGTTAGTTTGTAAAATTCTTATTAAGCCATTTCCCAGAAGGCATGCTATATGTCTGGGCCAGATTTCAGGACAATGGGTAGGTACACAACAAGGTGTCCAGAAATGGCATGGGTTTAAATTGTACTCCTGTGCGCAGTCAAAGGCCCACTCACCAAGACATTATCAGTAACATTAACTCTCAAGCTCATATTACTTGCCAAAGCCATCTCACAGGGGCAAACAATGCCTCAATAGATTACAGGATTTTTAGCGGGGTGCTTGAGTGTCCATGGCAAAGAGTGGTGAGACTGCATCAAGGTGGTCAGAGAGAAATCCGCCGGGCCCTGCCAAACAGCTGGAAGCTCCCCCGGGCCCTGCCATGCAGGGGAACTGTTCTCTTTACACCTTCGTGCCATCTACACCTACTACCCGGTCCCCTGCAGTGCACATACTTCCTTATTCATTGATGTCCTACAATGATAATTTTCCTTCTCCAAAGGAAATTTGTATGAATTTTTTTTCAAATTCAAGAATCAAACTTCATTTCTTTTGTAATCATTGTTGTATAGTTCTGGAAATAAACAAAAAAATCTTCCATTTCTTATTTATTGGAAGAGATAAAAATATAGAGGAAGAGGATCTTGAAACTTGGGGAGTATTAGTGAAAGGTAGAACTTCTGCTGTGGTAAGCATAGTACGTGACAACAGAATAGTATATTCCAGAATTCCCTATTCTCAAATGCAGCTTGGGGCTGTTTGCCTGTGGAAAACCACTCTGTAACACACTGATGAATGATCAGTGTGTTGACTGGATGATAGGTGCACACTTGTATGGATGTATAAGTGGATATATAATGAATCATTACATTCTGCTTAGTGAAATTTTTAAAGGAGTCTTGTATTTATGGTTGGTAAATAAAGTGATATTTTATATGAACAGATTATATAAAAGAATCTGTCCATTCAGTCTTCATGGCTGGGTTAAAATTTGACTTAGTCACTATCATTCTACAGCCCTTTTATTAAAGTATGGTAAGAAATCATCCTCATCCTGATTCTAAATTTCCATACAAACAATTTTTTTGTTTTAAGGCTTATCACTCATAAAAGAAGCATCCATAACTCTAAATCTAGTTTATATTGATCTGGATACATACTGTAGAGCTGGGAAACAGACACTGTTGCAGAAGACAAAATGGGTGAGATGGGTAGAATTAATCCTCACCATGTTCAAGTCTTCAAGCCTCCTTATTCTACACATCATCTCCTTTGAAAAGGAAATGAGATGCTTAGGATCTGAACTGAAGACTAGCTTGGAAGGTATTAAAATAAAAACAGTTCTGGATTCTGGATTTTAGGTTATTGAGACGAAAAAACAGGAAGTATTATAGGAAAAGAAGATAGGGTTGAGACTGTGGTCAAGTTCAGAACAGAAACTCCTTGTGTAGGATAAATTTAAAAAGTTTATGGTACTCATCTGAGTTTAAAGTATGTACCTCCCATGTCTAGTTCAATGTATGTCTTCTAAATTGAAAAGAGTCTTAGAGTTAGAAGTTACTATGTGTTCCAGATTGTAGGTCTGTCTCTTTCTCTTACTGTCTCTTGATCATTCATGTTACTCTCCATTCTTCTTTCTCTCCCCACTCTGGTTTCCAGAGTAACAATTGGTATCTGACTCCAAAATCATTTACAAGTTAAATTTCCAAATTAATTCATTTCTCTGGAAATAATGAAAAAATAGACTGCAGAACAGTTAATAACTGATTATGTGAGTGTGATGGAATTTTTTCCTATGAAGTGTTCTGCTAAATTACGTGTTTGACTGCATTCAAATTTTGATACTGTTAAACTTGTTAACATGCTGCATATCCTTCTTGCTAGTCACAAACACTTGTTCATATTCTGCTATGCCTGGTATAATACTACTATACTTGGACCATACTGTGAAAGAACTTGATATTTGTTAGTGTGGTTGTTCTTCACTATTCCCTTGTGTTTGTGGTGGGATGGTATCACCTAATGGTCATAAATTTCAGTTGATTTTCATCTTAGTATGGATGGCACTTAGTTGAAGTAAGCCTCAGGAAAGTAGCAATTTCTCCTTTATGATAGTTTTAGTACTCCCTGGCCAAACTATACTGGAAATGAATTTACTAGGTCATATGTTATTATCATAATTCAAACAAAATAATTATTCTCACTTTTTTCTTTGTGAAATTCCTTTAATACTTGTTTTATGGCAGTTTAGCATGGGATGTAGTATATTAATTTTATAATGTACTTTAGATGTGTTGTCCACTGTGCTATTCAATTGTTGCTGTGTTACTAGCATTGATTGTATTAAATCTTTACATCTGAATATAGCAGTATATCTTAAATGTTCTTGTATTTTTAACAAAATAATTGCAAAAATGTTTTACAAAATCTGTAATTTTTTAAAATTTTACTTCTTTTTATTATAATCATTTTATGAGACAGTTCCATAGGCCCTTGGATTTTCCTTATCCCCTTCCAATTCCCTCCCCCTTCACTGAGTTCCCCTATATCATTATTATAGTATAGTTTTTCATACATAGTCATATGTCCATTATTGTGGGCATGGACAATGGCAGAGAGTCCAGCATTCTATTGTCAAGATATAGTAAACAGTTTCATTGGGAGCCCATCTTTGTCTGGAAGTAGAGATGCATACTGCATTGTATCCTCACATCTGGATATGATAGTCTCCATTACACAATTACTATACATCCTCTGAAATGAAAAGCCACAAAACAGAATCAACAACAGGAAGAAAAAAAGAAATTAACAACACCATGAAGTTAAAAAACATGCCACTGAATGACTAATGTGTCGCTGAAGAAATGAAAAGGAAAGGCAACCCCCTTTTGTGTTTGTTATGTCATGATCCTCCTTAATGCTGTTGTGAAAATATTCAGTTTGTTAATTTCTCACTTACATGATACATGGTAGTGATATATTAGCAATATACTTTGTTTTCTTGAAAATAATGTAGTGTCTGGTGGTTGTTAATTTTCATTTAAGTTTTCCCTCATAGAATTGGATTTTATTTTTGTTACTTCTTCTGTATTAGATAAAATGTATCATTTTATATATGAGTTTCTTCATTAATTTTTAATTTATCTTTTTGAAGATTTATTTGTTTTTATTTGAAAGGCAGATTTTACAGAGAAAATGATAGAACATCTTCTAACCATTGTTTGACTCCTCAAGTGAAAGCAACAGCCATAGCTAAGCTGATCTGAATCTGGGAGCAGGGATTCTCTTCTGGCTCTCCCACAGGGGTGCAGGATGCAGGCTTTCCCAGGCAGTCAGCAGGGAGGTGGAACAGGACGTGGCACGGCCAGAACAGGAAGAGGGTGCCAGTGTCAGAGAGGATTACCTTACTGCACCACCACGCTGGCCCCAATGTTTTCAACTGGAATAACTTCCACAATTTTGAAATTTGTAGCTCAACTGTCCACATATTTTTTGAAAACCCCAATATTTTTCACCTGAATAGGCATACTAGAAACTTAGTATGCCTGTTTAGAGTCATTTGACAAAATGTTTTACTCAATAAACTAAGAACATGATAATAAAGACTGATGAAATTTTTACATATGTAGATCAGTTTTGCATATTCAAAAGTAACGTAAAGAATATAATCTGTGATTTGGGAACTGTAATATAAATTCCAAATTTAAAACTTTTTTCTGCTCTCTGTAAAGAAAATGAAGCATATGTAACTCCTGAAGTAATTTTACAAGACTGATTTGTGTGTTTTTAACATCTACTGCTGTACTATACATTCAGAATTCAGCTGAATAGAGAAGATAACTCCGTTAGTGTATTTTCTAGGTCATTGCAGGTGTTTTTTTTGCTGGAATTTGCAAGTACCTGTATTTTTATGCTTTAATTGCCTGTTAGAGGGCATTTACACAGCCCTTATTTGAACAGATTTCTCTGATTTTTTTGAACCTTTAAACACTGGAGAGCAAAGAATTTTATATAAGTCTTATATGTTTTATGTATTATTAAAGAATATTAGAGGCAATGGAGTTTGCTTCAATTCTTCAATTAACGAGTACTTTGTGTCCTATGAGATTTTGTTCACATCATTACACTGTATTCTTGTTTTGACATTCCCTTAGGTGGTGGAAACCATCCCCTGCTGGTGCCCTATGATACACTGACAGCCAAAGAAAAAGCCAAGGATAGGGAAAAAGCACAGGACATCCTCAAGTTCTTGCAGATCAATGGATATGCTGTTTCCAGGTAAAGGTGCACCTAAAGCTACAGATTTTTCTCAGCACAGTGATTCAGTATCCCTATCAGAGTTAAACCTGAAAATGTATTTATTGATCTTTGCTCTCTAGAGCTGCTGCTTGGTATGTTTAAAATACACACTTGTTGAAAACATTAATATTTGTAGCTATTTTCTTCATAACTGACCTGCTTTTGCTTCCATCAGTCACTTATGGAACATGCCTATACAAAAAAATCACAACCTGTTTTGTAAAGATGGCATTTTAATGAAACAGCTATGAGTTATTCATTAGGATTTTTATCAAATGCAAAATATTACTTGTACAGTAAATCTAATTTTTTGTAAGGATATTATATAGCCTGTGTGTATGTATGTATGTATATATTCACACAATACATATATGTATATAAATATATTACAGAATTTTATCTTATAAGAGACTTTGTATGAATCAATTTTCATATTTAATTTTTGGTGTTCTAGAGGCTTCAAAGACCTAGAATTGGACACGCCTTCTATTGAGAAGCGATTTGCCTATAGTTTCCTCCAACAGCTTATCCGCTATGTGGATGAAGCTCACCAGTACATCCTGGAGTTTGGTGAGTACTCAGATTAAACACCATTAGCCTAGTTCTAGTGTTGTTCTTAGTGATCACAGTGTGAATATAAAACAGAACAGACTTGCAGAGCTGTTCCCTAATGTTATAATCTGTGCATCCTGAGCCCAACAACCAACAAACAAGTTCTTAATGAATGGGTAATGTTTGACAACTCCTAAAGTAATCTAATATATGTAATTCTTTTTTTATATAATATGTTCTGGTGCTTTTTCATTTTGAGAAATATATTAGAAGGAGATCAAAATGTTGAGATAGAGTTAAGTCATTCCCATAAAATTAAATTGCATAACTTCTAAAACCTTCAAGATTCCCAAATTTCTAAACACTGTGGAAGTTTCAAAGTAGCTTTGAAAGGATTGACTTACCTGCAGTGTGGGATACTTGGTTATGCTTCTGGAGTTTCGGAGCGTAATGAAAGATTCCCTTCCCATCTATCTGATGAGTGCCTTCAACCAGGCAAAATTCTCCCACTCACGTTTCATTCTTTCCTTCAAGCAAAGTCTCATAAAGAGGATCCTGGAAAGAAAGTAGGCTACAGAGAGAAGCCTGACCACTTAGCGTTTTCTCCAGTTCCTGATTGTCTGCATGTCCCCTTTTCAAATGGCTATGACAGGGAAAAAATCTAAGAACTCTATGGAAGGAATAGGTAAAATGGGAGTTCAGTGCCTTTGTTACGTTGTTCTATCTCATTATTTTCTCAAAATTTTGATTAGCAAGTAATACTTGTACCTTTTTGAGAAGTACAGTACAATATTTCAACTCAGGTGTAAAAGGCATCAATTAAATCAAGCAGTTGGCATTTTCAGTACTTTATCTTTTATTTACATGTGGGGCATACCAACTAGATTCTTGTTCTTTTTACTGCAGAGTTAATGAAATAAAGGACAGTATAGCAGTTTTATATTTTATCCTTTATTGGCTTTGCAGAACGTGTTTTAATATCTATCTTTTAATCTTTGCTGATTGCAGTAGTAAGAATGTATGTGTCTTTGCCTATTTTCTGGTCATACCACATCGTTTTGCCAGTTTGCATCTGAACATGCTTGTTAAACTATATAGAGAAATAAGGATAGTTCCTAATTCCTTGACATGCTGTCAGATTTGGTTTTTACAAAATTTTATGCTGAAGTACTTTATATGAAAAAGTCAATTCTGTGGATCCAGCTGTTTTATATAATGTGCTTGAAAGAAATTTAATCCCAAAGAAAAATGAAATCTGCAGTCTTAAAAAGCTATCATTTTCCCTTAATTGTTTACAAAGACTGTGTTGTTCTGGTATTATAAAAGATTACTCAGCTCCCCTCCCCCGACGTTATTCTGAATTTGTCAATAACTTGAAGATACCTATTCCCAATTATTTTAATTTATATTTCCAAAACACATTGCTAAAGAAAGTCAGATTCATTTGAGTAAAATAAGGAAGCTGTGCTTACAATATATTTTACCAAAATCTTTGACCAGTTCTGAATGTTTTAGTTGTCCAATATGTAACGCCTATCATCGTGGTTATTATAGTTTATTATAACCTACCCTGACTAGATGGAGCCTCTTATATAATTTATGAAAGGCTCTCTCCTGCGCGTAATGTATTAGGTCAGTCTGTTCTTAACCTTGAATCGATTTCTAAAAAAAAGGTTTTTTTTCATTGCTATGGAAATTTTCTTTGATATAGGTTAAATACTATTTTTTTAATGTGATGCTAATTTTCTAACCTAATATTCAAATTGTTTTGTTCGTCCGTGTTGCATTCCCTGGATTTCTGTACTTTTTCAGATGCTTCATTAAAAACAGAAAGCTTTTCTTTTCAGCCGCACCAAGAAATAACCATTTTGTTAGAGCACAGAGTTAAAAATCCAGTCAGTAATGTTTCTTCAGTTTACACTGAGTTTTCACTCTGGTGAATTTCTTTTCTGAAAGACTATAGAATAGCAGGCTTTTTGCTTTTTTGTTGTTGTTGTTGTTTTTTGCACATTTCAATTAGGAGACAGGTTTCAAATTTTGTTTTTACTCATAACTACAGACATGGACTAATATAGCTTTTTAATTTGGGTTTGAGTATTTTTTAACATTGTAAAAATTTGGGTGAATTTAGCCTTTATAATTTTGAGTAGCTATTATATTCAGGTAAATGGGATAATTCATTTCGCAGTGCATTCTAACTTTGCATTTTGAATGACTATCTTGTAATGCTTGCAGTGCAACATGTGCCTAAAAACTCTTCGTATCTACAGATGGTGGCAGCAGAAGCAAAGGAGAACATTTCCCTTATGAACAAGAAATCAAGTTCTTTGCAAAAGTACAGTATACAGTCTGTCTTGTTTTTGCTTCAGTATGCTTCAAGATCTCTTCATTAGTTCATTACCTCTTTTCTGATCTACAAATATGAATTTTACAGCAAGGGAAGAGTCTGTGGCATCAACATAACTGCATGTGGCATGAATTTTCTACCACAACACTAGGTCACATGTCACTTCACATTTTTCAAAGGAATCAGTTCACATTTAAACTTCTGTATCTTTGTCCTTTTCATATGCATGGAAGAAAAATATCTTCCTTAGCATTTGAATATAGTTATGACTTAACATTTTTAGTTAAGCATTTCTTTTATAAAGAAGAAAAAGCCTGAGTTAACTTATAAATGCATGCATTATAAGAACCTATAGAATAGAATCTTCAATTATAAATCTTTAGTCCAACTCATTTCATAGATGAAGAAGCTAATAAAGTTCCAAGGTGATAAATTGTCCATGTGAAAAATATAAACCATTTTTTATTATTCATTTAATTTACTGAGAATTTTCTGGAGTTTTTGACATTACTGGAATATTTGTCACTTCCTTTCAGTCAAAATAGAAGGAGACAGAGTCACAATCTATGTTGAGTTCATGCTACATTATGAAGCTATTGTAAAACCTAATCAATGCACTCAGTCTCCTTTTGCAGTGTTTGGATTTATTGCTCATTATAAATCATTTCCACTAACATAAATTTTTATAGGCTATACAATAGCCTGTTCTTTGAATGACTAATATTTGACTTCTATTGTGATTGTTCCATTTATTGTAGCTGAGATTTCTCTTTTCTTTCCAATAAATGCTACATCTGATTTTGTCACAGTCATCCAAAGATGTGAAGTTTTTCCTGAGGTGCAGTGTTAAGGATTGATCATATATCAGGAAAATCATATTGAGAGAGATGAATTCCATTATCCATTTTGTTCATTCTGTCAACAAATATATGTCTGGTACTTTTCCAACATATTTCCAAGCACTGGACAAATTAGAGCAAATAGGGGAAAGGGCTACTGTGAAAAATAAACCTAGAAAATATTTTTTCTTAATTTTACAGGATTTTAGGGAGAGATGCAATAGTACAAAATGACACATTTAAGGGAAAAAGGCCAGTGATGTTGTGAGACAGAAGTTATGGACTCAATGTAAAGGCTAATCTGATGAAGTGCTGCTGAGCTGAGGTCTGCACAAGTGGAGTTTTAGGGCATACAGTGTTGAAGAACATTCCAAAGTAAATGGCGTATGCAAAGTCAGGTGACATGAGACAGCAGTCAGGAGAAAAATTTGCCCAGAGTCAGGAGGATCACATGCATACAGGAACGAGTATAGAAAGACTGCATAAAAAAGAACATTGTTTAGTAAGACATTGTGACTGACTGTGTCACTGTTTATGTCTCTATTTGATGAGAAAGAAGCAGGGACGATAGTGGTTATGATAGTAAATGAAGTGACACTACATTTGATGCAATACAATAATAGAGACTCAGTATGTGGTAGTCATGCATGATTTTTGAAGCTTTTGGGGCATTGAGAATTATATAATATGAAAATAATATATGAGAAAATACTGGAAATTTTTAGACTAATGCCAAACTCTTGAAAATTTTCTCTGTTCCTTATAATCAAATTTCAACTACACTCTGTGTATTCCTGCAAACAGTAGAGGAAGTAGAGTGATTTTTAAGATCACATACTCAAATGGTGCTGCCTTGCATGGTATTGGGGATGCCTTTTGCATGTTAACTAATCTCTGACTGTTTTGAAACCTCAGCTGTCATCTTCCAAAAAGTACCGCTGTGTAGATCTGTTTTCTTTTCCTTTCTTTCAGGTTGTTCTACCTTTAATTGATCAGTATTTCAAAAACCATCGTTTATACTTCTTATCTGCGGCAAGCAGACCTCTCTGCTCAGGAGGGCATGCATCAAACAAGGAGAAGGAAATGGTGACTAGGTAAACAGCTACCAAAATAAAGCGTGCCGCTTGAGTTAGGCAAATATGAATTTGGAAATAAGAGCTTCAGGATGTTGAATTGGGAACATACTGAGAATGTGCAGCCATCTGCCTTAGTCCTGTTCTATCAGAACTAAACACTAGAATATGATTTTTAGATTCAGATATGTGTTCTCGATGTTGGAGTTTTTCATATATGGCTGCTTAATGTAGTGCTAAATGGAAGAAATAAAATGAATCCTCAGAATCCACAATTAGAAGCAAGAGGTGCAGTACTATATCAGTATTTTGAGAAGTTCGTTTGTTTGCTTGTTTGTTTTAAACATTAGCTTCCTGAAACATTTCTGCAGACCTACTATTTTATCAGCCTTTATTTTCAATAGGGCAAAAATCTCACTTATACAATTTATTTTAAATGTGTTTTAAAATCAGGGCCAATCTTGAAAGAAAATTAAGTAAAATACAGATTTTTTTTCTGAAAAGTTTTCCTCATGTCCATTAAACCAGCACTTTAGAATTCCTTCTCGTTTATGTTTAAACTCTAGTATTTGTGATAGACTTATTTGTGATTTTGGGGGTGGATCAAGTCTGTTTAATCAAAATTCCACTGAAATTTAGTGCACATGAGAATTAATTTGCAAGCAAGTCTACTTTAAAAAATTAGATTGTTCAAAAATCCGCAGTAAGCTTTTAGTTTGCATCTGAACAGAAGTCAAAGAGAGTAAATTTTCTTTAAAGCAGAATACTTGAGAAAACACAAGCTTCCCTTGGACTTGGCCTCCATATTATGTTGAATGGCAGTGTAATATTAAACCATAGAACAGAGTGATTTTAGGCAGAATACAGACTACTTTGTATTATGTTGTACTGGGGAATGCACCTAGAATGAACTTCCTATCTCATATCTCTAATTTATTGTCTGTTTAACTAACTAGTCAGTGGTCACTAATGTGACATAGAAATACAGCAGCAGTTAAAAATATCCTTGAAGCTCCTAAATTATAATCTTCCCACATGGTTGTTAAAATTGAATATAGTGAAAATAGTAGAGAGATTCCATCCTACTGACACACTGTTTCCATGAATTGTCAGCAGACAGTGCTACTTTCCAAGGTGTGAATTTCACCCTTCACACCCTGCCGTCTTCCTGTGGAAGGAGAGCTGCAGATTCTTCCTTGTTTCATAACACCACTAATCCGCTTCTTTGGGCCACTGTCCCTGCCAGCAGGCAAAAATGTAGCTAGAAAACCCTGCTTGCCAGTCAACCTGTTCACATCTTGAAACTGAAGACTCTGTCAGATCTCATACTCACATCCAAATAGCCTATTGTAACCAAAACAATTTTCAGGGGATATTGTCAGTTCAGATACCACTCAATTTAATAGATTAAGAGAAAATTCAAGAATAAGAAATGGGGAAAAATACAACTAAATTGATGTAAAATCTGCTTTTATCTCCCTCTCCTGTCCTATGTTTTATTGTCTCAACTCAGTTTGAGTCTGACTCTCAGAGGTGTTCACTGACGATAGAGTTTTAGTGTGTTAATCATATCTCACTCAAGCTGGAGTTTTAGCTCATTGTCCTTTACCAACACTGTTTCCTTGTAGAGTAAATCAGAAAACATCCTGGTCCAGTGCTAGCCTGAACTGGTATACCTTGGGGACCTTACATTATCCTAGCATACCTTTCTCTCATTGGCACAGAATATTTTTAATAATTTCATTTTTTACTTTTGCTTCACCTAAAGGAAAGAAGGTTGGTACCATCTGGTCAGTAGCTAGTCATGTGCTGTGGACCACTGACATTAGCATTTGCAAAAGAATATGTGCCATTTACATTTACAACACATAGAACTGAGGTACGAAATAGAAGTTACTTGTTCTGTTTCGACATATCAATGCCAAGCATAGGGCTTCAACCTCAAAAAGTTAATAGATGAGAAAATAAGTTAAATAGAAGGTAAATCATGGAATATGTATTCTTAGGAAAATCATTCCAATAAAAAATGAAAATACATATTTATATAACTCTTTTAAAAAGTACCTAGTTTTTTGGTTTCTTGTTAATAAAGAGAACTTGATATTGAAAGAAAGTACACTTAATATTAATGGCTGTTCTTTTGGTAGTATATTGTGTACTATTTTTATTACTGTTACATATTTTTCAAGTTTTTAAAGTAATGCTAATGTGTTTTAAAGCAACAAATAGCATCAATAAGAAAAAACAACTATTTCATTTAAAAGAATTGAATCACTGCAATATGTAAATGTCTAATAGTGATTTTTTGTGTTAAGTAAACTAAAGTGAAAACAGTAGATAAAATGGTAAGATCAAATAGATAAAATCTAGTAAAATGGGTAAAATTTGGCCCTGATACTATGAGCAAGCAAGATTACTCTTATAAACATGACGAAAACTGCAATGGTAGTTTTAATTTTTATGGAACAATTATAAGCAGCAGTAGTTCGATGGATCTAAATTGGCTTCTTCACAATTAGACAAGAGATCCTGTTATTGAGCATCTACTGTGTCTTTCATCATCAATGTTGTCGATAAAGATGATTTGGTTTCAGCATTCCAGAGATGTCTCTGGGAGGTAGTTCAATCTAGGACTGTGACTCAGTCTCTTAACAGCAGAAAATCAAGTGGTACTTTGGGATTCAACGTGAAGCAAGGCTACATCAGTTGAGTGTGGAGGAGCTAAAGAATTATGCAGGTCATGTCACTCAAAGTTGATCTTTCAGAATTTGTAGTTTAGAAATTGAGATTATTTTCTAGCTGTAAATAACAAAAATAGTGTAGAATCTGATATTTTGGGAGAATGCAGGTTATACCAATTATGAAGGTTATTAAATTTCAGAAAAAGAAATATTGCTTCTTTTAAGAAGTTCCTAAAAGAATTTATTGTATTTTACCTAATTCATTGCCACAAAGAAGTCACTGAAGCTTTTTTTTTTTTTAAGAACGAAAAGACCAATGTATTCCTAAAAAGAACAATCTGAAAGAGGGTTGATACAAACAGAAGAGCAGGGGCTTTAAAACAATGCAGGCCATGACAAGGGCAGTGCTGCTTCTGTACCATGGTGGTGCCCCCTGATTCCTCCACAAATGTTTTCTAAATGGCTGTCACCAGCACTGTGCTATATGATGTTTGAGGATAAATGTACATATAGAGCAACACACTTCCTAACTTGAAGATAAGCTTCAAAGTTAAGCTAAGTAAACACATAAAAAGAGAGCTAACTGTACAAACAATTTTTAGGAGTATAATAGAGATAAAACAGTCCTCAGAACATTGTGTGATGGAGAGGACCTGGTTGTGACAAGCATAGGAGAGAGACTGTGGACATGACTTGATAGTAATATGGCAGGTAGAAACATGAAAGTCTGTGAGTGATAAACCTGGGAGTTGGTGGAATATCGTTAGTGTCGCTAACAAAGACAGCAGATCTTAGAAAAAGAACTCATTTTCAAAAATAGATGTTATGTTTGATTAGGTACTTGCTGAAGGAAAAAATGCAATTCATTCAGCTGGAGATAAGCAGAAAAGTTGTACATATGCATTTGGTGCAAATGGAGAGACACTTGAAAGAAGCAAGCTTTCAGTGCGCATGTCTTACTCAGTTACAGAAGCAAATGAAAATGAAGGAATGGGGAGAAGAAAAAAAGACTGAAGACAAACATTTGGAGAGTTATACGTGGAGGGTTCTCAGAAGTGGGTCTCTGAAAAACGTGGAGAATGACCAATTAAACAGAGGATGTAAAAAATATTGCCAGAAAAAAAATCCAAAAAGGATACAGAGTTCAGATTTAATTATTTCGCCATGCCAAGTACAGTAGAGGCCATTCCAAGAAATAGATGGAAAAATAAAGGATATTAGATTTGCTGATTATGGCCTTTGGGTAAACTTCAAGGGAATATTTCAGTCCAAAGCAATGAGTAAATGCTGAAGTATAGAATATTTTATAGCTAACAGACTATTGATAATTATCAGAAGCAGAGAAACAAGCTAATCATCTTATGGAAAGTGCTGTTAAGGAACGTATCACCTGAAGTTCATGTCCCATACAGAAAGTACATTCTAGAAGTGGATGATATAATAGGGAAAAGATAAACAATTTTTCCTTTTTTTAAAAAAAAACCACATATAGCACATGTGGAAGGAAGGAGAATAAATTGTAAATAAAATGTTTCTCTCCAATGTATTCTCATCCTTTATATTCAATCTCATGAAACAGGATACATACAATTTTGTTTATTTGTTTATTTAATTCCTATTTACCGTTATAGGAAAACATGCTAGGTTTGAATGAACTAGATTAAACTATAAACCCTAACAATGTAAACTCAGTCTCATCAAGAATACCTCAGAATGTTTCACTCAGAATAATCACAAATGATAAGTGAAAATATCATTTAGGTATATTGGAGTAGGGATATTTAAGGTGTAGACAGTTCTAAAAGTAATCACTATTGGAAGAGACAGGCACGTGTTGAGTTTGCATGCACAGCACTCATCCTAGACCCTCAGCATAGGAGAGCACCTAGAGAGAACTGCTCTCGTTTTATTGCTGTGATCTTTAAATTACAGCACAAAAAGAAATTGTGCAAACCAGCATTTAATGTGGAATCTTACACCTAATGGTCATCCACCTGTTGTTTTAAAAACTTCCTCTGATAAGTGATTTCCCAAATCACTAATTCACTGCTTGTAAATGAACATCTTGAATAAACTTCAGAATGCCCTGTGAAATGCATTTTAATCTAAGTTTATCAGTAAGTTTATCTGCGTTGTATCTAAATTGAAACATCATGGCCAAAAGTTAGTGTACGACAGTTGAACCTTACAAATGCAGTCCTCTGTCCCGTTTTCTTTTCATCCTGCCTTGGATTGGCCAGCTTCATTTTCCATGGCTAGTCTCTACTCCTAATCCTGCTTTGAGTTGGCCAGCTGATACTGCTGAGGATGGATGAGCATTGCAGTGAGGACAAAGCTGCTCTAATTAGTATGGAAATCAAGCTGAGATTGTATAGAATTATGCAAATGAATCCTCAAGGTTAGAGTTCCAGGGTGTGCTGGATGTGCATTGCTGATTGATATTCCCAGATAGTTTGGAAGACTGTGAGTAGATGTGAAAATTACATCAGTTGTTGTCTAGATTACATGAGGTCACAGATGCTTGCAGGAGAGGACTCCTTTCAGCTTCTCCTGGGAGTACTTAAGAAGTACTGGGTGTCAGGAAATGCTAGTTCGAATACACACAGTCAGGGCTGAATCCTGAGGGACAGAGGGTGGAGTAACAAGAGAGGAAAGGATATTCTCAAAAAGCAGGACCTGAAAGGGACCCACTGGACCGAGGCTTGCTCAGGATGAGGCAGTGGCAGGAAGCTCTGAGGTTCAGAAGTCAGTCTGAGAGTCGCTGGGTACCAGGGCTGACATGCTGAATACTGAAGGGAAGCACTGGTGTTGGACTCTCCTGTTGCCAAAGGCCATGGGAGGTCTAAAGACTCACGAATGTGCTCACTTCACTCATTAGCATTAAGAGCTATTAAGTAATCACATCTGGGATGTTTTTTCTGGGAGTGGTTATCAGTTCACACTCTATTTCTGTGTCACTGTGTTTGAAAGTTGGGAAAAGTGTAAGTTTCAAATAAAACATGAAAAACTTGAAGTAATATTTTAAACCTGAAGCACCACACCTATGTTGTTTAAAAATGTCCATAATATAGAATTTTGGTGGTACATTTTGGTAGATAATATTAAACTTACTCCTTGTATGTTTGTGTTTTTAGGTAGTTATAGCTTTATGGGATTCATATAGATTGCTTTTGTATTAATTAGCTTTGCTTTCAATTTTTTTATTTCTTATAATATGTGCTTTTTTAACCATGTTTGTTAAAAATATGCACTCAGACTCTTTCTTTAATACCTTTTCTCCACATTCTGCTCAGAAATTGATTCTTTCTGCGTGACATCATGTTGCTTTTTCTGGCTCATATATCAGCTGTTTTTTTTTCTTTTTTTCTTCTTTTTGATTTTTTTTTTTAATTTCCCCTTGTCTTTTCCACCTTCCCCTTCCCCTTCCCTTTTCTCTTTTGTTTTTCTTTTGTCTTCAGCCTATTCTGCAAACTTGGAGTTCTTGTCAGGCATAGGATTTCACTATTTGGTAAGGAGACCCTTGAAAAAATACGAGCATGGCCATCACTTGGTTTTCTTTGCCATTTTTGCACTGTGTTGTGAGCTGCTACGTTGCATGAACGCATGTTTGCATGGCTGCATGCATGGTTTTTGTAGGCCAAGATAAGGTCCTTGAGATTGTTTAAAAGTACCATTTATTGGTTGTGAAATTGAAGACTGTCCAAAGTGTTATTGAAAATCGAAAGGTTGTTTAGCTAAGACTAAATGAGAAAAAATGGCAAGTTCTATTCATATTTTATTTCAGGGATATAACAAAAATAGGCCCTTGGACTTTCGTTTGATTATCTGCAATAGATTAATTCATGAGGTGTTATAAATCAACATTTTAAACTGCGCTCACTGTTTTTAGTGCTCTTGACTACTAATTTGCATGTGTACTGCATTCTAAATACTGGAGCCTCATCGTGGACATATTGAAGCCCAGGAGCTTCACTTGGCAAAAATTGATTTTCCACCACTACTCATTCCAGAGTCCATTTCTGTTTGTCATTGGAGTTCACATAATTTAAATTCATGTTCCTGAGCAACTGCTTCCAAACAGCCATGCATGGTGGACACTGTTTTGGCAGATTTCCCCACTCTGGTAACTTTGGAGTCTGTGGCAACTGGCAAAATCTTTTATGCTTTGCTGCATATGATTTTACCAATTGCCACAACAAATTTAAGCCCCTTTCTCTATAGATTTCGAGACAGAATTGGGATAATTTTAGGAATAACATGTCTTCACTGTCTGGAGAGAGAGATTACGAGTTCAGATCTATTGAGAAGGAAAACTAAAAATTGGAAAACTTAGTCATTTCTAAGAAAACCATACTAAATAAAATGAGAAATCAAAATAACATACAACTTCTTTATATGGTTATGGTTGTGTTTGGTTTCCAGTATCAATATGTCCAATATTTGCTACTCTTACATTTCATAGTTAAAATTTTATTTTATATATAAATTGCCTGTGGTTATATATTAATATCTCAGCTATTTAAAGTCATGAAGCAATTACCTTCATAATATTTTCCAGTTGACTTATTTTTATTTAGCTTTTCAGCGGATCAAATGTTGTATGAAAACAGGATTTTCACATACTCTTTAACTTTCTCAGAGTAAAAATCCATTCAGATATTCCCTAGTTGTCTTCAGATTGCCTTGTAGTTATATGTAACTCTAATGCAGAGTTATTTCTCAGTTGGCAGTTTTTCATTTTTAACAATGACTGATATTATTTTTTGTTGTGCTATGTATAGCTTTCTACTTATAGTGTATTCTCATATCTGTGTTAAATGTTTAAGTATTTCAGATAAATACAGTAATCTGTACAAATCTCAAGAACAATTTTGAAAATTTTTAGGTAAAAAATTAGAAATTTTGTGTTCAGGTTAAAACTTAGAGCTTTTCCAGCATACCAGAAGTCTTCTCTTTGCCATTTCCCAGATTTTAATTGTCTCTGAACAAACTCTGTGTAGACTGTGTTACGGTAGATTAATATTGCCTCTCTTGAGGTCATGTTTTTCCTTTGAAATGCCATTTAATGACTTATTAATTGAGGGTAAATATGTGATGTGGCTTTTAGTGGAAAACAACTGGGCTTTAATATTTAACCCCATGTCTCCAAAATTTTAATATTCCACATATATTTTTTAATACTGTACTTTTTAGATGTGATTGAATTTATTTTAACAGCAGTCTTTTGGAGACCTCTGTGAATTTTTAAGTGTATTTTTGTACATCCTTTATATTACTAATGTGTCTTTCGTTATTATTACTTAAAATTTTCTTTGGTATTTGTTAGACTGTTAGAGGCTGGATCGAGAGTATTGTACTGTAGACTGTAAATTGGATGACTTAATGGCTCGACATGCATCTATTCTTTGTCTGTTGTGAGTGAAACCTTCTCTTGGGATGTAAGGATTCAGTAGTGACCATCTCTTTCTCTGTTCATGACTACACTGAGGCTTGTCTGTAACTATTCTTTGTGACTCTTTCTGCCTCTCTATACTGTGTTCACAGTGTTCATCTCCTTCCTAAGCATCATTGTCGCCTATCATACAATTGCAGAAATATTGGCAAAGATAAGCATTATTCTGTATTTAAAATGAAGCAGTAGCTAGAATGAAAACATTCAAAATTAGCATTCCTAATTTAAGCCAGGACATAAATGTTAATGCTATGTTTCGTATAATTTTATGAACCAAAACAAGTGAAGTAACATAGTGGACCGTAAGAATTATCAATTCTTCCTGTATAGTAAATTTGTAAATTGTTCGATACTTTTGACATCTCTTCTATAAACCATTCAAGTATTTAAATGGCTGTTGTGTGATATCAGAACATTTGATAAAATGAATATATGTGTGTATTTTCCCAAATAAGATTCAGATTGTACTTGTGTATTTTTAAAGGCACACAAAATGAGAGGAGAGTCATTTCAGAAACTCTGAGTAGGCTGGTGGTTGTGGCACAGCAAGTAAAGCCACCGCCTGCAATACCAGAGTCCCAGATGAATGTTGGCTCAGGTCATGGCTGCACCATTTCAAATCCAGCTCTCTGCTAATGGCCAGGGAAAGCTGAGGAGGATAACCCAAGTGTCTGGGCCCCTGTAGCCATGTGGGAGACCCAGGAGAGGTTCCTGGCTTCATCCTGGCCTAAATAAACTCAGCCATTGAGGCCATTGAGCAATAAACCTGCTCCCTTTGTCTTCCTCCTTACCCCAGACACACACACATATATATGGAAACAATGGTGTTACCCACTTTCCTGTAACCCTTTACCCTTTGTGCCCTAATCAACTATGTAAAGATTATCAAAATAAAAGAAAAAAATTAAAAGCCTATGAATAGAAAATCTCTCTCTCCCATAGCTGTCTTTCAAATAAATAAATAACTAAATCATAAAGAGAAACTGTGAAGATACTGAACATCTGAGCATTTGACATGCCACTGCTTTGAGAGTTTAATGGCCCAATGTCTGCAATTTTTTGATGATAATTTTTATTCATAATTGGAAAATCATTAGGGTATTTTTCTCAGTTAAAAATTATGTAATTCTATGGCAGCATACATGACAAAAACAAGTGATCTACTTTTAACTTACTGTGTGTACTTTAAAAGCATATATTTCTTACAAAGCAACACATTCAGAAATATTGAAATCAGACATACATAACAAAAGGAATTTCAGCAGATAGTATAGAAGCAATGTAGATGCATTTTTTGAAATAAACATACTGTTATGGGAGAGTTTACTTAAGAACAAATGAGTAGAATGTGTAATTGTCCAAACGTGTTCTCAGTTTAATTGATACATGTTACCAGAATTAAGGAACCAATATTTTTTTTCTTTTGTCAGTATCTCAGACTTCAAAATTAGTTGTTACTGTCACGCTTCAATTTCTGTCTCTCAATAAATTTTGAGACAAATTTATCTTTTAGTATAGTTTTATTTCACATTATTAATAAAAACTCTGCCAGGATTAATCACCTATTAAAAGAAGAATAAAATGAGTCGTTACTTCAAGGTCTATGTAGAAAACTAGAGAAGAATAAATACTAGAATAACTGTTATTTCTTTTTGCAAAGGATACAGTCAACATGCTGAGACTTCCTAGATAATATGATATCCAGGGAAGGTGGTTTATGATACACACAATTAGAGACGGCACTGAGAATCATTGAGCAATATAAATTTTGTATTAAAACCACAGAGAATAACTTGGAATTAAAGTGCGCAAAGCTTTATTGGCATTATTTATATATGCATTTAATTTTATTTTATTGTTTTTGCTCCTTAAAGAATTGAGAGTTTTTATGAAGTTATTTAATATTCAGTGCTTTCTGGAGTTCCTGGAATAACGTGTAAGATATGACCTTAATTATATATCTCTTTGCTCACATGCACACAACAAGCACCATTCCAAGCACACCATCTTAGACAAGCTAATGATTCCAGAGTTCCTTTTTGACTGCTTAGATAGGAGACTAGCTGTAATTTAGGATGAAGGAGGTATGCAGGATGCTGATAGGAGTTGAAAAGTATTACATTTTCAATTTTTATACTATGCAGAGCAGTTGAACAATTACAAAGTTCAATACATGAAAATCCAATCACCCCTCTGTTTTCATCCTCTTGCTATACTTTATTAGCCTTTGCTGTTCTTCCTGGTAGCACAACTGACTTCTTATTCTGGTGATCTGGATAACTGTTTTTTATATAAATGCTTTGTTGTATGTTGTATTCCAAGGCTAACAGTTCTTTTAGTACTGTTATACATGCTGATAGGATCACTGCTTTTTCTTGTTCTGAAAATCAAAGTGTTAAGTCAGTTTATACTCTGCTGCATTCCTTCAAGTCCCTTTACAACCTTATTTACTTTAAGGTGTTTCCATGTGAAATTCTTCTGTATTTAATAAAGGATATGCCAAATGTAAGTATAAATGTAGTTAATAGTTTACAGCAGTGATGACAGAATTCTCAGATTGCCACAAAAGCTTTTTCCTATGCTGCTTATACCCCACAATCTTTCCACAAATCTTTAATCAAGAGTCTCTTGTATGTCAGACACTATTCTAGGTTCAGGGAACACAAAGAAGAGAACCCTCAGCTCTTGAGTTTATATGAGTGGAGGTTTGATAAAACTCTGTTCCAGTTAGGAAAAAGGGCACAGATAAACTCAGTGTGAAGTACAAACACTGGGGATCCACAGCTCAGCAAGGAAAGAAGCAGAAAAAGAATCGTATGTGGGCTCGGAAGAGAATGAGGGACTCTGCTCTCAGTGTTGCATAGTGTCCTAAGGTTCTGAAAGATCCCTGCCTTCCAAGTCTGGTTTCTCTCATTTTCTGTTCTGCTTTCTCAGTTTATATTACATCAAACACTGGGGAGCATGGAACCTTTTCCATACACAGTCATCTCTGTAATTCCATTCAGAGCCATGATTTAAAAAATGATCCGTATTGTAGGAGGCACACTTGTGAAACTCTAGCTCAGATCTTTTCCCTGTGCTGCAGGTTTTGATATCCATGACCTATTTTGCATCTAACTAAATCACTGATGAAGCCCTCACACTTAAGGTATCTGAAGTATGGAATGCAGGCTTTGCCCCCACATTCCCCTAGTGTTTATTTTTTATCCTGGTGTTCTCCCCAGACCATTAAATGATAACACCATTCACCCAGTTACTCAGGCAAAATACACGTTTGATCCCTAAGTTAATCTTAAAATATGCATTGATGTTTTCATGGGTAATAGCCTAATGAGAATCCCCCATCATCAAACAGATCTGGTTTTGTAATAAGCTTACTGGCTTCTACTCTTGCCTTTCAATGTTTTTTGTTGGGAATTGATACATTTCCAGTATGAGTAGCATTGTACCCAAACTGCTCAAAACTAAAGAACACCATCCTGTTGCTCTTTAAAATATCTGTAATGTTTGAACTGAAATCTCTGGATCCTGGTCTCTCTGTACCTTTGTAACTAAAATGTTTTTTCCCCCTTTCATGTCCCAACTTGGCTGATTTCACCCCTTACCTGGACCTTAGGTTTTTTTTCTGCCTCAGACCTTTCTTCAGTCGGTTCCATATGTCTCCCAGATACTTGTATTTCCTTTATACCATTTCCTTTTTAAAATTTTTTAAAAATTTCCTTTATAACATTAGAATCTGTGCTCAGATACCACCGGAGGGCTGACTCATGGACCCTAACTGTATTTTTTCAGTTTCAATGTTTATAACCTGTTCTCAGTTGACCCTGGTATTATATTACATGCTAATCTTTTCCTCCTTATTGGTTCACTTTCTGTATCCACTATTAGTATATACTATGAGATCTCTGAAAATTTGAGCATCTAGCATTTAATATGTATTCTTTATTGAATGAATATTTGAGTGAATAATACTTGGAGTATGCAGTAGGTACCCTGGCACTAGCATCTGCCAGCAGTCGGGCAATAAGTTATGGCTTTCTGCCCACTTTGTTTTCATGACTGCTAGATATTCTAACATATGAAGTACGAGATGAATGAAACATTTGTTTTCAAGACACTCATAGTCTCAGTAATAATACCTTAGTTTCAAATTTTGAATCAGGTTGATAAACTGTGCATGTTCTAAGGCAAATATTAATTTCCATGTATTTTTAAGTAGTTAAAGGTATTTCTTGTGTGAAGAATGTCACATATTCCTATGTTATAAAGATCAGTAGTCAAATAGCGGATGCCAGCCTTAGTTTCCAATGTTTTTTGTGTATGTGAGTCTGTGTGTGTGTGTGTGTGTGTGTTTGGTTAAAATATAGAGTGAGTCACTGATAACATTACTCTACATTTCAAATATAAAATTGCTACTTCAGATTCATCATTTTTTTGTGCTTTTCTGTATCACTATCACAAAGCAGAAAAATATATCAATCATATTTCCGTACTTTCTGATAAAACATGCCAATCAAAATGAATGAATTTCTTATTACTTTCAATAATAGTTACTTGTGTTTCAAATCTCATATGGGACTATTATTTGACTTCACCAGCCTCTGATATTTACTTAAATGATGATTTGGTACTTCTTTTTTCCCCAAACACCTATAGCAATTTTAATGCAAGTGAAATTCAGACAGTTTAATTCATCTCAGTGCAGTTGAATACAATAAGAATAGATCTTTGATGTAACTAAAAATGAAATAAATGTATTAGGCTTTTAGTGCACTGCTTCTATTAGATTTATAGACTACCCATTTTATGGAGAATATGCACTGATTTAGGAAGTATTTGTAGGGTTTGTTTTTAAATCGTCATGAGCTAGTATGCAAAGGGAGTATATTGAGAGAATTCAGTTAAACCTGTTTGAGTCTGATGCCATGCTTTTGAATGCTTCTTGAGCATGTCAGCTATTTGATGAGACATGCATTATTGCTTTTCTACTTACATTTGCATAACCACTTTTAAGCAAAATAAATTGCATGATATTAAACTTGATTATTAAATCTCTTTAAATGAGTTCCTGCTGAATTGCCATTGGCTAATTTTTAGAACACATGTATTAATTTTTAAAAAGACATTGAAAAATTTACAAGGTGATTAATAGAGCATTTTGTTTCCTCTTTAGGGAATGATGCAACATCGATTGTCAACTGTCTTCACATTTTGGGTCAGACTTTGGATGCAAGGTAACTGGATTAACATAATTTAAATGGCTAAATATTAACATTTTATATAAGCTCTCATATGTTAAGCTCATAGATCTTAATTTTGTTTGAGATTATAATACAAACTTCAGTGCAGGGAAAAATAAACTTTTGAAAATGAATATTACATTTATAATTTATTTTGTGGAGAATCAAGATGGCGGAATAGGGTAAGGACGTGTTTAAACAGACGGAGAAACATTTAACCAGGATGAAGCAGAGAGGACACATTCCAGGAAATAGAAGCGGACAGAACAGTAGAGGGGTACCTGGAGACTGTCAGACACAGGAATGCAGTGAAAACAATGGTGTGGTGTGGCAGTGACTGATAATCCAGCGGCTGAACTCCACCAGCAGCCAGAATTCCAGCAGCAACCAGGAGGGAGGGGACTTTCCCTGGGAGCTTGGCAGGTGAATCCAGACAAAGAACTGTCCATCCTGCTAGTCGGTTTGATTTGACCAGGATCAGAGACTGAGCGGCAGATCCCAGATGGGTAGTGCAAGAACAGGGTGGATTTCACAGCCCAGTCAGCCCCCTAGAGCCGAATTGGGCACCATTTTGCGTAAGGAGGCAAAGACAAGGGAAAAGACTGAGCATAAATTTAGTTGGGAGTGAACTCATTTTTGACTCAGTGAACTGCAGCAATGCAGCATTTTACAGATTCCACCCAAGATGGTCTGGGTAGCCCTCAGATCTGACAGCCAGCAGATCAAGAAGTCTAGTAGGAGAATGTCAGGTGCCATTTTGTACGGTGTGGAAAAAGTTTTAGGACTGCAGGGGACAACAGTGAACTGCGCATGTGCTGAGCTTGTAAGAACTCACTGAGTTCAGTTGATTGCACTGGTCCCACAGAAAAATAATACCAACTGTGGCATCATACAGGTCAAAATAGGTCCATGTGGCACCCAGACCTAACGGCTAACAAGTACCAGCAAGATCAGCACCACCAACAATCTAACTATATAGGACACCTGGTGTCTTCTTAATCCTGGGACCTGCTCCAACTGGAAGTGGGAGAAAGGTTGAAGAGACAACAGTGCAACCACAGCACGATAGCACAGGAGGTGGAGAGTCAACCATGGTGGAAATCTAACATAAGAACCAGACCTGGAACTTGCTGGAGGGAATGGCACAATTGGCTGCAAACAAAGAGCCGTGTACTAATGGCAGTAAGTAAAATCAAACTGTAGACCTGTGGGTGACACAGCTTAGAAACCTGCCTAAGGAGAAGAATCTGATAACCAGAAGTACAATGATCAAGAGCAAAAGAAGAGACAAAGGCAAAATAAATATTACTGAAAACTCCCCTGCAAAGGAGCAAAACTGAGGAAGACATCAAGAAAATGGGGGACACAGAATTCAGAAAACTCATTTTAAAGCTTCTGATCAACAATGAGAAGCACATACAAGAGTTTAAAAATTTAAGGAATATGTTACACAAGAAATAGCAATAAAGCAAATCAAGGCTGATATATCAGAAATTAAAAACACAATAGAGCAAATTAAAAGTACAGAGAAGAGTCTCCAAAATAGAATGAATCAAGCAGAAGAAAGAATCTCAGAATTGGAAGATATTTCCTGTCACTAGGGGGAAGCAAACAAAAAGCTGGAAGCAGAGCTGGGTTAGGCCAAAAAAAGTATTCAAGGATTGAAAGACACTATTAAAAGGCCAAATATAAAAGTTATAGGAGTCCCAGAAGGTACAGAAAGAGTAACTGGTTTTACAGATATATTTCTAATCTAGAGAATGAATTGGGAAACAACATCCAGGAGGGACACAGAAGTCCCAGCAGGGTTGATCAAAAGCCATCTTTACCAGAACACATGATCATCAAGCTCTCTTCAGCTGAACATAAGAAAAAGACCATTAAATGTGCACGTGAAAAAAAATCAACTGGCATATTAAGGAATGCCAATTAAACTCACAGGCAACTCTACAGTCAAGAAGAGAATGGAGTGACATATTCTAGATTCTAAAAGAAAACAATTGTCGTCCTAGGATAACATATCCAACAAAGCTTTCTTTTTTCTTTGAAAATGAAATAAAATTCTTCCACAGTAAAGAAAAGTTAAAAGAATTTGCCTCTTCCAAACCTGCCCTGCATATGATACTTCAAGATATTCTCTTGACGGAGAAGAGGAGTAGCACCAAACAGAACCAAAGGCAAATGTGAAGAACATCCCAGTAAAATGACAACAGAAGACTAAACCAATGAACAACCCTATTGCTAAAATGACAGGACCAAATTACCACCTATACATATTAACCCTGAAAGCAATTGGCTTAAGCTCAATCGAATGTCACAGTTTAGTAGGCTGGATTAAAAAACAAAACCCATCTATTTGTTGTCTAGAAGAGATACATTTTGCCAAGAAAAATCAGCAGAAACTGTATCACATGGATTTTGATGTTTTTGTTAGTTTCATCTCTTCAAAACACTTTTTTGTGATTAAATTCTTCAATGACTCATAGATCATACAGTCGCATCATTTACTTCAAGACAGTTCTTGATTTTGTTTTTCATTAATTCAGCGACACATTAATCATTCAGTAGCATGTTACATAACTTCATGGTGTTGTTAATTTCTTTTTTCTTTCTGATGTTGGTTTTTCATTTCAGGGGATGTACAATAGCTGTGTAATGGAGACTGTCATATCTAGTAACACGTTATTCAACTTCATGGCATTGTAAACTTCTATTTTTCTTCCTGTTGTTGATTTTGTATTGTGACTTTTCATTTGAGGGGATATACAGTAACTGTGAAATGGAGACTAACATATCCAGATGTGAGGATACAATGTAGTGTGCATCTCTACTTCCAGACACAGATGGACTCCCAATGAAACTGTTAAATATATCTTGACAATAGGATGCTGGCTCTCTGACATTGTTCATGCCCACAGTGATGGACATATGACTGTGTATGAACAACTATACATTAGTAATGATATAGAGGAACTGGGTGGGGGGAGGAATTTAGGAGGGGATAAGAGAAATCCCATGAGCCTATGTAACTGTATCATAAAATGATAATAATAATGCAGAAAAAATTTTTAAATTGTTTTGTAAAAATGCATAGGTTATTTTAATTTCTAAGTAGCTAGTGATGCAAAAATATTAATTTGTAACTACATCAAATGAAGGAGAATTGGGAAAATTGCCCACTCTACAGGTTTTATGCATTTCCAGATATAGGAGATGTCCTCAAATTCATCATAATATTTAGCTTTATAGGATTAATGAACGTTTCACTTTCATTTTTTAATCTTTTATAATATAGTTCTTTAGGCTCTGGGATTTCCCCTATTCCCCCAAATTCCCTTCCCACCGCCAACTTCCATTATTACTACAATACATAGTTCTTCTTGAAAAGTCATAAGTCCATCATTTGGCCTTTGTATACCTTTGACATTGGAGGTATGGACAGTGGCAGAGAATCCAGCATCCTATTGTCAAAATATATTTCACTTTCATTTTATAAATGAGAAAGGAATGTTTGTGAATGCAAGATAAGTTAATTTGCAGACTAATTCCCATGTCTGCTTTGTCTTATTAATAACCTGATTAGAAAGTCATCTTCCCAAATTAAAATCAATTTATTTAAGACAGTTGATTTATGCCATTAATTCATATATTTAGTTCATGTAGCATCCAGGATAAATCTAAATAAAATTCATGAATGTCTACTAAAAGAAATATTCTGTGATTCACTTTTATTATACCTTCTTGTGTGTAAGATTTTATTTATGGTACATTATGAAATAAATGAAAATAGACACTGTAGTATACTTCTTTTTCCTATCAAAAATAAATTATAATGTTAGGGTATCACTTCTCAACCAAGTTCAGCCATCACTGAGTTTAGAAAGACTAACTTGCCACTCTCTAAACCCCAAAATGTTTGTGGAATGTAATACAGGACACTGGCATTAAATATTTCTTTGATATTTGCTGCCTCAGGAAATATTCTCCTTTTTGTTGGAGTTGGGATTAACTAAACTGGTGCAGGAGCCTTAATTTGTTGTAAAGTAGATTTTCTCAAAATTCGTAAGTACAGATAGAAAACAAGGCATTAGCACAGGTTTGTACTTCAAGGTCCTGGTTAAGTTGGTTATGAATGCACTCGAGAAAGCAGTTTACCAGGCAATATTCTTGTAGCTACAAGTCTGTCTTTAAAAAGCATTTCAGACTGTATTTAAAACATTTAGTTAACTGGATGGATACCATGCCAAAGAAATAAACATAATATGATACGGTGTTTTCTTTGTATTTCATCTGCCCTAGGACTGTGATGAAGACAGGCATGGAGAGTGTGAAAAGTGCACTCAGAGCCTTTCTGGACAACGCCGCAGAGGATCTGGAGAAGACAATGGAGAACCTGAAGCAGGGCCAGTTCACCCACACCCGGAACCAACCCAGAGGGGTCACTCAGATCATCAATTACACCACAGTGGCCCTGTTGCCGATGCTTTCATCACTGTTTGAACATATTGGCCAGCATCAGTTTGGAGAAGATCTAATATGTATGTAAATCTAGCATTTGGAATTCCTTACTTGGCCTAGTACAGTCAGAATTGTTAAAGCTAAATCTAAGTTATGCACACACTGCTTGTACATGAAAATGATTTTTTGTTTTGTTTTGTTTTGTTTTTAAGCAGAACATTATAGGTTGACACTGAAATTGTAGAAGTCATTCTTATATAGAATGATGGTTGAACTGCGTGGGTTCAGAGAGAGGACCAGGGAGGTGTTGGTTATGGACTGTAACTTCTACATTGTTGAAGTACAGATCCCAACCCGTAGTACCTCTTCTGTCAGTTTTCTAATGCAGTTGAACCAAATGATATGCAACATAAAATGTGTCCATATTGGTTCTAAGTCAGTGCACATTGTTTCCATAGTATGTAACTGCTGAGTCTGCATCTCAACAATTGCCTTTTAGGATGGCTCAGTAGCATGTGGTTTTAGGCTTCAGTCAGTTTTCATATGATGAAACTGGAATTCTGTTTCTTAAAAATATCCACTGAATGCCAGATATTGAATGGGGACAGTATCACAGGAGCTGTCCTAACTTCCTGCTCTCCTATTAAATCAAGCTTTTATCACATTTTACATTGCCTGAGTGATGGGCAGGCCTCTGTAAAAGCCACTGTAAAATTCTGTAAATGTCACAACTACCAGTTGCCGAATTTTTATTTTCAGCAGATGAACATTTCTTTCAGTGCAGTGTGCACATGGAAAAAGGTCTGTAAGCAAGGATTATTTCTTCATTCAAATCATGGCACATCCATTAGGAAATAGTAGCAGAGTTAGATTTAAAAATTCAGAGTTCTTAAATTTCCTTGTAGTTTAAACACATCATAGAAGAAAATAGATTATCAATAAATCTTTCATTTTTAAAATTGGAAACTTTGAGTGACCTACTTTTTCTGGCAATGGCAGGTCATTTAAACATTAAGTAATAGGCTACTTACTCAGGATTCCCATTCAACAGTTATGGTGAAAGAGGGAATCCTTGCATGCCTGCAGACAAGCAGTCAAAAACTACCTGTGTTCATACACTTCTTGAGATTATCTAGGATAACTTTCATTGTTCCTTATAGAGGAAAATTACAAAATTGTATCTGAGAATGTTCTGAATAGTGGTAGTGCACGTTTTAGAACAGTTCCAATTCTGTAGAATAAAGGATTTTGAGAATAGTGTTTTATGTGTGCATCATAATTTACTTGTTCCTCTTTTGTCAAAATATTAAGTAATTATGATGCATTTGGTATGATCTTTTGATTTTAGACTAAGCTTTCTCTCTGTTTCTTTTCAAGCGAGATTCTCTCTTTTTTTTCCAGTGGAAGATGTGCAAGTGTCCTGTTACAGAATCCTGACCAGCCTTTATGCTTTGGGAACCAGCAAGAGTATTTATGTGGAGAGGTAAAGTTTGTAAAGCTTACCATTGTATAAATACCTGTTTCAAGTTGTAACTATTTATTTATATAGTAATTTTTCATATTTATAAAATAAACCAAATTGAGGTATTAAATTCCTTAGAAGTAATTAGATATTATTTAAGCTAAATAAAAATTGAAATAATAAAGACAATTGAGTTACACAAAAGAATAAAGCAATGATGGCAAAAATTTTAACTATAAGCTTAATCTTACAAAAGAATCTGCTAGTATAACATGTCAATATAAATTAAAAACACAAACTAAGAATTAATACAAGCATTGATTTTTTAAAAAATAAAAGTGAAGTTTTAGGAGAGAATGATTAACCATGTGAAAGGATATGGATAGGTAAAATAAGAAACGGTGTCCCACTCAATAAAAATTAAAGCTCTCGGGCAACTTCATAAAGAAGATTCTATGTACTAGAGAAGAAGGCCAGGGAAGTTCTGAAAAGAGGTTGGGCTAAATCAAAGACACACTAATAGAATATTTAATAGCAAATAAATGTTAATTCTTGATGACTTGTTCTATAATTAATTAAACATTCTCAGACAAAATGTCTGTAATGCAGTTTGACGAAGTGGCTCAGTTCGTTTCAGAGAAGAAATCCCTAATCTGCTCAAGTATACACCTGAGAGGCAAATAGTTCCATCCTTTTACCCACGGGAAAAGCTAGCTTGGGTTCCAGGTTCTGACCTGTCTGTCTGTCTCATTGTTACTGATATATAGTTCTGTCTTTTAAATGAGCTGAAAATAAATTTTAAAAAATTTTAATTTCATGGCACAAGAAAGTAAGAGTTATTTTAAAACAAATACATTTATATACAATAATCTAAAAAGTCAATGTCGTGTAAAATAACCTTGTATTCTCTATTTAATAAACAAATTAATGTACAAAGAAGACTTTTGATTAAGCACATAGCAATGGAAGAGAAGGATTAGTGTCATTGGCAGGAAAAGCCTTGAGCCTGTTCTAGGTCAGCTGATCATATTGATATTTCTTAAATGCGCCTTCATAAATTTAACTGTTTTGTTATTGTCTTATCACTGTATATGTCTTAGCACTTTATAGCACTTTGATGCTAATTTTATATGGTATATTTTCAGAAAATGATGTACTAGTGTTAATGCTTTTTCTTGAGAGTTTTTTATTTATTTATTTTTAGTTTGTTGTCATTCCACTTATTAACAAAACAGGAGGCTGCGTTAAGATAAGGGGAAATGGAAAACAAATTTTGAAAAAGTACAAACTTGTAGGAAAACTAAGAAGATTTTCTTATTTGTATCTGAAGTAGTATAAATTTTTTTTGTTAACTGGTTATTTGGATTATAATGTCATTGATTGTGCTATTGACTGAATTTGACATTTTTTGCAATTAGACATTTTATTTGGGAATAATTTTATTAGCAGTTATTGTCCTTTTAGATGATAGAGCTGCTAATTTTAATATAACTTCTTTGGTTACTTATTTGGGAGGAAAAAATAGATTATTTTTCTACTTACAGGCAACGTTCAGCATTAGGAGAATGCCTCGCTGCCTTTGCTGGTGCCTTTCCTGTAGCCTTTTTGGAAACTCATCTTGACAAACATAATATTTATTCTATCTACAATACTAAGTCTTCCCGTGAGAGAGCAGGTAATGTAGAAGCATGTGCAGTGTGCAACATATGAAGTTAAGGTTCAGTGGTGTATAGAAATATGTTCAAAAGCTGTTCCTAGTAGCAGCAATGCTTTTTATTCTAAAGGGTAATTATTTGGTATTATATTTTGTGTGGAGGAAGGAAATTATATTCTATTCTCTTAATATTTCTGGATGAGAATTTGTTTAGTTTCTCGGTTAAGAGAGACTAGCGAACAGTATCAAAAATGAAAAAACTGCTCAGCAAATATGGAGAAAATACCACCCTGATTTCCGATCCCATTATCTCTTAAAGTCAGCAAGATTAAGGTACTCTTTTTTATTATGTTGGTGGTTTTGGATGCTTTATTATTCTTTGTTAACCAGATGAGTGTGCTTTACTGTTGGCAACGCCCGCGTCGCCACGTACCCCGAGCCGAGTGGAGGGACTAGGGTTACACAAAAGACAATACGCAGGGCCAACACAAGACAACACGCAGTACACAGAATGCCGATCGATGATAGATTGATTTTTATTGAAACTCCAGGCTTTCTTTTATACTCTGCCTAGCTCCTCCCAGTGTTTATCCAGTCCTCAAGTGGCCACCCTAAATCCTTCGAGTTCCTCCCAGTAGTGGCCACCCTAAATCCCTTGAGTTCCTCCCAGTGTTTATCCAATCCTCTAGTGGCCACCCTAAATCCCTTGAGTTCCTCCCAGTGTTTATCCAATCCTCTAGTGGCCACCCTAAATCCCTTGAGTTCCTCCCCATGTTTATCCAATCCCTTGGCAGATAACTTGACAAACAGGAAGCAGGAACTTGCAGTTAAGCCAGTGGCTAGATGTATCAGGCCAAAATTGCCAATCCTGTTATGCTCTGAGAAACAAGCTAAGCTGTGGAGTTAATCCTTGGGAGACCGGGGCCTGCACTTTACTAGAACAGTTTTATTTGATGTGCTATTCAGTTTGCTTTGGTTTTTATCATTTAGCAAACTTAAAAATATATAAACCTAAAACAGGTTAGTAATTCAAACTTGCAGCTTTCCCTAGCATGAACATTCCTAATATATACGTGTGTGTATATACATTGGATGTCTTTGTATTCATAATCATGCCTAGTGTTACAAGCAAATTGGAAAGTTCTGATTCTTTTAGGAGTAGAAGGTTCATTGCTTCGCAATCTGGATTATGAAAGCTTTTAGAGCTATTGCTGGTAATTTTATTGACTGAATATTGAAAACATGCTAGAATTATAATTTGAATTGAGTTAACAGATAAACTGGATGTGTCTCATTGTTATGACCAATACTTTAAAGTAATCAAAGTTTAGTCCTAGGAGCATGCAGTTTTACAAATGCCCATTGGTTGAAATTTTTTTCCTTTTTTTGTTTTTTCTAAGTTTGATAAAATGTATTGAAACTTATTTTCCAGTGGCACAGCGTGTTCTTAAAACTTGAACAAGGAGTATTTTTGCTTCTTGTATATACACATCCCTGTTAATGGAGTTATTTCTCAGAATAACTTATGTTTTTATATGAGCTACTGGTGATATAGACTTTAATATAATATTTATCAAGTAAAGATTTTTGGGCCCGGCAGCGTGGCCTAGCAGCTAAAGTCCTCGCCTTGAACACCCGGGGATCCCATATGGACGCCGGTTCAAATCCCGGCAGCTCCACTTCCCATCCAGCTCCCTGTTTGTGGCCTGGGAAAGCAGGAGAGGATGGCCCAAAGCTTTGGGACCCTGCACCCGTGTGGGAGACCCGGAAGAGGTTCCTGGTTCCCGGCTTCAGATTGGCGCACACCGGCCTGTTGCAGCTCACTTGGGGAGTGAAACATCAGATGGAAGATCTTCCTCTCTGTCTCTCCTCCTCTCTGTATATCCGGCTTTCCAATAATAATAAATCTTAAAAAAAAAGATTTTTAGTAGATTTGATAATTTAATTTACCTGTTTTGTAATTCTGAGTTAATATATCAGATGAAGCCAAAGAAAATCATGTTGAATGTGGTTTAGCAATATGTATAATTTGTTATTCATAATAACATGAATTGGACAAATTACAACTATTTTCATAATATATTTGCAAGCATTTACTCAAAATTGTGAATTATTAATCTCGTATGTAAACATATAAAAACTTGTCTGACTAAATAAGGCTTTTTGATTGGTTAAAACATGTCCTATACTTCAAGAATCAGGCAGATTTACACATTATAGATAAGAAAATATAGAAAGCAGATAATTTGCTTTCTTGTTTTTCAAAAATACATAATTTTCACAAGGTAATGGAATTAAATGTAATAAGCTCATTCACTTTAGAGTCATTGTCCAGTAAATAATATCGTGACTTGTCCTCTGCTGAGTGAAGGAGATATAACACAGAAATAAACAAGAGTTGATTATTTTCCCAAAAGAGTTCTTGCTGTTGCAATGGATGGAGGAGAATAGATAAACATAGGTAATAAAATTCAGAATAAATCCCTCTGAGGACACAGAAAAGCAATATGATCTGAGGACATTTGAAAAGACTTGACAAAGATGAGGGTAAATCTTACATTACTGAATGAAACTTTATTGTATTAGGAGAATCTTCAAGTATTTTGAAATAGTTGGAAATACTTCCAAGAGAGAAAAGAGCAAGTGAGGAGAGAAGACCAGGAGGAGGGGATGCAGGCTTTATTAGTTGGAAAGGTATAGGGACCATGACAGTGCCGAGTGGGCGATTTTTCTGGCTTCAGACATGGAGTAATATGAAAATATTTTGTTTTAAAATTATCCTGAAAGTGCTAAAAAAGACTAAATTGTTGTGAATCATTAACTTAAAATGGTTATGTTAATTCAGAGCCAAGATAACAGAGTGAGACCCCCTTGTGTACAGTAAATACCATGTAGAGATTTGGCTTTGATTTGTCCTAAAGGTAAACTTATGTCAGGTGGGGATGAGGCAGCATGATATCTTAGACATTCTCACAGCTTTCTAGTCTGGGTCACTGAGTAGATAATCTTGTCCTTACTCAGTACATACTGAAAAAGTAGCTTGGAAAAGTATACATATGGATCTGTTAAATTCTAGTGTCTTTTGAAAAAGTCAGAATTGGCCAGTTTTTTTTATTATTTTATTTTTAATGTTGTTTACGTAGCTGAGAAGCATATATGCTCATGTGGGCCACTGATTAGGGTAAGGAAGGTTGAGGTATGGAGGAAGGAGAAAAGGCAAATGTTTCCAATTTTTTTCCCCCTGTATTTGCAGAAGAGGTGGGCAGAAAAGGTGGGGGATGCTCCTTGCTGTCAAACAACTTCAGCACCCAGGGATAGGGGATGGTCATTTGATGTTATCCTAGAGACCCTGATGTGGAGAAGAATGTTCTGAGGGTGATACTTGCGTGATTTTGGTAGTTCTGAGACATGTTGTTTTCACTGATCCAAGGTTGAGAAAAATTTTCCAAGGTATAATGGTTTGCAAAGTCCATCTTAGTTCATCCGCACAGACACTTGCTAGAACAAAAGAGTTGTGCAGCTTGTTCTGCTTTCATTCCTGTGGTGAGGCAGCTGATGTCCCCTGCTGCGCTAGATGAGCTTGCTGTCACGTCCTCTGTGTGCATCCTGGGCATGCTGTCCACTGCACAGACTCAGCAACTGAGGAGGTCTAGTCCTAATATAGGTACTCCAAGGTCATACCACAAATCTTGTGATTTTCCCTGTGGCCAGAGTTTGAGTACAGTAGACTAGTGGGAAAGACCCCCCAAAATCTGTGGCCTGGAGTAACCCCAGGCATGACTATTGTGTGTACTGTCGGGAAAAAACACTTTTGGATAATTGTGAGGAAAGAGAAGGAAGTTAAAGGAATGCTGGAGCTTGCTGAGTTTTCAAAATCAGTTTTTTTTTTTTTTAAACAGTGGAAATAACCTGTATCATATCATAGTAGTACTTTAAATAATGATATTATTTTGTGTATTATTTTTCAGCTCTTAATTTACCAACTAATGTAGAAGATGTGTGTTCAAATATACCATCCCTGGAGAAACTCATGGAAGAGATTGTGGAGTTGGCTGAGTCTGGCATCCGCTACAATCAAATGCCACATGTGATGGAAGTCATTCTGCCCATGCTGTGTAGCTACATGTCCCGTTGGTGGGAGCAGGGTCCTGAGAGCAATCCCGGCAGGGCTGGGATGTGCTGCACAGCCCTCAACTCAGAGCACATGAACACACTGCTAGGCAATATCCTGAAAATCATTTATAATAATTTGGGGATTGATGAGGGAGCCTGGATGAAGCGATTGGCAGGTAAGAATTGAAAAATGAACCCTGTAAATGCATTGTATTTCCAAAAATTCAGAAGACTCAACAGACTACACTTATTGTATCATAACATCTGTTAATACTGTTTTTTTGCTGAAAATATTAGCTATCTATATGTCATGTTATTCTTTCAAAAATACAGGTATCATCAGTATACAGTAGCTTTCCTTGTCATTTAATTTCTATTTTAAGTAAATTTTTCCTGACCTTACCATGTCTATAAGATTAATCAATATACAAAATAAATAATTGTTCATGAAAATCAGTAAGCAGTGGTTCTATAAACAGGCAAAAATTAAACTGAAATTTCAAACACTCATAGCAGTTCTATGAGGAACTGTGGGATTGATCAAAAGATGATTCAGATATTTATGTTTGAGTTTGCTTATCATTGTTTTCTATACTGAAAATAATGAAATCTATCCAAAAAATAGACCATAGTGCTGTACCATCTTTAAACACAGCAGTGTTGTGTTCCTTGAAAAAAATTTGCTTACTTTGGAAGATGAAAAAAAAATTCATGAATTCAGAATAATATGAATGTTTGTGAATTTGTCTATTTCTGAAACTCCAAAGCAGTACACAGTGTCTTAGTATTTTGGATTGGTAAATATGGTTGATTTGAACTTTTCATTCTATGCATTTCTCCTTGTTCAGGAAGAAAAATTCTTTTAAAAATGACCTATTCATGTTTAGAGATTTACGAATAACTGTGGCTATTATTAAATGAGTGGAATATCAGATATAATCTTCCAATTTAATTAGGCCAAAAATGTGGAACCTTAAAACGAGATAACTATAGTCTCATTAAGCAGTGGATATTTCTCACTTATTAAAGGGTTAAGGGAACCATTTCTGTTTAGGAATTACTTCTTTGTGTGAGACAATTGATTTCCAAAATAAATTACAGTCTTTTTGTTTCTATTCTAAAGCTGTTTTCAAACATAGTAAGCACATAAAATTCAATTCAATAATCATTACAGAACAGCAACTATGCAGTTAGATTTTGGGCAAGAAAGATGACTAAGGAATGGGCTCTGTTCTTAAGGAAGACTTATGTTGGTGGGGCGGGTGCCTTGAATTTGGTTTAATTGTAATTGTACCATATCCTCATTTTAATGAATGTTTATACTAAGCAGAATGCTAATGTCTGTCTTCAAACAGTGTTTTCCCAGCCTATTATAAATAAAGTGAAACCTCAGCTCTTGAAAACCCATTTTTTGCCCCTAATGGAGAAACTCAAGAAAAAGGCAGCCATGGTGGTATCTGAGGAAGACCACTTGAAAGCTGAGGCCAGGGGGGATATGTCGGAGGCTGAGCTGCTCATTCTAGATGAGTTCACCACCCTGGCCAGAGATCTCTACGCTTTCTATCCTCTCCTAATTAGATTTGTAGACTATAACAGGTACAGTTTTTACAAGTTGCTAATAATCTTTCTAATTCACTCACAGCCTTTCTTGGCTCATAGGTTCCTATTGGATGGTCTCAGTCACCAACTACTTGACCATGAGCTTGTTGATGGTTATAATAATGTAGCTACCTGTTTGTAGATGAGCTAATTTTCATTGAGCATCTGAAAGTTAAAATTGGAAATCTCATTCTGAAAGAGTCTGCCCTTTGCTAATAAATGCTGGCAGTTTAATTGTTAGGCTGTTTTAATTTTTAAATTTTTCTGTACACGAACCATGATGAGCTCTGTGATAAACAAGTGTAACTTTGGGAGGGTAATTTTCTTTAAATTAACTTTAAAACATAATCAAGGATGCATTTTATTTATTATGTGATCCAGGGCCAAGTGGCTGAAGGAACCCACCCCTGAAGCAGAGGAGTTATTCCGCATGGTGGCCGAAGTATTTATCTACTGGTCAAAATCCCATGTAAGGAGGAGACTATTGACACTGTGTTTGTTTATTATTAAATGTTAACCAGTCCCTTCAGTAAACCTCTGTGACAGTTTTTTTTTCAAATGCATCTACTAGATTTAACAATGGAGAGAGGGAAAGAGAAAGAGAATTAATAGGTTCCACTACAAAATTTGAGGGAATTTTGAGTTTTGTGGTTTGTCTTTAAGACATCACAGAGATGTTTTAATTGTACTGCATAAATATTTTTATAGATTGCCACTAAATCTTAGAATAACATTAGCTTTGCATAGAGATGTTCCGTTTTTATTCACTAGCTTTCCCTGTCAAGATCATATTTAGTATTACAGAAAATTAGGAATCCTACATGAGTTAGAATTCTGTGCTGCTTTGTAAGGGAAGACTGAAAAAGTTAGACTAGAAACCTCAGCCTCAGTTCCATCCTGTGAGGTATCTTCTCAGTTTACTTCAGTACATTGTTGTAAAAACCAAATTGCTTTGAATAAACAACAGTTTTTAAACATTCATATTTAATGCTTATAAAATGTTAAATACTATTTATTTCCTACATAGTAGTCTGTCAGTATCAAACTTTATTTAAAGATATACGTAAAAAGTCTTAATAAAACAGAAAAGAATATATGAGATGATGGTCTTTTCACATGCTAATGTGTAGTTTACATTGACATTATCATGGAAAATTATTTTTGAGTTGTTGTTTCACTAGATAAAAACATATGATTTCTTATCCTAAGTAGCTCACATAGATTATTTAAGACCTCGGAAAGAAACTTTAAAATCCAGAAGAAATCAGTTTTTACCTGCCAAAGAGTATGGATTAATTTGTGACTTTTTACTTTGTATTTTCTGTTCTATTACTCTATTGAATGTCCAGTAAGATATCACTTAGATGAACTTAGAAAAAGTATGTAGTTTCCATGAAGAATTGAGGATCCTTAGCTTCTTGAAATATAAAAATACCCAAAAAGCATCTATAAATGTATACATAAGGCAAAACTTTGAAGAAGAATACTTTTTTGAATTAGCAGATTTTTAGATAAATGCCTAATTGTACTTCCAGGAATTGAAAAATAATCTATACTGTAAAATGCACAAAATTTAGTTATCTCATGAATAAAATAATTTAAAAATGAAATATCTGGTGGTATGCTTTTGAAACTCACGCGGATATAATCAAAATACAGTTCTATTAATATGTGTTGCATTCATGCGCTCGTATTTGCCATCCTTTTGTATGTCTCCAAATTAAAAGTGACAAAGAGGATATTGTGCTATTTTAAAAGGACGTATATCTGGCAGATTGGCAGATACATCATAGTTCTGTGTGTCCTCAAAAAGTACATGTTCATTTTAGGAAACAGTGGGTTTTGTGCCAGCTAACATGTTAACATGTGACCTGGTAAAATAAATTCTCACGTCTGGGAAATACATATTCATGTGTAGTTATAGAGCTGCCATCCATAGCCTAGCTCCCGCATTAGATACTCAATGAGTATTTCTACCATTTTTTCGTAAGTGTGTGTGTGAGTGTGTGTACATACAGCAAATCAGCGTTGTAGACATGTTTCTAATCTATGTGGTTTTAACTAAGATTTCTTTTGCTACTTGCAGAATTTCAAAAGAGAAGAGCAAAACTTTGTTGTACAGAATGAAATCAACAATATGTCTTTCCTTATTACTGACACAAAGTCAAAGATGTCAAAGGTAATATTGTATTTCACTATTGTCTCATGGATTGATTTTTTTTACAGTTTTGAAGGCTTACAATTATAGCCTGCGGTTTTATTATACTGATTCAAATATCTAAATATTTAAAACACAACTACTTCCCGGGATGTTGGGCTTGGTAAGACACATAGATGTGAGAATGACTAAAATAAAGGAAGGAGTATTTTGTATTTATTTTTTTGCAAAGATTCCTAGAAATAGGGCAGCCAAAGAGAAGAACCATGTTGGGAAGCACCAGAATCAGGGAAGTGTCAGAGAATCCAGGGAATTTTGTTTTAGTTTCTATGGATGGACCCAAATGGAGAAGACCACTTTAGAACTGGCGAATCAGGATATGTCAGATAGGCTCTGGGGTGTAGCACTGTCTTTCCTGGTTTCCTACTACCTAACCCTGAGACAGGGCTGGTGACTAGTGACAAAAGGAGGTAGTTGGAGATGTGGGCCCTGGATTTATTGAGGGGTACCTTCATCGCTAATTGCCCAGCCCTAAGAGGGGCAGTTTCCAGGATAGGCAAGGCCCCAAATGCTGAGGCATCGGAATGAAAACATGATTAATACTCATGGGCCTGACACAATGGCTAGTCCTGTACCTTGGGATCCCAAATGGGTGCCAGTTCATGTCCCATCTGTTTACTTCCCATCCAACTTCCTGCTATGGCCTGGGAGAGCAGTGGAGGAAGCCCCCAAGCCTTGGGACCCTGCACCTATGTGGGAGTGTTGAAAGAAGTTCCTGGTTCCTGGCTTTGAGTTTGCTCAGCTTTGGCAGTTGTGGCCATTTGGGAAGTGAACCAGCAGATGGAAGATCTTTCTGTCTGTCTCTCCTTCACTCTATAAATCTGCCTTTCCAATAAAAAAAATTCACATATTCATATATCAGGCACAAAATGCATACATGCCATACTTTCCAAATTATCAGTTAAAACTAGTTAATGTTATATATTTATCAGAAGTGAGTATGTATATAATTATAAATCTCCAAAGTAGCTGAGGGCCTGGTACAATGGCTCAATGACTAAATCCACCAGGATCCCATATTGGCACAGGTTTGTGTCCCAGCTGTTCCGCTTTCCATCCAGCTCCCTGCTTGTGGCCTGGGAAAGCAGTAGAGTATGGCCCAAAGCCTTGGGACCCTGCACCCATGAGGGAGACCTGAAAGAATCTCCTGTTCTTGATTTCAGATTGGCCTGACTCTGGCCATTGAGACCTTTTGGGGAGTGAACCAGCAGATGGAAGTTCTTTCTCTGCTTCTCCTTTTCTCCGTAAATCTGATCTGCCTTTACAATAAAAATAAATAAATCTTTAAAAAACTTTTAAAAAATTGGCTGCATTAACAACCGTGTGAATGAATTTCAGGTTTTCATGTCTGAGGTCGCAAATATACTTCCAGAGTTTTTGTTTTCTGTGTCACTCATGTTGGAGTGGAGATTGTTTGTTGGAGAGGAGATTGTTTTCCAAGAACTTTAAAATGTATGCCTGTATATTATGAATTATTGCTAAATAAGAGAAATAAATTTACCTTGTTTGATAGCACACAAAATGTTCTGCCTACTGAGCAAAGTTACAGAATAGTATGTTACTCTAGGCAAGGAAACTAGCTTTTACCAAACAATCTGTGCTCTGGAATAAAACATGAAAGATGATGATTTTTCTCTCCCAGCACCAATAAAAAGTCTGAAGAATTAGTAGATTCTATACTAATAGTTCACATTTCACAGAATTTTCAACTGAAAATTATGAGTCAGTTTTTCTGCTTAGCATGTATCATTTTAGGTCAATGTTGGCAAGAACATAAAGAAGATCAACAACTCATTTGAGAGGATGAGAATGACTTTAAACATCCTCATAGTCCATTAAAGGTTTCAGGGCATTGGGCTCTGTCCCTACACATTCCCTAATCTCTCTTTTATGTACCATTCACACCTGATGTTTTCTGATATACTACACTCTTTATCAACTACTGTAAGACATTTATAAACAGACAAAATACTCGGAAAGACACACTGAACAAACAAACAAAACTAACACATACAAATTTGTATGGGGATATTTGATTGTAAGTTTAATTTCTTTGTACTAACTGATTTCATCCAAAGATGTTCAAAAGTGTGTCAACTTCTCTTAGTTAACACATTTTCTGTAGGGTGGGGAAACAATATTATTGTTTAAAGATAAACGGGAATTTGTTTTTCTGGTGTTTCTTACAACTGAGCAATTGGCCTTTGGCATAAAGTTTACTTATTCATAGTATAAGACAGTTTAAATATTTATAAATATCAAACCAGGTTTAATTCTTTCTGTTTAAACAACCAGAAAAATCAAACAAACTTTATTAAGTTAAAATTAAGGAAGTGGCAGGCATTGGGCTTAGCAACTAAGACTGAGGAGGATATCCAGATCTCATACTGTAGCATCTGCATTCAGTTCCCAGGTCTGCCTCCTGATTTGAGCTTTGTGCCAACTCAGATGATGAGAGAAGGCAATGATGGCTCCTGTAATTGAATTTCATCACGCACTGGGAATCCAGGACTGATTTTACAGTTCTTGGCTTATAGACATTTAGGAAATGGAAGCTATCTTTTGTCTGTTTATCCTGACTCTAACATAAAGAAATATTGTTTCCAAAATTAAGGAACTCCACAACTCTGATACAAATCAGAATTTTGCTGTATTGAGCAATGTTTTACTAAAACTAAAATGCTAGTAGCAGATGGAGGTTGATGATTTCTTAAGTAATTGTATCATTTTAGTTACATTTCCTTTTGAACAAAGACTCATTTCAAATTACTGATCATGATTTTGACAGTTGAACAGTTTAATAGTACAAATTAATGTTATTTTTTCTGATAACCCTGTTCAGACTAACCTCTTAACACTCGATAAATATATATACAAATATCCATGCAATTAGTGCATCCCCTTGGAATATAAGCATTCTTACTGCTTCTTAATCGGAATGTGAGAAAAGCAGGCAAAGATTCCATCCTCTCCCTTGGTTCCTCAGGCAGCTGTTTCTGACCAGGAAAGGAAGAAAATGAAGCGCAAAGGAGATCGGTATTCTATGCAGACCTCTCTCATTGTAGCTGCACTGAAGCGATTACTGCCCATTGGGCTGAACATCTGCGCCCCTGGGGACCAGGAACTCATTGCCCTGGCCAAAAATCGATTTAGTCTGGTAAGTTTGCCTTGTATCACAGTCGTAGGGATGCCTCAACCTCCAGCATTTGCATTCCTTTGTCTCCCTGCTCTAGGTCAATATTTCCTGAAGACCCAAATGCAGAGATTGCCTCCATTTTTTTTAAAGGACATTTTTATCCCGAAGTCATGTTAGTCACCTCCAGGGCATATACAAGAACCAAACAGAAAAGTCACAAATATATCTCTAGTAGTGGGGGAAATGAATTTTTATGAGCTCCCACTTGAAATTTGTGATGAGAAATATATCCAAATGTATGAATGAGAGTTTTTCAGTATTAGAAGCAAAGTAGTTATAAAAGGTGTTGATTTCTCACATCAACAGCTCCTTTGCCTGCAAGCATGAGGAGTTGGCTTTTGAAGATTCGTTTATATGCTCTGTGTTTCCTCTTCATAGCTATGCAAAGGAGGATGAGAGCCTTCAAAAATACATGTTGAGGTGACTGTTTTCTGTTTATATCTATTGGAGGACATCTTCCTCCTATCCTCATTTCCAGAGTCTCTGAAGCACCTCTCAGTGTATCCCGATTTTAGCATGATAAAATGAGTGAATTGGGAGGAGGTTTTGGCTGTTCTCTCATTTTTCACTCTCAGGTGTAGTCCTCTTGTTACTTTAAGACCATAGAATTCATTGCTAACGGCTAAATAACTTTGTGGGTATTTAGATAACCTTGAATAACAATCGTGGTAAAGCTTCCAACCTCCGTGTTATGAATTGGAAACATAATTCTGTGGAGTCTTAATGCTATTATTGTGCAGTTCGAATAGGTAATTATCTTGGGTCAGGTTGGTCTGTCTTTTAATAGTGATGTTTGACCAATGTAGCATTTCAGAATTGTATTTTTCAGTTGACTGCCAAATATTGATGCATTGTAAGACTCCTTTCAGGTAACATATATCTCTTGACAGAAAGACACTGAGGATGAAGTACGAGATATAATCCGCAGTAACATTCATTTACAAGGGAAGGTAAGAAAAAAATGATTCTGGAACATACTTGTTATCTAAAATCTAACCTCTCTCTAGAGTAATATTATACGTCTCGCTACTTCAAGAGTTAAGATCATTGAAAACATTCTAGTCCTTACTTTAAAATCCTTTGTGATCAAATACTCTAAAGATACTGTGAAGGCAAAAATCAATATATTTTACTTAGAAATTGACAAATTTGAAAACAATATGTCATTGACTGAAATCAATAGCACTTATATGCTTTGTACATCTGAATTTGATTGAGTGTGCAGTGAATGGATTGAATGTGCAGTGACTCGAAGGGTTTATGCAAATCTCAAAAAAAATGGTAAAGTAAGAGTGGTTAAGCTGTGGAGCAGAAAGAAATTCTTCCTCTGTATTCTGCAGATCACTTTTGGGAGGACTGGGGAGAATTTAGGATATATTCACACTGGGGAATGAGAAAAAGGAAACAGAAAATGAAATATTTATTGTCAGTATTTCTGTTTCACTGCTAAAGAAATGAGAAATAGAAATAAAGAGGTAGTAAATATACATATTCCTTTTGTCATTGAATTCTTTATTTTCTAATGCTAAAAGTTTGGTATATAAAGGTTAAAATACTTACAAGCAGAATTATTTTATTCCTAGTTCCATCTTAGTTGTTAAATAAGATGTTTATTAAATAGAAGGAAGAATACAAATCAGATAAAAGCTTATATGAAAATTTTTATTTAATCATAGGAAACATGTTTATAAGTCACTCATGCAAAACTCTGTCTCTAGATGAAAATTATTTTTAAAATTTCAATCTTGGTTTCCCAGGTTTCCAATTCTGAATTCTTAGATGTTGTCTGTTTATTAATAACTGGGATGAGGATAAACTATATTTTGGTTTTTATTTGTATTTCTCTAATGGTTAATGGTTCTGAGCATTTTTTCATGTCCATTGTCCATTTGAATTTCATCCTTGGAAAAAATTTATTCATTTCCTTTGCCTATTTCTTAACTGGATTGTTTTGTGCTTGTTGAGTTTCTTAAGCTCTTAATAGATCTTGGATATTAATCCTTTATTAGTTGCTTGGTTTGCATATATTTTCTCCCACTTTGTTAGTTGGCTCTTCACTTTGGTAAAGGTTTCCTTTGCAGTGCAGAAGCTTCTTAACTTGATGTCTTTAGGTACTAGCATATAAGCATGTGAAATGATTGCTATAGCTAACCTGATTAATTAACATATCCCTCTCCTGACATAGGTGCTATTTGCATGTGAGTATGTGTTAAGAGCACTTGAAATCTGCTTTCTTACCAGATTTCTAGAACTCACTGCAGTATTAACTATAGTCATTGTGCTGTGGGTTAAGCCACTAAACATGATCACTCTCCTTAATTGTACTTTATCACATGGTCTCAGTACTGTAGTGTGCTCAATACGTAATTGCAGATAGAACCTCTACCCTCTTTAGAATGTAACTTTGCATTTCATGTACTTTTTTCCTTTTTCTGCAGTTGGAGGATCCTGCTATTAGATGGCAAATGGCTTTGTATAAAGACTTACCCAACAGGACTGAGGGTACCACTGATCCAGAGAAGACAGTGGAGCGAGTTTTGGATATAGCCAATGTGCTGTTTCATCTGGAACAGGTCAGACTCTGTATTGATTCACTCATTTTTGTCCCACTTGTATACATACATTTTTTTAAGACCAAGTACATTGATTTCTTAACTATCACCCAAAATATATATTTAGTATATTTATTATTAAAAATATATGCCATGGGAAGCTTGGCACCTATTAAATACAGTTCCCAAGAATGCAGTTTTTGTGGTAGCATATGCTTTATCTTGTGTCTTCAAGGCATTTCTTTTATTGTAATATTCAAAAATATTTCTGAAATTAAATAACTAGGCTTATAAACTTAATTCTGAACTGTTCTAACAACAACAAAAACCATAAATTCAAGTGTACTGTGCTTACCTAGTTGTTATTACTCTTTGTGACAACGTATTTGAACTTATTTTTCTCTAGTTGAATTGAGGTTTATTTTGAGTTAATTTTCACTGAGATCAAAAATAAATTCCATTTAGAGAGAATATCAGTACATTGATATTAAAACCATGTAACTTTTTATGTTTCCAGTCATAACCTATTTTTCATCATAAAGCTCACAGTATAGTTGAATTTCATATGCCTTTGACTATAAAGTTTCAAATAACATTTTACATTATTATCATCAGTCATCAAATATAATTGATATAAAGGTTGTTCTCTGAATTGTCCATTATATTTGATATAAAGGTTGTTCTCTGAATTATCCATTATATTTGTAACACAGCAATAAATTCACATCAGAGGAGGTATCTTAGAGTGAACCCCACTGTGTGATCTGGTACTGGACTTTTATAGCAGTAGCTTCCTGATAGTTTCTATAACACAGGAAAAAAATTATACCTAATATAAAATAATGAAATTGTTCTGTATCATCTCAGGAACTTTGCCATATAATGTTTTGAGGAATTGTTTGAGCCTCCTACATCAGTTTTTGAACATTTCAACATAGCAGTAATAAATATTGGGGCCTGGTGCGGTGGCATAGTGGCTGAAGTCCTTGCCTTCCATACCAGTATCCCATATGGGCACCGGTTCATGTTCTGGCTGCTCCATTTTCTTTGTAGCTCCTAGCTTGTGGCCTAGGAAAGCACTGGAGGACAGCAGAAAGCCGTGGGACCCTGTACTCACATGGGAGATCCAGAAAAGGCTCCTGGCTTCTGGCTCCTGGCTTCAGGTCAGCTCAGCTCTGGCCATCATGGCTTCTGGGGGAGTGAACCAGCAGATGAAAGATCTTTCTCTCTATCTGTCCTTCACTCTGCAAATCTGACTTTCCAATGAAGATAAATAAGTCTAATAAATAAATAAATAAATAAATAAAAGAATAAATATTTTTCTTTGACTCCTATTTTATCTTCTCTTGAACTCATACTGCTTGCCCTGAGCAGTTAAATAATGCAAGGATATAATATAATGTAATATTACTTTTATTTGCTTCTTGCTTATTTAGAGACTTAAGTTCCAATTACATGCAATTTGTCATTATGATTGATGGAATTAAATTAATTAGTATCCTCTCAAAGCACATGTTTTAGAACTTAATATTTTCCTTTGAATGATTAGCGTTATCTTAACCAATGAAAAAGCTCAAGGTAATGAAGTTTTAAGTTATTACAAAGTTATAGAAATGTGTTTATTATATAATTGTAAAGAACATTATTAAATGTTAATTAAAACAGCTAGTGGAGAACTATTTCTGACAGCATTATTTTACCTTAAATTTTTTAATCCTGTTAGGTTTCTAAGACATATCTGGCTTTTTGTGAATTAACTTTAGATAAATTAGTGTAACTTAGTAAAATCTTTATTATATTTTATTTTAAACATATACTAAACATATCCAATCATGGGAAATGATAGCATTTCTTTTTTTAAAAGATTTATTTATTTGAAAGACAAAGTTACCAAGTGGGAGACACAAAGAGAGAGTCCTCCATCCTCTGGTTCACTCCCCAAATAACTGCAGTGGCCAGGGTTGGGCCAGGTGGAAGACATGGGACAGAGGTTTCATCTGGATCTTCCCTGGAGTACATGCAGGTACCTAGGCACTTGGTTCACATCCTCCACTGGTTTTCTCAGGCACATTAGCTGGTAGCTGGATCAGAAGTGGAGTAGGTGGGACTTGAACTGGCACCCATTTAGTGACAGCCTGTACACCACAGTGTCAGCCGCTAAAATGATGACATTTCTAAAATGAAATTCACTTTACTAAGTATCTGTTCATGCCTTGAACATTCATTGAATGCTCTGTGTGATGGCAGTGTTACACTCAATAATGGTGATGGAGGCTGTTTCCTAGTTCATGTTCATTAAAGAATATAGACACAGACCAATGTAAACAATTAAACATGTATTATAATAAAAACTGTGCTGAAGAGGGTAAAAAATTACCCCCAAAATAATCTCGTTAGGAAGTAGATAATCCTTGTCTAATCTTGCAGAGGTAGAAATTGTCTAGGAAACTCTATAGGAATCAGATTTTAGTTAACCAAATATGTAGTTAGTTCAAAGAGTTCAAACAAATCAGAATTAAAAGATTATTTTGATGCAAAAGGATTCAATTCATGCATAGCTTTATCACAATAACCATTTCTCTGAACTTTTGAAGTGTTCTCATGTTCAAAAGGCTAATAGGACGACAAATTAGATTATCATGAGGAGATTGATTGAGTAGAAAGAAATTGTCCCCTGTTATTAATGAAAATTAATTTGCAAAGGATATTTTAACATTAATGTTAATGTAAAAATCAATACATTTACAGGGATTGCTTGTTTATTTATCTTCCATATTAATGACCTTTGCAGACATATCTTTTATGTTGTACACCTGATAATTTTTCTTATGATGGTAGGTTACTTTTTAATTCCTTAATACTCAGTGTCTGGCTAAACTAATAAATCAGCACTTCAAGACTTTTAGATTTGTCAAGATACACCTTAGTAGTCAACTTTGAATCACAAATCTTAAGTTACACCTTATTTGATTTATAGCAAAGTCCAGTGTTTAAGAGCTTTTCTTATTTAATAAAATACTCTGCCAAATGATAGACTTTATAATAGTAGTCTTTATTTTTCAAGGTCACTATATCATCAATGCCTCATGTTTGTTGACCCTCACCAAAACTGGGCAAAGTGCAGTGTATCCGTTAAGAAGCAGTGTTGAGTACAAGTGAACAGCACTGCCCTTGATTCTGTTTTCACTTACTGCATTAAAGTTCAGCAATTTCTTATTTAACTTATTCATCAATATACAACTCAAGTAGCTAATTGTCAGTGTTTCTTGAACATATGGAAAAAATAGAGGTCATAGAAACAAATGCCTTCCAATTAAATAAACTGCTTTAATTGCTTAAATGGATATTGCCTGAAAAGAATTTTAAGCCACTGTTGTGTAAATAAATATTCTTAATGCTTTAATGGAGGCATTATTAAATTTTAACCCTTTATTAAAAAGGATAACACATTCAGTTTTACTTTTTTTTCCTTGCCTAACAAAACATTTTTATTTCTTCCAGAAATCTAAATTTATTGGCCGGAGATTTTACAATCTGGGAAGTACAGTGTTCAATTGCCTAGACATTACTAATTAATTCATAATTACATATCTAGATTTTTCTTGCTAATACTTACAATTAATCCTTTTTTCCTCTTGGAGCTCCAATAACCATTAGTTAAATAAATAGCCTGCTTGCATCATTTACTGTAACTTGAATTTTCTTTTGTCCCATCTAACAAAATGAATACATATGTTAACCTTCTTACAAAATTATATCCCTTTACTCACTCCTGATATTGTGTTTTCACAAAGCCTTGTTATCTTATATTAAGGAACAATAGATTTTAATTTTTCTAGAATTTTAATGTTCTCTTTTTTAAAAGTGCCTCTGTAGCTCTTAGGATAAAATTAGTTACAGTGGCTAAGTAAATTAAACTTAAGCTACTTTTTGTGGGCAAAAAAAAAAAAAAAAAAAACAGATTTTACAGCCATAAAGAAAATGAAGAATAGAATAAATGATTTGTCATGGGTTCCTTTATAATTCCTTGATTTTTAGAAATGACATAGCTTCTGAAGTACTGATTATTGGGAAAATATTGTGCTTTTTCTAAGAAATTCATGTTGCATTTGAAACTGTCTCAAATGTAGCATTGAGTAACTTTTAGGATTTGGAATTTTCCATCATAATTTTAAATTCCTTTTGGACTTGGAATTCCAATGTAGGATATTTATAATAACTCAGTACACTGGCTTTGAGGGTGGTTTGAGGTTTCCGTGTGTATTTATTTCTTTCTTCTGCCTTAGGTGGAACATCCTCAGCGGTCTAAAAAGGCTGTGTGGCACAAGCTACTCTCTAAGCAAAGGAAAAGGGCGGTGGTGGCCTGCTTCCGAATGGCTCCCTTGTATAATCTACCAAGGTCAGAATTTTTTAGTGTTTAATGGTTATTTTTCCCTAATGAGTGATAGTGAGTCTGCCTTTATATTAGCAAAATCAGGAGGGGAGCAATTTACAGGGTTTTTTTAATGTAAAGCTTACACTTTCTAATATTTTCAGACTCTGTGGTCTATAACGTAGTTGCTGTTTGACCTTCCTATACTGAGAAATGCCTCTCTGAATCCTGACCTCTTAGCTTCTTGACTATATGAGATTGGCCCAATTAATTATGTGACCTTGTTACTGTTTCTACAACTGCATCATGTTTGAGCATGCCTCATGCATTTATTATTATTATTTATTGGGTTGATATATGCAGACAGCTTAGAAGTGAGCTTGTCACAATAGATGTTACTCATTATTATTTTTGTAATTATTGCTGCTTGATGCAAAGTGCTGATGTAGTATAAAGAGCTGATATGATCAGAATTGACAGTCCCATTAATCTTCTGTTGGAGGTATAATAGATAATACTTAATGTGGCATCCTCTGATACACTTGAAGATTGTTGGTAATGTTAGGATACCAATTTCAGCCTTCTTGCAGTTCTCCAGGAAAACATGCTCTATTCTGCTCTGAATCTCATACAAGTGACAGCATCCCTAGATTTGGTAAACAGAACTCAACTCATGTACTTCTCTAACTTTGCAACTTCCTGTTGTTTCCAGGACAGATTGCATATATCTACTGTGCTACAGGGTTGGAGCAATTTGTCTGATTCAAGATCCTTTAAAGTTTTGTTCTTTTTTTGTATCTAAACATCTTTAATACTGGTTAAGCCTAAAATATATGAGCTTGTTTCTCAAATCATGTGCTACATCTGAATTCTCTGACTCAATTATGGGATCAAATAAAATATTAATCTTGAAGTTATATTTTCATTTATTTTCTGCTCATCACTACATGGTCACTACACAAATTTCCTCAGTTGTTCTTTGAAGTAATTTAAATCACCACCTTTCCTTTATTGCCACCTGGTCAAGTCATTTGTTGCCTCCCTCATATCAAGTAGATGCCACCAGATTCAGAGCAGTTTCTAAGATACCACGCTCTTTCCACCTCTCCTACATCTCATTTTAAAAATCATATCCCTTACTCCAGTGCTTCTTCCTCCACATATTTTTTAAAAAGCACTTATGTATCTGTGCCGTATCTTCCTGAATGAGAATTTTTGTGAGGATTAGCTTGTGTTCAGGTTACATGCTACATAGGTGATTCTGATGCACCAGTGAGCGTGGGAGCATCCCCCAGCCTCCCTCTCGTACCAAAAGAATTAGTGTTGATCTCCAGCATTGCCAGCTGTGTTGCAAATTCTCTTTCCCAATTCTCAAGACACTTCATACACCGATCTTGCTAGCATGTCTCATGACTGTTAGCCTGCTTTTGCTATCCTTGAGCTCAGCATTTAATCCAACAGTAGCACCACCTCATTCTATCACTTTTGAATTTCTTATGGTGCTTCCTTATGGTTATGATCTGTTATCCTTTATTATGTGTAAATCTTTTCCACATTCTTCATTTCATGTTGCTTCTTCTAGAATTCAGTGGTTTTATTTCATAGGTGGCCATTAATCATCATTAATGCAGGACTTAAACTCTTCTCATACACTCCCATAAGTTCGCTTAATACATTTCAATTTGGAATATATAGTATTTGATTTAACTTCAATACTGACTAATAGCTCTGCTGAAACATGTGCCTTATCAAGAGCTTACTATATAAAAATAGTTACCATATAAAAATATATACCCAATGTACTTTACATTATTTATCTCACAAAACTGAACTGTAAGTGATATTATCTTTCTTTGGCAAATCAAAATGGTGAAAGTAGGGGAATTTGAATAACTTGATCAATGTCACAAAGCATAGAAATGCCTGAGCCAGAATTTCAATCCAAATCAGTATGTGTTCCAAGATACCTTGCTCTGTTATCTTCAAAGGGTCGATGAAAGCTAGGAGGTTGAATTTTATTTTAAAGTTCACTGCACAGTCTATTAATAAAGTAATATTGAATACCTTTATGATTAAGAAAACCTTCATTTGAAATTTTGCTTGTATTTTAGGCATCGAGCTGTCAATCTCTTCCTTCAGGGATATGAAAAGTCTTGGATTGAAACAGAAGAACATTACTTTGAAGATAAACTGATAGAAGATTTAGCAGTATGTTTTTAATGGAATTATAAGTTTAAAGAGGGTTTGAACTTGATGGAATATGGTTGGTGTAAGCAGTTGTTATTTAACAAAAAAAAATGTGATACATTAATTTTAAACCTCAGTGGATACTGCTCTCAGCGCCTATGAAAAATGCACTATTATAACCAAGAAATCTCACCAAAATTAAGAATTCAGCATTGAAAATGAATAATACAAATAAGCATTATTAATAAACATCATTTAGTCATCTTTTCAAAACGCAGACCCAGGATAAACTATAAAAAGCTGAACTGTAAGGAATGTATCCACCAAGCATGCTGTCAAAAGTTGTTAGGCTGTAAAAGTAAACAGAGAAGGGCCCGGCGGCGTGGCCTAGCGGCTAAAGTCCTCGCCTTGAAAGCCCCGGGATCCCATATGGGCGCCGGTTCTAATCCCGGCAGCTCCACTTCCCATCCAGCTCCCTGCTTGTGGCCTGGGAAAGCAGTCGAGGACGGCCCAAAGCTTTGGGACCCTGCACCCGTGTGGGAGACCCGGAAGAGGTTCCTGGTTCCCGGCTTCGGATCGGCGCGCATCGGCCCGTTGCAGCTCACTTGGGGAGTGAATCATCGGACGGAAGATCTTCCTCTCTGTCTCTCCTCCTCTGTGTATATCTGACTGTAATAAAATGAATAAATCTTTAAAAAAAAAAGAAAAAAAAGTAAACAGAGAAGTTGGTGATGCACTAGGCACAGACAGAGAGTCCTGGGTGATGAGATGGAAGACAAGCATAATTTCCATTTGACAATGTTAACCGAGAGGCTTGCCTCACTCATAGTTATGTACACAGGAGTCAGAACTGTCATGTTTTGAATTTGTGCATTTATTAAATCTTCTTAACATTTCACAAGCATACAGTCCCACAATTTTTGCAAACTAATAAGACAAAAGCTTCATGATTCCCAGTTGAAGTATTACTTATGTAACAGTTATTTTTAACTCAGTAATTACCAGGAAATAAGTGATTAAAGTAATTTAATTTTTGAAAGAATAAGCCTTTTTTACCCACCTATTTTTTAAGTGAGTTGAGTTTGTCTTAAGACTTCAAGCAGTTGTAGAATATTTGAGTATCTTGTGGAAATTTTCCCAGTACACACAATAGCAAGCCTAAAATACAGAAAAGAGCAGCGCTATTCAAATAAGGTAAAAATTTCAGATGCAAAAATGAAGTTACAAAATCATTAACCAAAAAGTCAGCAGTAGTAAATTCTGTTTAATCATCTTTCTTACTGCTAAAGTTCTGCCTAATAGTAAAACAAAAAAATAAATAAAAGTTTTGAAGTAGCTGAAAATGTAAAGAATTTAGTTCTTTTTTTTTTTTTTTAAATTATTTATTATTTAACTTCAGTAATTACATTGTATTATGTGACACAGTTACATAGATACTTGGGTTCTCCCCACCCCTCCCCAAACCCTCCCACCATGGTGGATTCCTCCACCTTATTGCATAACCACAGCTCAAGTTCAGTTGAGATTTCCCCATTGCAAGCGTATACCAAACATAGAGTCCAGCATCTTATTGTCCCGTCAAGTTCAACGGTTTCTTAGGTATACCCTCTCTGGTCTGATGACAGAGCCAGCAGAGTATCATCCCAGTCAATTGAAAGCTCCAACATACCATCAGCAAAAATTTACATCATTATGGAATTAATTGACATAGTAATGAGTAACCAATATGTTAAAAGTAAATGCGGGTTAACATTGTTTACCTAACATTATTTGAGTAACCAATAAAAATGTTTCATTTGACAACCAGTTTTCACTGCTATTTGAGTATATTTTTATACTTGAGATGAATTAGTATTTTGCTGGAAATTAAATGAAGTCTTCCTGAAGCTGAAATTTGTGTAGGAAATGCACTATGTTAGTTAGAAATTGCTTAGAAGAATAATCATCAGAACTTTTAAATTAATAAGGTGTACCTGCCATACCATTTGTCGGTTAGATTACTGAGTATCTCTGTATTAAATTGTCAATGTAATGAATATATACCACATTATATTGCATTTATTGTGTTTTATATATGCCTTGTATACATATACAACACATATGCATACATACATGCATTCATAAGCTTATATGTGTACTTTTCATGTACAAATATGCTTCCAAAAGTTTGTAGAAAAATAGCATCCAGAGATAAATATACTTTGATACAATGCCGAAGAATTTTAAAATCCACACCTTTTTTTTTCATAGCAGATTTTTTTTCATTACTGTCCTGTGATTTTTTTTTACATGGCTTTCAGAATTTTTGCACCAAAATAAAGATGTTTTAATTCCATTTTCTATAAAATTTTGGTGTATCTTCCAATATTCATAAAATGCATACGCATATGCACACACACACATATACACATCTATGGTGTGTGTCACTAGAAGAAACTTCTATTCTATGTGAGTCTCTTACATTTCTTTTGCATTTGAGTGAGCATTTCTTTTAAAAGTGAAATTCTGTCATTTTTATGTTTATTGTAGAAACCTGGGGCTGAACCGGCGGAGGAAGATGAAGTCGCTAAGAGAGTGGATCCTCTCCACCAGCTGATTCTTCTGTTCAGTCGAACAGCTTTAACGGAAAAATGGTATGGTTGGGAGGGTTCTTTCAGATATAGAATGAACAAATAAAGAAAGCCCTGTTTGTTTATTGTGTGTGTCATACGTTCATGTGTCAGTTTCATCTTTTTGTTGTTAGGAAAGTTATTCAAAGATATAGCCAGTTTGACATACACCGGAAGACCAACCACTCATTCAGTTTCAGAATTTAATGCTTACCTATGAATTCTAATTTTCCTCATCAAGTTTGTAATTAGCTGATTTAGTTTATTGTGATTCTTCTTATAAATGTTTGTGGTGTGTGTGTGTGTGTATGCAACACGTGTGCATGTGTGCATGTGATTGTTTGCTGCAAACAGCCTTTGTAAACAAAACAAAACAAAAAAAGCAAAGCAAATTCCAGCGCCCAAAATACATGGAGAACAATGATGAATCAACACTTTTTTAGGTAGACTGTGTCTCCATTGTGCAGGGGATCTTAGAAGCCCTTTAAGGGTTGGATGAGCCATTCCGACAACTCAGAAGTATGTTTGAAGCCTATTTTAAGGACATTTCCCATTTGACATGTCTTTGGCATTCACTCATACAAATCCACCACAGCTACGAAAAGCAAATATCTGTGGAGTTAAATGAGATGTACAGTTGTAGGCCCCCAAATCAAAGTGTTCTTATCTTTTGCTCATTATAGAGGGTACTCCATTGATTGGCTGTATAGCTAGGTTTGTGCAAAGGTTGCCGAACTTTTATCTACTTTCCTGTTCCAGAGAACCTGGGAGATAATTTTCCCACAGAACCTGGGGGATAATTTAATTATCCAGCCATCTCCCCTTGGGTCTTTTCAAAAGTCCTGAGGAGTTCGCTGGACCTCTTTGCATGCCATGTTAATGTGCATTTCTCCTCCCAGCCAATGTGATCCATCCTCTCTCTCACTATTTCTCTCTCTCTCTTGTTATTTCCTAATTAACAAAACCATCTCATCCCTAAGCATAGAGCAGCTCTGTGTCTGGCATTGTCAGGTAATGAGGTATTTCTCATAAGTGGATTTTTCTCGTGGCTAAAATTTAGCACTGCTAAAATAATTGTGCAGATGTAGGATTTTTTAATAGAAATCTTCTTTCGTGTATTAGTGGTTTCTAACCTTAAAAGAAGCCAATAAACATTTTAACCATTATTGATTTTTAAGAATCATCATCATAGTAAAAAAGAATCAACATTATGAACATCTTACTTTTATAGTAAACATTGTAATTTTATTAGTGATTTCATTAAAAAACAAATATCACATCTACTGTCAAATCTCCTTCTTCATTTAAATTTTGTGGTTTGAAGAAAATGAAAACTATTACAATTATGTATCACTTAATAGATCATGTGTTATTATTTTAATAATACTTGATACCCTGGTCTATAAGATAAGGTTAGGACAGATAGGAATTCTGAATCTTCTATTTCTAATTCTAAGATATTTAGTATTTTGAATTGCTTAACTTTTGTGTTTATGTAATTTTAAAAAGATGTACTTATTAGAAAAAATAAAGATAATTTTATACATACAGCTGGTCTTCTACTTAAACACTAATTTTTTTTCTTGTCTTCCATAGCAAACTAGAGGAAGATTTTTTATATATGGCTTATGCAGATATTATGGCAAAGGTAAATAAGTTCCCTCTCAATTTAATGTTTAATAAGGAAAAATCACTTTCATTTGACAAAGGATAAGGGTCTGCGTTTCGTAAGTAAAATATATTACTAAATCTTAGAAACATAAGCAGCATTAGTCTCAACTAATCAGTTGCATGAGATCTCTGCTCTAACTTTTTTAGCAGGTGACCACTGATTGCTGTATCATTTTATCTTTGAGGTACTGACTGATCTTGAAAGCATTTATTCAGCGAAGTTACTGAGCAGTAAGCTGTTGAGGATAACATGTAGAAGAAAAAAAGCTACATATATTGCACCTTGGAGTTTATTATCTCATGAGGAAACTAAAATGACAAAAAAGATTGTCAAAATTCTGATAATTTCCTTGGTAGGGAAAGTATTACGAGTGTTGGGAACATACTACATGGCGTAATAGTAATGCCTGGTCTAAGAAATCCTTGACTGTTGAATGATGTGTTGACCAGGAAAAATGGTGATAGCTAGTGTTTATTAAATATTCACTTTATTTCCTCTTCCCAATAAAAGCAAGATAGAAGAGGGGAGGGGTATCAACGAGAACTTGAAATTTTGCTGAAACATCTGACTTGGGTACATGAAATGACAGTGGGGAGAACTAGAATAATTACAGATCTAGAATGCAAAGAGAAAACAAGCTAAATATTGAATGAATTGAAATGCCTTGGAGGCATGCAAATGGAGGTGCTGTACCTGCACTTGGGTACTGAACCAAGAGATGATTTCTAGACATTCATGTCTGGCATTCAGTATCTTGGGGAAAGCATCTACCTGCCAATTTGAGATTGATCATCATATGATGATAACTAAATACAGACATTACCCAGGAAGAGAGCAGGGCAGAGCTAGGGCTGAGAATACAGACACATTTAAAAAATGGAAGAAAATGTACGCACCAAACTTGCTGGTGAGGAGGAGGTGAGCATTTGACATAGTGACTAACACTCAACTGGGCTGCCCATATTGTACATCAGAGATCTGGGGTCTAGTCCCAGCTTTGCTTCTGATCCCAGCTTTCTGCTAACTCATACCTTTGAACCAGTGGTAATATGGCTCAAGTGTTTGTCTTCTGGCTACCCACTTAGACAGCCAACATTGAGTTTCTGGCTTCTGACTTTGGCTCTGTACACACAGTACTAGCTTGTTGCAGACATTTGTGGAGTGAATCAGCAGATAGGATAGTGTCTCGCTCTCGCTGTTATTCTCTCTCTCTTTGTTTCCTTGTATTTTCCTCTTATTACTTCTTGCTCTTTCCCTCCCTTTCTTACTCTCTCCTCCACTCTGATCTATAGGAATAAATACTTAGTCAACTAAATCATATTGTTATAAAGGTCGGGCTTACAGATTTCCCCAAATTTGCTATATGTACATCATGTAAGCATGATGATACCAGGTTCAGAGGTATGTGGCAGATGCAGTGTTGGTTTGTATGGTAAGTGCTGATTCATGGAAATTTTTCACAGTGCAGATTATGAGGAAAAAGTGCAAGGTGATGAATATCCACCTGAAATTGTGAGATATGGGAAATAGCTTTGTTTGCATGTTTTTTTTTAATTTTTATTTATTTTTTTATTAATTATTTTGCATTATGTTACAGTTTCATAGGCTCTGGGAATCCCCCCCCACGCCCCTCCCCCCTGGTGGCTTCCTCCACCTTGATGCAGTATTACAGTTCAAATTCGATCAAGATTCTTTCCTTGTAAACATATACCAAGTATAAAGTCCAGCTATTTATTGTCCAGATGGGTTGAACAGTCTCTTGGGAAGACCATTTCTGGTCCGTTGTTAGAGCTGGCAGAATATCATCCCGTTCAACCAAGAGTCCCGACATAACATCAACAGCAATTTGCAACATTATGGAATTAACATGGTTGTGAGTAACCAGTGTGTTACAAAAAAAAAAAAAAAAAGGAAGGCAAGTTCTTAACCACAATCTATGATTAGCCCATTGACATTTCAGTTTTAGTTTTATATACAGAACCGACTGCTATATACCTTAAAATGGCTATAGGGTACCATTCAGCTGTCTAGTGTCTGTTTCATTTTAGTATTTAGCCATTTGTTGTGTTGAAGTATAATTTTGCTGATCTTGGCAGATTTTAGGGTAATCTAGACTGACTTGTAACTGTAACAAGACATTTGTCGACAATTAAGGTGCTGAACATTTTTTTTGTTTGTTTGTTTTTGGGGGTGTGTGCAGGGAAATCCCCAACACCATGGTGAGGAGTGACTAATCTTTGTGTCCCACCCAGCGAGGCATGAGCCAATCCACGCCAGCTCTTTCCTGCATGGTTTTTAAAACTGAGCACACTTATATCCTGTTTGCCAGGAGACTATCAAATGAACAAGGGTTATTTAGTTTGCTTATCTTTATGGCCCACTGATTTCATAATATTTTTTAAAAAGTCCTTAGACTTGGCTAGAAAAGCAGGATCTCAATTTTGACCCCAGACCATCAGAGTCAGTATTTACATCTCTACAGACACATTTAAAGCTAGAGTAGTAAGATGCTCATGTCAGAGAATTTCCCATGCATGGAGTTAATGTCCTGTTGTCACATGGTTCTAGTCTCCTCTTGGCCACTGTGGCTTGGTTTCTCAGATGTCTCTTCTCTGTCATTCTTGCTGAATTGTTTCACCCTAGTTCAGTGGCACTTCCAATGGAAGTAATGTAACCATAAGAAGCTACTTGGAGTAATGTCATTATATGATAAATATTAATAATATTTCATCTGATATCCTGGCTAAGGGAATGATTTTTTGTACTCTTCCTTCGCTTACCAATTTTCTTGAAATACTTACAATACTTGTCCATTTATGTCTAGTGTTCCATTCTTTATTGGTTGAAACAATAAAATTCTAGGGTTATTAGGAAATTTCTTTGTCTTGTAAATCACTCATTACACCTCTGGTAATGATTTAAATCCATACTAAAGAGTTTCTGGTTTTGCTTCTCAGTCGGCCTGCAGTCACTTCAAAAATATATGAAATATACCTCTTTTGCATAGTAAAATTCCTAGCTAAAGTGCCCTGTCTACTGCTTTTATGTATTCCCACAGTCAGTTTTGAGGTTTATTGTGAATATCCAAGTCCTCTTGTGGGCATTTCTGTAACTACTTGATGTGCAATTGTAGTAGCTCCTGGGATCTTCCCTAGAACCTGGGCACTCTTTCTGTTACTGTTAGCATAAGATAAAGAAACTGAGACAAGAAGAGGTGAAGGAATTTGCCCAAACCTCAACAGCTCATAACTGATAGTATCCAGATTTGAACCAGTCATTCGGCCTCTCTGCACCACTTTCCTAACCAGCATACTCCTGTGCTTCTTTAGCAAGAAAGTTTCAGTTTGTGAATTAAGTAAGAATATATGTATGGCTTAGTTTTTTTTAGCCTTTGGGGGAAAACAACCTTAAAATAACGAGATAGTTATATCATTCTCGTGTATAAAGAGTGATTAAGTAACAAAATTTCATTTACTTTCTTTGAGCCAAAATCAATAAAAATTAACTTAAAATTAGGGTTGCAATAATCACTTTATCTAACATCCCTGTTTTCTTAGTTTTAAATAATGAATATTGTATGGTATGATACATTTGAATAGCAGAATGTTGGAGTTGAGACTGTTGCTTAAGGACCATACTGTAATAATAAGGCTGCAGGGGGGAGGAGAGGAGAAGGAGAAAGGAGGAAGGTTGCCTAGAGGGGGGCATCCCTGTACCTATAAAACTGTTATGCATAATAATTTTTAAAAATTAAAATGAGTACTATATAATTGTTTATTGTAAGATCAATATTGAAAAAAGAAAATATTGATCTTTTTTAAATTTTAGTTTAGTTAGAAGAAGGCAAATGAATGCATAGGTAGTATATAGATTTTGACATGGACTTTGTAATTAGCTCTTTTATGCACAAAACTGGTTACTTAGCATTTTAATTTCATAGAAGTATTAAAGAGACTTTTGGGTCACATTTAATTTTATATCATTTAAGTAGGATATCTAACATATGTATATGAGAATGTCAATGGTAGAATATAATGATTTTATTTTCCATATTAAATAATTATTCTGTGCTTTCTCAATATATTCCTCTTTTTTTTTTACATGCATCAGAGTTGTCATGATGAAGAAGATGATGACGGTGAAGAAGAAGTGAAGAGTTTTGAAGTAAGACCAGTCTCTCTAGACATGTTCTGTTTTGAAACATTGTTTCATAGCTTATAATTGACATTTATGTTTCTTGCTTCATGGCTTATTGCAGCTTATTGTGTCAAGGATCTGCATGCCAGAGCTGGATGGACAAACCTCAGTCCTCAGATCAAGGAACATAGGGTAGTTAAGTAGTGAAATGCAGCCCATATGTTCAGAATGAGTGTTCCGGAGATCTCTCCGAGATGAGACTGCTTCAAAATGTGCTCATCTCAGTGATGTGTTCTGAAATTCCCAATAGACAATGGGAGGAAAATATTTGTTGAAGAACAACATGGCATCAAGTTTTGAATTAAACCTTTGGCTTAATATTTTGTTCTGAATTGAAGTCTTTAAAGATTTGGCCTCTTTTGACTTCTGCCCCAATAGGTCACTCATTCCATGTACATATGTAGATGGTGGCACACAATTCAGTTTGCTTGCATGAGGTAGGAGTGCGTATATTATCAGAACTGTATTCTGCTTTATCATTATTTCCTGAATGATCTTAGTCTTCAAATTTCTTATGCAATTTGAAATTTTGCTAATGTTAATTAGCAAAAGGAAAGAGTATTATTACCTCCCTTGGCTTATACTATTCTTTTTTGCTTTCTGTGAAAAAAAAAATTGTGCTATTATCATTTTTTTGTTTTATTTTCTTTTATTTTTTCCTTGGAATTTTCAAAAGGAAGTTGAACTGAGTGCAAGGAAATAGAAATTAGATTTTTTTCCTATTAATTTACATGTCTGGACTTTGAGTTAGAGTCTGGAATTCCAGCAATGAGTCTTTAATTTTTGGTGGACCCACTGAAGAGTATAGATGAGGAAGGAACTTAAAGCAGTTAATTTGCTTCCAAGAAAAATTTGTATGAGCATCTCTGTAGCATTGAAGTCAATGTGTGAAATATATGTTCAGATACTTTGAAGATAACTCATAAGTATTGCTGGCTGAGAAAAACGTCATGGAATTCATTTCCTGTGTGACACTATATTCTGATGTATGTGTGACCTGTTCTCTAATCTGTCTTTATTGGTAAGAAACAGAGTTAATTAGAATGAGCTGTGAGCAGCAATTAATTTTGTTTTTCTGAAGTGCACACCGTTTATGGTCTATTGGTTGTCTTCAGAGCAGTTGTTTATTGCTATTTTGCTTCTTGTCCTCATCCTTCCTTAAGGTCACAGGATCCCAACGCAGCAAGGTAAAACTATGTATGTGTGTATTTGTCTGGGTCTCAGTTTCGGTTTCTTGTGACATTTACCTTTGTTAGACCCAACATCTTGGATTCTTTTATTTACAAAGTTCTTGAAAATCCTTCTACAAGTTCTTAGCTTCAGCATAATTAATCTCTTCAATACCTTTCCTTGGCATGAGTGTCTTCTTGTAATTTAAATGCTTCACAATTTATTGTCTTTCATATTACTTTTAAGCTACACACGGTGCTGGGATAAAAGAGTGAAGCCCTTTTGTTGTCAAAAAGCATTTAGTCAGGTGTTTTTTCAGTGCAACCACAGCCTACATTTTTCTTGATATTGTTTAATACCAGTCTTCTTAGTTGAAAACACAGGATAACCAGTATCCCTAGTGAGATTGGAAGACAGTCTGTTTTTTCCATTGTGCTCATAGCACCTTCAAACAGTAACCAGAGGTTATATTCTGTGGTTGCAGTATTGATTATGCCATTTCATTGCCAGGAAGAACTAGACAATCTTTTATGTCTATTATTTTAAATATTTTATCTGGAGAATTTGTCAAAAATAAGTATTTGCTCTAGAATTATGTATATTTAACTTTGATATGGATCTTCATGTTTTAATGAGGTCATTTAAGTGAAAATTTATTATAAATATCACAGGTTGAAAATAATGATTATAGTTTGAAACAAACTTTTGAGATTGTTAGTGTAAGTTATTATACTTTACCTTCTTCAGGAAAAAAATGAAATATTTTTCTTAAATGTGTTTAGGCTTACACAAAGCATAACAAGAAACTGTAAATTATAAATAACTGTTACATTTGGAGGAATACATTGTTCCCATAACATCATGATCCTGTAATTATTGAATTTGAGGTCATGGACACTCTGTAAGATATATCTCTGATGGTTAATGATATACATGATGTACAATGGGCATGATGGTAATATACTATGCTCTTAATAAATACATAATGAGTATAGTAATTGTAGATTGTGATTTTTTTATCACTAATCATCTCAGAAGTTCTCTAAATTGCTGAGAGATGTAAATGTGAAAGTGTCTACTAACATCAACCAAAAATTTGATTTACTGTTTATATGGAAGATCCTTTCCAAAGTATATTCATGACTGTGCAGGGAGAATAGATAAAGTAGATGAGGTGCTCTTGTCAAGAAAAGCATTTGCCATTGAAAGAGGGATGCAGTTTTAGGGAGATTCCAAAGCATAGCTAATTCAGTTGATATGATCAAACTGAGTGACATAAGATAAGTTTCTTATTCAGAAATAAAATCTGGGAATGGTGAGCAGTGGTGTCATGTGATGGTTCAGGCTGGGCCACTGAAAAGAAATCAAGTGAGGCATAAGACCTAATAAAAAAGGACTTCCCGTGGGTGTAGAACAGCAACATGTTGACATGATGGTGAAACTTGGAAATTCCAAAATGGAGGACATATGTCAACAGCTGTTCTTGTCCTGGCACTGGACAAGATTTTACAGTTGCTCATAATTGCTGTGTAATCAAAAGGGAAGCTAGTAGATCAAATTGGAAATGTTTGCTTCTTAACCGGTTGTCTCACTGCTCTCCATGTGACTTAGTGTTATAAATTATGTATACCTAGTTTATGTATCACACTACTTCTTGAAGAATTGTTCTATAAACAGCATGAAATCTCAGAAAGTTGAAAAATACTGTTGCCTAAACTCAATCACTGTTGAAGATACACTTCTCTGAGGCTATTGATGTGATACCAATGAAACTACTCAAAAAATTTTTAGTAATCAACCAGACTTTATATTAAAATACCCATCTAGCATAGTTAGATAGAAGCGAAATTCTGTATGGAAAGTATAAAAATCTGAAAGTTTATTTGACTATTTCAATGCTTCCTATACCCAGTTATGTTAAATGAGTTGATGAATGCCTAGATTATCTGCTAATCAAATTTTAGTAAACAGATTGTTTATTAATTGTGCTACAATTTCTGCTTAAATTCTTATAAAGTGTTAAAAAAGATACTGAGGAAAAGACAAAATCATATATAAGAAAAGTAATACCATAAGGAAAAATTCATAAGTAATGTAGTAGAGTCCAAGAAATATACGAAATAGCAAATTTGAACCAAAATAAGAAGTCTTCTGTGCTTGTATCATAGATATTTTGTTGCTGTGAAATCTTTTCTTATTTAATTTGATTCTTTACTTGCCTACTTTGTAATATAGAAAGATGTATTTTCCAAGAGCTATTTATACATATTCATTTATTCCTAGTTAGTAGCTGTGTTGTATATTTAATAACTTCATAAATTGAATTACTTCAACATTCATAAAAAATCTGATAAAGTAGCCAACATTAAGTGAAAAGGAAGAAATCTTTTAACAGCTACTTGAAAAATAATTGTTGCAGTTGAATATTTTATTTACCTTTAAACTTCGATGAAACAAGATAAAAATAAGTGTTTCAAGTCAGGTAAAACTTTTATCAGTATGCTAGTTTTACCTTATATATGTAGACAAACAACTCTGGGACCATAAGCATTTTTGACATATAACTTACCCTATATTTTGGAATATTTTTGATACGGTTGCTTCTTCTGTTGTCCTTATTTTAAAAAGCTAAGGGTATGGCATTACAATGACAAAATGAACATTTTTGTGGAAGAGTAAAGGGTGATAAAATATATGGTACTTCCCGAGAGACCTAAATTAATGATGTAAGAGCTTTGGTAAGTGAGAGAAATGGAGTGTTAACTTATTTTCCAGACCATTGTTCTCCAATAAAGATCCTTCGGCAGAGGCCCAGTTCCTAACTCACAGATGAATTCCCTCATGCATGTGGGAGCTCTTATCATTCTGTACATTTGACTAAGCAGAACTCCTTTGGTAGTAAAGTCAGCATTATATAACAGAAACTTAGAGGACTAACATATTTTCTTCCAGGTTGGCCTCTAGGATAATTAAAATGACCTAACTGATGAAGTATTCAGACCAATACCAAACTCATACATTAAAGTATGCACTAATAAACATGGAAGGATCAAGTTATAATTTAAATTTAAAATTTCACAAAGAATGATATTACATAACGCTGTCCCAATGATTAAAGAACTCTCATCTAGCCCTTCCAATGATCTAGTTTTGAAGAATTCTGTGTTTGGTAATGTGGCAAGAATGAATTGGTTATATATAAACAACTCCCCATAGCTACATAATTTGAACTTTGAATAGGTTTATTTAGTACTGTTGATTGTAACACAGTGTTTTAAATGAATAGAGCTAATGAATCTTTGCAAAGAAAATCTGAGATGAGTAAAACAGAATAAATAGCTGCAATGCAAAATATTAAAACAATTATTTTTTTATGAAGTAAATGTAAAAATATTTAATTCCTCTTGTAAAAGCTATATGGTTTCCCAAGTATGGACTGAGGCATTTAGTTTGCTTGTTATACAGATGAATCCTAGATGAGATTCAATTCAAATAGTAGGTGGATTTAAGAGACCAATCTTAAAAGTGAGTTTTTATATATGAAATTATTGATCTCAAGTTATTTTGTGGAGAATTCAGTTCAAAAGATGGCAGCAATCTCGTTTCTTGTCTCACATGAAAGAATTTCCATGCGGACAACTTCAGTGTGCAAAGCAAGGGTTTTTTTTAGAAAGAATGAGAAAGATGTCTCCTGCCATAGTGACAGGAAGGGGCTACAAAAGAGGAAAGATTCAAGGAAATGGTGCAAGTGGTATCTTTTATGATACCATCTCAAGGGAGGGAGGGAAAAATGAACCACAGAAAGGACAGGGAAAAAAGAAAAACATAACTTCTTGTGTAAGATAGAGGAAATGGTAGAGAACCTATAAATAACACACTGATTCCTTCTCGTTTCTTACTCCGTTTTATAGAAAATCTGATGTGAAACAACAGGTTTTCATGTGAGGAGTCAGATGGACCAATAGGCAGTTAGGGTCTCTGGTTCCTTGTGAAGTTACCTCTTAAAATGTAAAATCATGCTTCTCTCCATTCTTACCTTTCCAAGAGCATGTTCTCCTGTGCTTCATCTCCCATTCTCCTTACAGGAGAATGAAGAGACAGAATCAGAATATCAATTCCCATCACTTGTTGTCATGACAGAAGCAAGATGACATGGCCTATAAATTTTTTTATTAATTATTTTGCATTATGTGACAGTTTCATAGGCTCTGGGATTCCCCCCCCCATCCCTCCCCATGCCCCTCCCCCTCAGTAGACCCCCACCCCCACCCCGTTGCAGCATTACAGTTCAAATTCAATCAAAATTCTTCCCTTGCAAACAGATGCCAAGCACATAGTCCAGCTGCTCATTGTCCAGATGGATTGAATAGCTTCTTGGGGAGACTATTTAGCTGCGATCAACCCCTAGTGGTTTTAATATTTCTCTAGTTATGAATCACTGCCAGTCTCGCCACTCCCAGCTCGATGAGGTCGTTGCAGAGTTCACTGGTTGACACTGTCCATCATAGAGTCTTCATTCACCCAGTTTTCGCTGCCACCATATATCTGAGATGGTTGATTGACCCGTTCTGTCCTCTGTCTTTTCTTGGCTAGGGTTCTGAGTCCAGCTGGTCATCGCCACGATCAGCTTGTAGGTGCAATTCCTGGGCTGGTTTGTTTTCGGACTGGAGTTGCTCTGGAACCAGTGGGTGTTGCAGACTAGGTTGGTTCTGCCTAGCACGTACTCAGCACTTGCGTCAACCAGTGGGGGCTGCAGCCTAGTCAGGGCGACCCACAATAACCCCCACTAGGCCCGCCCCCTATCCTGGTTTGCCTGTGTGTATAGCAGACTAGTCCAGTCTGTCCACATCCCATTTAGCTCTTGTATTTGTCCCGACACAGCCTATAAATTAGGACTCATTTTAATACCAACTTCAGGGCATAGCTATAAAGATTAGTTAATATAATATACAAGATGCTCAGAACATTGTTTAACACATAACTGGTTATTTATAAGCGTTTTCCATTGTTATAGCATGTGCTCATTTTCAATTTCCGTATTATCAAAGTAGCAGACAAATGGAGAGAGATTTTTAAAAGGTAATGAATTTGTTCAGGAATGATAGTCTTAGTCGGAATATACGTGATACAGTAATCTATGTATGTATTCCAGGAGACAAAAGGGGGCAAGACATTGCTGATGAAATGTGGGTTACAGCCAATTTCCCACCCTGGGAAATTTCCACATACCACTTTCCCCAGGGTGGGAAATTGGGTGTGCCTTCTCCCTTAATACCCCCCTTTAAACATGAAGGAAACAATATGGAAATAATAGTCTTACCCACTTTCCTATAGCCCTTGAACCTTTTTAACCCTAATTAACTATGTAAAGATTGTCCAAAATATAATAAAAAATAAATAAATATGAAAAAAAAAAGAAATGTGGGTTACGTAGGTTGTATTAAGAACCAGAGACCCTAACTGCCTACTTATCCTGGCCGACTCCTTACACATCTGTAACTACAAGGATCACTGACAAGGATGTAATCAGTCCAGGGCAGATTTTTGCAGATGTATTTTCTATGTAAGGCTGTGTTGGTCTTTGTGCCAAGTTGTAGTTCTTGTAGGATCTTTGGGATAGTTCTTATTGTCAGAGAAACATGCAGTAGATCCTGTGCTTCATAGTTCATTAACTATTTTTTTATGCTGGTATTTGGCACAAATGGTTACATTTTGATTCTCACGATTTTCACACTGTGGGGTTAAAAAAAAAAAAAAAAAAAAAACTAGCCAAGGAAATGCATAGAGAAACCTTTATAGTGTGGTGAGCTCAGAACTGCTCGTGCAGTGCAGGAGGCCTGGGTTTCCACCTGCCTACTGTGTGGGCCTTACCAAGCCCTAGTCAGCCACTCTGCATCTTAGCTTTTTCTTCTTTGAAGGAGAACCATACATCCTCAGCAGTCAAATACACCTTTAGAAATTGTGTGGGCTGAACTTTGTGCTTTATCTCTCTTTCAGTTATCAAGACAATTTAGCATTTCTAAGTGGATGAATTGCTGATAAATCATGGGTGTGTTCACTACATTTTCTGACCTTTTGTGAAATATTAAAAGAGAACCAATTCCATGATTTTTAGAATAAAATGTTAGTATGAAAATGTTTTATTGAAAGAAGTATCTAATTTCTGCACATACCTATGTATCTCTGCTTTTTTCTAGTTTGTACATAATGTAGTTAGATAAAGAAAGAAGTGTTGAGGGGCTCACAGTTGAGTTGTCCAGGAAGGAGATTCATGCAGAGCACGTGTGATAGTGTCTTGCCAGGTTGCTGCAGATTGTCAGTGTGTTTGAAGCCAAACTCCTAGGAGCCAGTTTGAAACGGCATACATTCATCAGTTTATTATGTCAATAAAATAATCTATTTGTTCAGAACGATGAAACAAGAATTCATGAGGTTAAAATGCAAGAGCTTTTTTTTTGTGAAACAGGTATGTGATATAGGAAGCATGCCCTCAACAACTGAGTCAAAGTAATTATTTGAGAATTTACAGAACAAAGTCCAGCTTCACAGATATCACATGAAGATGGCAATGCATTGGTTCAGAACCAACTTCTGGAAGGAGAGAAGGAAGGAATGTGTAATAGTCTACAGAAAAATCTACATTTCCAGATAAACCGTGTTCCAGTGGAACAGCGGAGCCATATACAGCGCTGGATATACAACTGCCCCTCAGAATTGATCTCTGAAGTGAGACTAATAAATATGCATGAAAAGTGAGAATTACAGGTACAAGAATAATTAAAATTTGAGTATTCAGTATCCAAATAATGAATTCTTATCGATCATCCCCTAATGACAGTTGTCCCAATGCCTCGCTTCTCACAAATTAATATAACCTTCCACAACTTTCATGATCTAAACAAAGCGCCATAGTGTTACTGGTCATCAGTTACCTTGTTATTCTGCCTTTGTTAGAAAGTAACACTAGAGAATGGCCTGAGTCACACTTGCTTTCTGAATTCAAGGCAGCATCCAAGGTTTTTAAGGTTTAACAAATTAATGGATAAATGAAGATGGTTTAAAATTGGAATTATGCTCAGGATAACCCATGTTGTCTCCAGTACATCAGTTTAACTTTACTAATATTATAACCTCTAGATTATAGCTACTCATCTGTCCTCACGTTGGTTATGCTTTGGTAACAATAGAATTTTCAGTAGAATGGTAAACAGATTGTCTCTTGGACACTGATAGACAACTATTTCAGATCACCTGAATTTTTTTTTTTTCTTCTTCTTCTTCTTTTTTTTTTTTTTTTTTTTTTAGCAAAGTTCTGCATTAATTCTAAAAATGTTGAATTTAGAGGAAACAATTTTGCTCCCCAAATGCAAGTGTACATGATATTGGACAGGAATGAATCATGAAATCACATTACATAATAACATCTACACATCAGAGCCATTGAAATATTAGCATAAGTAAATGTTTCTAATTAGTGTTTTCTTTCTCTGATTTTTTGGTAAGTTTGATCTCATTTTTAAAAATTTCCTTTGAATAAAGACATGGACTATTCTCTGTTAGATTATTTGAAACTACTCATCCTTTTGATAAATAAAAGTGTGGAAGATATTTTACTGTTTCACAGCTTAGTAATAAAAACAATGGATAATAAGGAAAGATGCTGACAAAAATGTCATGAAATAAAATCCAAATTATGATTTTTTGTGTATATTAGATTAAACATCTTCAACCATGTACTGAATGGACATTTTATCCTGTTGTGGTTCTATGGCTCCTTAAAAAACTGACATCTGTAATAGTTCAGATTAATTGTGACCCATACCACAAAATGTCATGTTATTTAGCACTTTTGTTCATTTATTATGTGTTTAGTGAATAAATATTATGAGTAGGAAACTAAACAATTTATGGATACTGGTGTGTGGCTACATCAAAGAAACAGCTATGACTCCTGTTCAAATGAGTCTGTTCTGGGAATCTCCAAATATTTATTGTATTAAGCCTATCAAGTCCATGTATTTAGTACTTTAAATATGTAATGTCTTTTTTAAAAAGTGGGAACTATCCATTATATAAGTTATATTTTAAAGATTTTCCTGCAGTGTGATTCAACTGTATATAAACATAGCTATTCTAATTTCAGCATCTGAAATACATTGTAAGGTGTATTTAAAAATATGACTCTTAGGCATCCTTTTTTTTTTGTTTGTTTAGTTTGAATTTGTCAGTTCAGGTTTTGAACAAAACTAGAACACTTTCACTCCTTTTCATTCTTTGTATCCATAGTCATCCAGGTGAACCATCTGTCGTTCTGTTAGAGTCCGGGCCAAAGCCCCTGGACGTCAGGATGCGAGCTAGTCAACCCCTAGAGAATGACAAAGAGTCTCGCTGGTAATGCAAACAGCAAATAGAGGTTTTTGTGCCAGCATGCTGAGGTCAGACCGCACTTGGGGCACGCAGGCCAGCCAAGCAGGGCAGTCGGACCCCAAACAAGCAGAAGCTTCTATAGGCCCTTTTGGGCTGGGAAATACAGCAAAAGTAGCACCTTAGACATATGGTCTTCATACTCAGGCAGCCTGTTCTGTTCCCATACCCATTATCTGTATGGCTCATCCCATCCTCACACCCTTATCTTTCTCCTGGTTCCTGGGACTGGAGAAGAATTGTGCCCTTGCCTTCACAAAGTTGCAAGGCAGCAAAGAACGGATTTATTGCTAAAGTGGAATCCTCCCAAAGTCCAGGCACCTCCTGGCCCAGCAAAGCAGCAGTTTTTCAGTACAAAGGAATCTCACATTGCCCAACAATAACATTTTACCCACACTCTAACAGTTCAATCTTATTCTTCTTGTAATATTGATATTTAATATTTAATATATTTATTATTTTTAGGTTCTACATGCACTCAAGAAGCAGTTAATATTTCAGGTTGACTTACAATATTATTAATATGGGGAGTTTTTAAAAAGAGTTCAGTTACTATGGATTTCTCATGTTTGGAACTTGCTTTTACAGGCAGTTAATGAGAAAGGCATGAAAATATTTCAGCAGTGGTTTAAATCTTAGAAATACAAAGAAAAAAATAAAAGCTGGGTTCATTGCCATGGCACACAGACTATGGAACTGGAAACCCCAGCCCCATGCTACCTCAGATGTCCATGTAACTGAGCAAAATCCTTTGGAAAATCTGTAAATTTCTTTTTCTTTTTTAAGATTTATTTATTGAAAAATCAGATATACAGAGAGGAGATACAGTGAGGAAGATCTTTCATCCAGTGATTCACTCCCCCAGTGCCTGCAAACAGACAGAGCTGCGCCCATCCTAAGCCAGGAGCCAGGAGCTTCTTCTGGGCCTCCCACATGGGTGCAGGGTCCCAAGGCCTTGTTCCATCCTCCACTGTTTTCCCAGGCCACAAGCAGGGAGCTGGATGGGAAGCAGGGCCACCAAGATTAGAACTGTCACCCCGAAGGGATCCCGGTGCGTTCAAGGCAAGAATTTTAGCCACTAGGCCACATTGCTGGGCCCAAAAATTGTGAATTTCTTTGCTGTCATCAGAGTGTCACAGTTTAAAGAATCCTCTCTGGCCTTATCTACTTTTCTCCTAATCAAGTTAAAAGCATGAGGAGATTTTACACAAAATGGAGGAATGCTAGCAATTTTGTTACAAACTTAGATCATACAAAAAGCGAAAACCAGTGCTAAATGCTCATGTACAATGGAGATGATTGACTCATTGGTATGATGTAGGAACACACATCCATCTTATTAGAATGACAACTGATAATTTCTTAGTTCTTCTTCACAATCAGAACCTTTTGACTAAAGAAAAATCCTAATAGTGGAGCTGCCTTTTTTATTTCTATCAACCTTTCTTTAAACCCTGGATTAATTTAGAATCCAAAATGTAGACTGAAAAGTAAGAACTAGTGTTTACTTAAGTTTCCTAGATGTAAAATCTAGGATAAGGAAGGGAACCCTAACTTTAAAAAAGTGTTTTCAATAAGCTAGTTCCCTGTGTGAGATAATCTATAAAGATCTATATCTGGTTTGCTTAGAAAAGCTACTGTGTGATCAATTTGAATTGAAACAAAGCTTTATAGTTTCTCACACAACCCAATGCTTTCTTAATTGGAATACTTCTAGTGTAGCTTCAAGGTTTTATTGTTTTCTGTTCTGGTAAAATTTGCCAGTAACTCAGTTAAATTTTATACTTCAAAGCAGTTATCCAATGACAAAGCTTTGGAAAGAAGCAATGTCAGATATTATGGGTATTAACATAATAGTGTTAAGGAGAGTTTGCTGCTAATTTCACTGTGTGGAGATATGAGAGCCTGACTTGATCTCTGTCGAGGTTTTTTGTTTTGTTTTACTTTGCTTTTGTTTTGTTGCTTTCTACAGTTGATCAAACCTCAAAACCCAAGAAGCGACTTTTTTAATCGGGTATTTTCCTTACCTTTTTTTTTTTTTTTTTTTTAAATCCATGGTGCAGATGTATAAGCATAGGGAATTAGCTCTCTCCTTTTTATGTAATTTTTATTGATTTCTGGATTAGCATATCTTTTTGTCTTAGTGCTTTTTAAAGAGTCTCATCATTTTCTATTATTAAAATTTAGATGTCATAGAAGAAAAATGAGAGTGATTTTTGTCCAGAAAGTTATTTTATTTATTTGTTTATTTGAAAGGCAGAGTGAAAGGGAAAGAGACAGAGAAGAGGTGTATGAGCAAGAGAGAGTGAGAGAGATGGTTTCCATTTGCTTATTTACTGTTCAAATAGTTTGCAACCCAACGCTGAGCCAGTCTGAAACTTGAAGCCAAGAAATTCATCAAGGATGTATGGGGTAGTAGGAACTCAAGTATTTGAACCAACATATACAACTTTTGAGGTGGATTAGCAGGGGGTCTGAATTGAAAATAGAGTACCAGAGACTCAAAATAGCACTTGATACAGGGCACAGGTGTCCCAAGCTCAGTTAACTTGCTGGGCCTCAACACCTGACTCCAGGCTGTTTGTTTTTGAAGAAGTATTTTGATACTGCATTTCTTGATACTTCTCAAGTTCAGGTATCATGCATAAATTTCAATTACCAAAGAGCATCCTAGAAGCTTAAAGTCTATTGTTAGAATTGTTCCAACAAATCTTTAAACTCACCTACCTACTTTCAGAGCACAAATGTCAAATGGTTTTTGTTGAGGTTTTCTTGAAAGTGTGTAGTTGCTGCCATCTTCCATCTTGTGTAGTCTCCTGGTCTTCGCACGCTGTATTGAGCTGGTAGAAAAATTATTCTGATTTCCTTGTCTCTTTAGTTGACAAAAATCACAGGGCAACTCTTGTAAGCTGTTAATTTCTTCTCATTTTCTTATTGAAAAAAAAAAAAGAACAAAAACTCAACAAAAGAAGTTGATTTAGCTGTTATCCGGAAGTTCCAAATATAGCGCTGTCAGTGTGAGTAAAGTAAAAGATTGTTGGGTCTAAAAGGAAGAATGAAATGTTACTCATCTATTTTCAAGACACCTGAAGAGCAGATGAAAGGGTCTTCTTTTGGTTTTTCTGGAACTGTGTTGTAATGACAATATGGTTTTGTGTGTCTGTGTGGTTTTGTTTTCGTTTTGTTTCTGACTTCCCAGGAAGAGGTTTAAACATGAAGGCAAACCTTTGAGATGTTAGCATGGCTACATACAAAGCAAAGCTGCCTCTTTTTTTTCTTTTCTCTGCTTCCATTTAGGCCTATCACATAATTTAAGAAAAAAAATAAAATTTAACCAACAGGAGTTTTAACTATAGTGTGAAAAAAAAAAACCCTGATCAATTTTGTTTTCGCAGCACGATATTATCAAAGATTTAAGAAACAAATTTGCCAGCCTCGGCGAGAACTCTCTGGTAACAGCATAAATGTCTGTGTTGGTTGCTTTTGATTTAAAGGTTTCTTTTTTCATTTGTTTGAGCCCATTTCTTTCCCCCTTCCTTTTAGTTTACTTTATTTTTCATATTCTGTAACTAGCAAGCCTTCATTTTTTAAACCTCTTCCATCTTCCAGTGTCTATTTTTTTGTACTTTGGATGGAAAGTTTATGGCAGCAAAGCTGTCTCTCTGGCTACCTCTGCTGCAGCTCTTCCTGCTCTTGGGTCATATATGTTTTGGCCGTTGTGTTTGTGGACATGATACTAATTAACTGTTTCATGTCCCATTGACTAAGCTTCTCTACCACGCCATTTGATGGACTCGCTGTCACAGGGCTCTATGCAACTCTCATTCTGCAACTTATACTGCTTAGTTCCGTCTCAATTTTTCCAGCGAACTGGATTGCTCAAGTGAATGAATGGTCATACCAGTCTTGAACTTGCTGTGCCTTTATATTTTATTCTTACTGTCTTCTTTTTTTTTTTTTATTTTTAGTGATAGCTTAAATGAAACGGAATAAATTCCAGCCATTGCTCTAGCAGCACCATGCAGTATCGTTTGTTACCACCAGAGATTACAAAATATAAAGGCACATTGCATCTCTGATTCTTTGGGGCCGACTGGGGAGATTCCTATCATAAGCCACAATATAGTTGGAGCCTAACTTATATCCATATCAGCTTTCAATTTTGCTTAAACCCTAAGATGTCTCAGTTAATTTCTTTTTTTTCTGTGATTCAGTGATAACTTGCAACTCGAGCCATTTGCTGAGCAGTATCAAGTTATGGCCATGACATGGGTGATGATCAAAAATGTGACAAAGTTATGCATAAAAGTGTACATGAGAAAGTGCACATATCGATGATGAAGTACAAAACCGTGATACAGGCTTTGGACTACTCAAATAACAAATTGAGAAAAATCCATCCTGATAAACAAGTACCAAAAGTATATCAAGAAAAATATGAAGGGAAAAACCCAGAGCTGAAAAATGTTGTTATTGGTTTAATAATACTGTTGGTGATGAAATGGTACATAATGTTGTCATAGAGCCCAATACATGAAGAGATGACTCAGACTATGGTCTATAGAACAGTTTGGTGGTTAATGATAGCCTTAATATAAATGGTTGGGATTTGTGTTCAGGAAAAAGAAATGGAAAAGCAAAAGTTGCTGTACCAGCAAGCCAGATTGCATGACCGCGGGGCCGCTGAGATGGTGCTGCAGACCATCAGTGCCAGCAAAGGTGAGCCGCAGTGCGTGGGCTTCCCCTCCCTGCTCCCCACTACTCATGTCATCCCTTCTGACTCATTCTGCTTAGGCCCTAAGTTTTGTTTACACTGCCCCCAATGTTCATTCCAAACACTAGCTCTCATCATGTACCCACACTCTAGATTTGCTTTTTTTAAGACTCTTACCAAAGCAGATTTATTTCTGTTCTGGAAACTATGTAATGATCAAAATCGAGCAGACTGATTATATCAAGCACAGACAGGCAAGTTTTTGAGAGTAAGTAGTTTCAACTTTGTGTGTCATGAAACTTCAGTCTACCGTGGTAGCATTTAACAGACAGAGACCCAGGCCCAGCATGGTGGCCTGGCGGCTAATGTCCTTACCTTGAACCTGCCAGGATCCCATATGGGCACCGGTTCTAACCCCAGTGGCCTCACTTCCCATCCAGCTCCCTGCTTGTGGTCTGTGAAGGCAGTCGAGGACAGCCCAATGCATTGGGACTCTGCATCTGCATGGGAGACCTGGAGGAGGTTCCTGGCTGCTGGCTTAGGATGGGCACAGCACCAGCCGTCGTGGTCACTTGGGGAATGTTTCTTCAGGCAGAAGGTCTTCCTCTCTGTCTTTCCTCTTCTCTGTATATCTAACTTTGTAATAAAAATAAACCTTAAAAAAGAGAGAGAGAGACAGAGACCCAAGGTAAACAAACAGCGTGACAATATTTAACCCTTAGCCCAGAATTTGCTGATCCTGGGTTGGAATGTTTAGATACTAAAAATGTAAACAAAATACTTTTGAACATCTCAGGAGCCTCCAATTTCAAGATAAGTGCCACATTATATTTTTTAGCATGACAAATGAGTTTCTCAATTTTGAAACATTTTTTAGTACAATTTTCAATGTAATGGGAAAAGTAATAGTGATTCACTGTTATGAAGCACCCCTGTCTCTAAATTATGGGAATTATTTCTAAGTAAAAAAAAATAACATAGAAATAGCATGTGCTAAATGATGGACAATCATTTGGGTTTTAAAACTTTACCATTTCTTGAGTATGCAAGACTTTGAAATAGTCATCTTGGTAAAGCTGAGACTATAAAAATGTTCAGAAAAAAAGTAATGAAGTAAAAATAATAAAAGCCATTGTATCACAATATTCTTGAAATAAGAGGAAAATGGAATTTCCTTAAAGTTTCAGTGACTTGTATTTATTTTTATCGTAGTTTTATTTTTCATAAAATCTATTGATGTTTGAAAATCAGGGTTAACAGAGAGAGTGGTAGAGTCTAGAAGATCTTTCATCTGTTGATTCACTCCCCCAATGGCCACAACAGGCTGGACCAGTTTGAGACAGCAGCTTCATCTGTGTGTTCCACGTGGTTATAGGGGCCAGCCCAAGTGCTTTCCCAGGCACATTAATAGCAAACTGGATTGGAAGAAGAGTAGCATGAATTAGCACACAAATGGGATGCTAGTATTTCAGCTGACAATTTTAACCCATTATATCACAACACCAACCTCGTGTTTAGATATTATGCTAATAAACATGAATAGTTTTGATTCTTAATGATTTTAGATCTCAGTATTTCAATGCAGTGTATTTGTTCTGCCTGTCTCTATCATACAGATTTTAAAAATATTGATGGTAAAATAAGGATTAAAGTTGTTTTAATGCCAGATGCTTTGAAAAGTTGATGGAAAATATATATCATGAAGAAACTACTCCTGGATTTCCAGATTCTTAGATATCAAAACAAACCTCTTTTAATTTCATTTTTCCATGAACTTTTTTGAAGTACCCTGTTATTTTCAGTAAATAAGTCAATCTGTCTTCCTTGAACATTAAACAGACCCACAGAACATAAGGTAAAATAGGTTAGTGGAGCAGGTGAAATGATATAAGCAATACTGGTTTTTAAAATATTTTTCAGGTGAAACTGGACCAATGGTAGCTGCTACTTTGAAGCTTGGAATTGCTGTATTAAATGGTGGGAACTCAACAGTACAGCAGGTAAGATTTTTTAGCAATCCATGTATGTACTTTTCAGACAAATGGATCATACAGTAAAAGAACTATTTGTCATGGAAATTCTCATTTTCTACGTAAATGCCACTATTTGTCAGAATACACAAGAGATAGCACAGGAATAAAAATTTTTTTTCAAAGGATTACAGATCTGAAGATAAAATAGTGGCAAATACCCAGAAATGTTAGTCTAGGTATGGCTTTTCACCATGACAAATGGATGTTTGCATTGAAGAATGAGCCACTTGTGAACTGTCCTTACACAAAGCTGTGGGTATGTGCTCTTGGCACCTTGCAGTTGTAACCAGATCATTCTGTTGCTATAGTATGTACTCAATGTAAAGGAAAAATATAAAGCATAGGTAATTTCGCCAAAATACGCATTAAAAATATTCTCATTTGCATTAGGTTTTACTTCAGAAGACCTGCATTGCATCACACACACACACACACACACACACGTATATCTTACAGATATGTTAAGAATAATTGGATTGGAAGGAACCTGCAAAGATCATGTGTGTGTGCTAGTTATAATTACTTGTTCCGTATATGGATCTTTTCTCTTACATTTTAAGTATATATTATCTCACCTCCCTTCAACTCTTCAAACTACATTACTTTATTTTATATACCTGTAAGTTACCATGACTGCCTCCCTAAGATGGCTATGGGCTTTGGTGCATCTATGTATGTGTGTATATGTGTATGTTCCTGTGTATAAATACATGCATATGTACAAACATTGTGTTTGTGTTTACCTGTGTGTACAAGAACATATATGCATCTGCTGTATATGTGCAGGGAATCCTTTACATATTTATTTTATATAACCTTTGTCTGTGATTTGTGAAAGAATTACTGCTAAAATTGAGGTTATGTACCTGCTTAGTGTTTACACAGCACTTACATAGCAAGTATGCTTTACTTGAGCTTTGGAGGAATCTCAGGATTTAAGCCTGCCAGCAGGCTCTGAGGTCACCAAGGATGAGGCAAAGTTGTTCTTTTGGCCATAAGAAAAAACAGAAACAAGCTGGTGAGGAATGTCCATTTATTCAGAATTAATTCTAGGATTATAAAGGTTCAAGAAGAGGATGGCAGGAGGGCATCTTCTGGCAGGACCCCACCCACCAAAGACACTGTAATTGGCTCAAAGACATGTCTATTTCCCTTGACCTTCCAGTCATGTACCATGTGTAAGCCTGGGAGTTGTGACTTGTGCCATGGGCAGGTAAGCTCTAAGCCACACCCATGGGTAGCAGACCGACTCGGGGGCGATTGCTCACAAAGGAAAGCAGGATTTTTGCTTTGTGGTTATGTACTTGCTTACTCTTTACACAGCACTTACATAGCAAGTATGCTCTACTTGAGCTGTGGAGGAAAGCAGGATCTTTGCTTTTGTTAAGCATTTGAGTATGCCTTCTACATCTTGTATGTACTATGGTCTTTCACTTAACACTGGAGCTTCTTTCTAATAAGCTAATTGTAAGTTTGAAGTAAGGATATTTATTATAACTTGAAACATATTTTAGCAGCATAGTTTTTATGTAATTAGATGTTTCACTTATGATAAACTTCTTAATACTGGGCTGACACCATGGCTCAGAAACCTAATTCTCAACCTTCAAGCACCAGCATCCCATTTGGAAATTCATATCCTGTATGCTCCACTTTCAATCCAGCTCCCTGCTTGTGGCCTGGAAAAGTGTGGAGGATTGCCTTAATCTTTGGGACCCTGTTCCCATGAGGGAGACCTGGAAGAAGCTTCTGGCTCCTGGTTTTGGATGGGCTCAGCCCTGGCTATTGTGGCCCTTCGGAGAGTGAACCAGCAGATAGAAGTTCTCTCTGTCTCTCCTTTTCTCTGGAAATCTGCTTTTCCAATAAAAATAAATACCCCCCCCCAAAAATAGAAAAAATAATTCTCAATACTCAACTGGTTATTAAGTTATAAATATACACACATTTATGATTGTATAATACCAATATTGCATCTAACCTTCTGGACCTCCTAACAGAAACATGGTACACAATAGATTATTGGTTGTCTCCTTCCCCACTTCCAGCTGCACATTGCCAGTCTGTTAGAGTATCAAAATTCAAAGTTTGCTTTTTTTATGCATCACTTTCACACTTCCATAAAAAGCATGAGTTGAGCCATCATGAGTCAGGGATCTACTGTACTTTTATTTGAAATGTCCAAGACTTTTATCTAAGTGAGAAAAAGCTATTTCATTCTGTGTGGTGTAATATGCTAAGAGAGAGCAATGTATTGCTTTAACATGTTTTACATTTATGTTTAATCTATGTTTTAGACACAGATTCTGGACATTGTTCTGAATACAGAAGAGAAAATTCTAATACTTTAATGATTGCTACCCTGATTTAGATTTATAGACTATAGGAAGCTGATTTAATGACTATAGTGTTAGTATATAGTAGTTACAACCCTAATATTGTGATGCCAATTTTGGAACTCACTTTTGTATGAGAAGCTGTCAGCAGCAGATAGATCTGCTCTCTGCTCTACTTACACTGAACTTTTGAATCTTGAAGTACTTGAAGAGTGGCAGGAAGAGATTTAAAATTGATGTTTGCTCCTGATATTTGTCGCTGTCCTGCAGCAATGGACTTGGTGCACGGAGCTGATAAGAACACGTGTGGACTCTGACTGATGGTCGAAAGTCTGGCAATCAGAGTTTATACACTGAGGGTCTTATGGGATAAGAGAGCAAGTATTGAGCTTATCAACAAAACCCATCAACTGTTTCTGTACTTTTGTTTGTTCTTATACAAATGATTTACAATCAGTTATACAAAAGGTATCCATTAGATTGTTCTTATACAAAGATTATAAAATCAATTGTAATCCTCTGCTCACTGACCTTCCAGGGTCATAATGTCCTTTTACAATATTTATGGTGCTATTGGTGTAGGTGAAGCAAATCCCTTGTTCCACACCATGATTCTGTATTACTGAATACAGAATTATACAAATCCTGTTTTAATAAGTTTCTTACTATTTTATGGTAAAGATAACATTAATATGAGTTGTTTGTATCATTCTGATCGTTCTTTCACAATTGAAAGCATGTTTTTGATTGTTACAGTTAGCAAATATATGTATATATATATGGATATGGATGTGTATTTAATGGCCACTGGTTTCTTTCTATAGAAAATGCTTGACTACCTCAAGGAGAAAAAGGATGTGGGTTTCTTTCAGAGCCTGGCTGGACTCATGCAGTCATGCAGGTAGGAATGCGCATGCGTTGTTTTGGTTCTATGTGGCTTCCATCTGCTGCTTAACTACCTAAATGCCTCCCCACATAAGTCCCAGGCTAGGCCAGGGGTCAAAACCAGAAGCCAGAATACAATCCAGGTCCTGTAATGGTAGCAGGGACCCCTGTTTCTTAAGTCCCTGGTGCTGCATTGCAGGATCTGCATTAGCAGGCAATTGGAGTCAAGTTCTGGAGCTGTGGATAGAGCTCTGATATAGACTACGGACACCCCAACTGGTGTCTTAACTAAATCTATCCCAGTGGTTCTGTTTTTTTTGTTTGTTTGTTTGTTTTTTGAAATTTTTGATCTACTGTGTTGCAGATATTATTTTTCCATATGATGGCATTAGGATATAAGTAAATACTCAACTATCAACTTCTTCAATGTTAATAAACTTTTAGAATAGAATAGTCTTCCTGGGACAGAAATTTGGCTTAGCCGTTAGTCTTTCTTTGTCACAAAGTTAACATTCCTGGTTTCAATTTGTTGCTCACTTCCTTGTTAACTGCAGCTTTGTGCTAATACAACGCTGGAAGGCAGTATGGCAGCTCTAGTAGCTGGGTTGCTACCATACACCTGGATAACCAGCACTGAGTTTCTGCCTCTGATTTCATGCTCTACCCTGGTTACAGACATTTGGGGAGAGAACTAACAGTTTGCTTATATGTATTCTTTCTCTCTTTCTGAGGCTCTCTTTTTCGTCTCCTCTCAAAACATGTATTTTCCTGTTTAACAACCTGTAATTTAAATATAAAAGTTCAATACAGGCCACTGATGGGGCTTGAAATCTATTGTTTATTTAAAGACAAGATGGAAAAAAGCAACAAAATGATCTCTCTGTTTTTTAGAAATTCTCAAGGAAGGGACCGATTATGAACCCATGAAAAATCCATTTAATCATACCCATTCACTCCCTGTACCTACTCATTCCACAATTTAATTACATATTTGTGAATGCAAAGTTACAGTCAAACTTTTCTATTTAAATATTTAGTGCTAAAGTTTGCTTCCTGTAATGTCAAGTCCATCTTGAAACTACCACAATATTTTTTTTTCTTTTTAAAGCAATGGGAGAAGTTATTTGTAGAAAGCAGTACTTGGCCTCCATGTACATCTCTCAGAAATATCATAGACCTTGAAGGGCCTAGATTCTCTTAGAATAATGAGCATAGAAGCACGAATGCCAAAGTTGAAGACAAAAATTACAACTATTTTTTATTCATAGCAAAATTTTTAAAAAGTGGTATACTGTGGAAGTTTAGTAACACAGGTACACTCCAATAACCTGAGTAATGTTATACTGCTAAAAAATGAATACCAAAAAAATAAAACATTAAGAAGGGAAAAAGAGCTCTTCTCTGGTTTCAGGCACTGTATTACATGATTTTACCTTCCCACATAGACCTTTTCTAAGTATTTAATCACTAAACTTCTGGCAGACGTGAAAAGATAGCTTTCTACTGAAATGGAAGAATTTAAAACATCAGTGTCTAAACAAGACACAACCAAACTATAATTGAAGTGTCGATATCACATCAAATAGTAAGCTTTTTTATTAGAGTCTGCATACTCTTCTGTTTACAAAAATAGTCTTCCCTGTACCTACATAAGGATTTTGGTGAATTCAAGTATATTCTGCTTAATTGAAAATACTGAAAAACAAACAAACAACAAACAAAAAACCCCTCTGTTTTGTTTGGGAGCCAGTAGGATAGTTCTCATTTTATAAAGTGTTAGCAAATTTTTTGTTTCCCACCCCCCATATTGTGATAATCATTTCCTTTTTTAACCTGATTTAAATTTAGACAACATGGCAGATACTTAACATGATAGACTGTTTTAGCTACAACAACATTATTACTTTTATTCTGTGTCTACTAACTTCACGATATGCTTCCTGGGTTGAAACCTGTGAGTGCTAGAATGTTACTGTACAAATGTGACTGGTAAGCATTGAATTGGGGCTTGTTTCCAGGATATGTTAACATTTGGTTGACACTCTTTTGTGCATTTGCTCTCCTGACCAAATATGATGTTCTATTAGTCCTCTAAATATTGTTCTCTTGTTACTTTAGTGTACTTGACCTAAATGCATTTGAACGACAAAACAAGGCTGAAGGACTTGGAATGGTGACAGAGGAAGGATCAGGTACTAATCTCTTCATTAAAAGAATCATCTATCCCTCTTCTTCCCTGAAATGAATCAATTATAAATTACTTTGCAAGCAGAGGCACAGGGTTATTTCAGAAGTATCATATGACTCATTGGAAATTTAGGAATTGATACACACGATCATACCCCAAAATGACCTTCCACCTAAGTCATTAAATGCTTTTTGTCTATCCTAATATCAATTGCCTTTCCCTTAGTTGGTTTTTACTAAGGAGTAAAAGTGTAATAGGAATGAAGATACCTTATCAGAGAATTACTTTTAAAGAATAAAGCACATGCAAGGAGCAATTAAGAAAATAGAGTTCTTTAGTCACTTTTACAGACTTTTTTTTTTAAACAAACTTTTGGATTCTCAGATTCTGTCTCCTAAGGGCAGTAATTCTTTCAGGCCCTTTAGGTCCTTTAGAACAGTTATCCCTCTCTGTCTCTCACTTGTTTGTACGTCTTTACAAGTCCAGATTGTTTAGTAAAATAAGATACAGTAAGCTTCGTGTTTAAATAATTCTGATTACTGGATTTGCATGTGCCCCAGATATTAAAATGTGAAATCATAGAATTTTTCTGTCTGCTAATATGTGTGGGTATAAACTAGAAAGGGTAGCATACAATGTACTTAAAAATAAAAAAACCAGTGCTGCCCATTCATTTTAGAATTGTTTATTTAGTTAAAAAATATTTTTAGTTTAATTTGTTTTGTTGTTTATGTCTGTTTTCTTTCTTTTTTTTTCCCATTAGAACTACTTCAGTTTTAGTAAGGCCTTTTTGTTTATTTGCATTTGTTTGGCCTGGTTATTTTAGTTTTTATCTTATAAATGTTAGTTTTAGAACGTTGGGACTTTTATGACACTAATCTTACATCAAAAAAATTCTTCACATTTGTCATTTGTAGTCTATATAAATAAATGTGGTATATATATACCATAGATATATAAAACATTACCTTTTTTGCTTCTTTAAATAGATAATACTTAACTAATCTCTTTATATATGTATATTTTGTTCTCAAGAATAGGAAAAAAACATACAATTTTTGCTGTATCTTAATCATTTATACACAGTTCAATAGTTGTAGAGCTAAGCGGCACTTCTATTATTTTCCAGTTAACACTCAAATGTTTAGATCTAGTAATTTGATATAAATCTTATGGTTACTCAGTTATCTGCCTTTAAGAAATGTTACTGGCATCATTAGAAACTTTGGTTTTCTGGCCTGTAGATCTCACAATCCATTTAAAAAACTCAGTCACTGCCCACCTCAGAACACAGTGCTTGCCTAGCCCTCGTATCTCTTGGAATTTCTTGGCCTTTGGTCAGATGAAAATACCCCAAGCGTGAATGAATTCTTTCCAAAGTCTAACTTTCCTGTTTCGGAATTAGAAATCAAATTTTTCTTCCACTGTTATTACCTAATATTTCAACATTTCCCAGCAGAATTCCATTGATCATTCTTAATCACTGACAACAAGTCCTACAAAGAAACAACAATCACACACGTGTATTTGTACAGCTTCTTATCCTTTGTCAGCCAGGTGTAGATGATAATAATCTTTTGGAGTCCCCGAAAGAAATAACTAAGACTAACCATTTAAGACTTATTTACATCCTTCTAGATAGATTGGCTTAATTTGTGAATTCTTTTTCAACATAAAAAATGATATTTGCCCAAATTGATTAACACATTTTGTATTTATTTCATTATAAACTGCAAAAGAAAATCTCAACTTCTTTCTTTTTCCCTATTTCCTTTTCTTTCGACTACTGTAAATATATTATCTTTCCTTCCTCAGTCATCACTCATGAGCGTGGTAATTATTAAGAATGAGCTGCCTCTTATTTATTTGCTCTTTTTTTTTTTGTTAGCTTTGTGTAGCGACTTTATAGTAATAGTTTATGTGCATTTTCCTTTTATAGATATTTTATTTATTAAATAGACTTTCATTTCTGTCATTATGCATCCTGCTATTAAAAAAAATCACACACCTAGCTTTTCTCCATTTTTTTTCTTACTTTGTATGAGGATGTACGGTTATAAATCTACTAGTTATCAAGGGCCAACAGGCATTACTTTGTTTATGTATTTATTTTGTTGTATGTCTTTCTTTAAAAGTATGTTCTGGTGATCCTACTCTTTGTGATGTGGTGTGAATGAATGACTGTTAGAATGTGTGTTCTCATCTCCCTGTGGCATTCTTGTCTTGAACACACTGTGGCTTTATGGCTGCACTTACTGGTGCACAGGAAATCAGTGACTGAGTGAAAGATGACCAGGAGAAGTAGTTTCTCAGTGTGCTCTTCCAGTTGCCTACCAAGTATTGGGATTTCTACGGGGTTTTTCTTAACTTCTTTGGAAATATAACAAACTATAATTCTTTTAAAAATTTTTCAGTATTCATACTGAATTCAAGGAACATTAAGAGAGAGCAACAATTTATTTTTCAAATGGATAGAATTGAAACTCTGGCATTAACATTTCAAATTAGCCTTTAAAGGAATAACCAAAAAGTGATGACATTTTTGAACAGCACTTGATACAAGAGTGCTTTTCATGGAAAACTAAATTAAAGCACAGTTTTTTCAGGGAGGATTATTCAAGAATTGGAGTCTGAGAATTTTTTTCATAACGCATATTTTTCATGAATCTTGTGGAGATTACTCATATGTCTACTGGGAATGGATTCCAAAATTATTTTGTGTCAACATAAACATCTTTTTAATTTAGTTTTATACAAACACTTGGCCAGACCCTGTATGTTAATGCAGCTGTCTAGATTAAAATGTATACTTTCTGATTATATACTATTACCTAATCAAGAAGTCTATTATAAGAACATTATCAGTAATGTTTCCCAGAACTATACAGACTTTCCTTTGGCCAAGTAATTTTTTTTAGGAATTTACTTAAGAAGACATTCTTTTCTTTTAGATTCCATAAAAAGTTAAAAGCTTACACCTGCCTGGGAAAAAGCCATCCCTGTTGGAAAACAGAAAAGAATGAAAAACTGAGATTTATATTTGATGTCGTTGAGGCCCAGATAGCATTGAAGGTAGTGCTAGTAAAAATAGTCTGCCAAATCTAATGTTTCTTTGTTTAGAAACATCAATGTTTATTTGTTTGTCTTTATTGGCCTAAATCTAAATTATACCATGTGCACGAATTAATAACCCTTGAGAGTAGTTTCGATCCCATTTTAAAGCTAAGGAACAAGAGACAGAATTGTTACTTGCTTGCCCAGGGCTCTCATGACTAATTGACAGGGTGAAGATGGAAATACAAGCATCGTGCCTCTCATGTTTAATTCAGAGACGCCATGATCCAAAATATTTCCCCCTGATATTCTCAAAGTTTTCATGATTTTGTGTCCACAATTGCAGCTAGTTATTTTTTGTCATTTACTGTAGCTTGCTCTATCTAGAATATCAACCTATTGTCAAGTAGTTCGTGTTGAAGTCTCAAAATTTGTTGAAGTTTTCTTGGTTATTCCTTTTGTGGTATCAAGATGCCACTAGGAACTATATATTTTTGAAGGTTTGTATATACAATTTTCAGACTATTTATGACATTCTTATTCTATTGCCTTTAGTATCATTTAACCTTGCCCTGTCATTATTAAATTTCCCCTATTTTTGTAAGTTTGGCCCTCTCACTCATTTAAAATAAAAGCAAAAAAAGTCTTAAGCAAATATGTTTGGTGGATTTGTGATGTGCTCAATGTTGTCCTTTTTTGTATATTTTATATTCACATTTGTTTGTTTAGTTAATAGTGAAGTTCAAAAGGAACACCTTTATATGAATATTTAAAATTTCATCCCATCCTTAGATTTTAATTTTTTTAGCAGAATCATTTAATTGCATTATAAACTCATTATAAATTTGAAAATGCAGTTTTCCTTACCTCAAATTTTCTGAAATATAGCAGGAGATACTGTATTTTATTTTTGTTTATTGTATAGTGGTCTTACAGGTAATGTGAAATTTTACAGGTAATGTGAAAATTTGAAGTTGATCTGATTTCTTAGAAATGTTTTGATTTTTAAAACCTATACCAAAATATTAACTACCAAATTTCCATTTGTGGGTGATAATATGTTGAACTAATGTCCTTATGAATATATTTATGGTAACCTCATCAAATTTCAGTGAAATTAAAGTAATAAGGATTCATTGTGTAACACATTAAATGAAGAAATAAAATTCATATTTAAGAATTAGATACTCTAATGTTTCTTTTTACTTGTTTTTACCACTTAGTATTGGTATTGTCTGCCTCTCACCAATAGTTTTCACAATATTTTCAGAAATGTAGTTTAGTATTCTGCCCACATTGTTCAGCCATTCCTGTGAGTAAACCTCTTCTGTGACGTTGGCTAATGACCTCTAATGACATGCAAAGAACTTTTTTAACATGTGTGCATTACATTTTGAAGCACTCATTTAAAATGAAGTGGTTGCTATGTTCTGGTGGTGTTCTAGTTACTGGAGATGATTCAGGGACTTAGTATTGTATAGATAAAGCTTGAAAGCAGGTAACATCACAACAAAGTTGGGGTTGTTGGAAGTTGATCAGATTATTATGAGAGACCCCAAAAGACATGTATTCTTCTTTCAAGGAGTTTGCCTCCCATTTTTCCTCCAAGGTCAAGGAGAGCCATTTAAGTAATTTTGTGTATCATGTTAAATGGCTCACCTGGAATAAAATTTGAACATTAATGTTAAGGCTATGCTTCAAGTGGAATGTACTATCATATAGGTAACAAATTATTCATTGCTGATTAATGCTGCTCTCCTACAGATTGAGACATAAAATTATGAATGTAACCAGTATTGATTCATTTGTGAGAGTGGGGAGCTCTGAGGTGATACAGGATATACTGATAAACTTTAGGGAATTCTTGAGGGTAGAATACTCTTGATTGTAGTTAAAGAAATTCATCTGTTTATTGGAAGAGTATTATAATTGGATTGGTAATTTTGAAAAGTAACTGAAGGAGCAATGATTAAGAAATGGAATGGGAAATGGGAAGATGGGAGACTCAGCTAGGACAATGGGAAGTTCAATGGGAAGGCAGGAAGTTCTGTTAGGATACTGATGGAGTAAATGGAGGAAGGACCATAAGGATTTCAACAAGAGAAATGTGAGCTGAGAGGCAGAGGCTCAAACTACAAGAAAAATAATCTGCAAATCACATTTAAAAGCTAGATTTTTCTCCCCAACCACTTTAATTTATTTAAGTACTGGAAAGCACTGTAGTTCTATTATCCCTGGTACATGCTTCATGTGTTCACATAGCGCTCGTTTTGATCAGTTGGGATCTGAGAATAGGAAGACATGTAAGGATGGAGGTTAATTAAACCAAGGATGGTGAATTTAATTTCTACATCACACATCTAGAAATAGTTTTCCTTAAATCCTAAAGTTCATGAAAGCAAAGTATGAATTCATAAATAAAATGCAGTATGTGTCATAATTGTTAAAGATTTTATTAGATACTTAGGTTAATTTTATGAAGTTTAGAAAGTGTAGCATGTAGCATTCACTGGCATTTCTTGTTTTACTGCGTGTTTCTTCCATTGGACTGCAAACTTCTGTTGGAGCCTGGGCACCTCATATGCACCTGGAAGAGTGCAAACATTTAATTCATTTTTGCTGGTTTGTCCAAGTCAATCTTTAATTAGTTAATATCTATATGATAATCATTAGTTAATTTGCTTTTTATTTACTGATCCACAAAAATGGGATTATATTTGACAATTTATAAAATTATTATAAAGCTGAAATGAAATCCTGAGATAATATTGTTGACATAATACTTGGCATGTTATAATCATTAATTTTTGTCAAATTTTTATGCAATTGAGCATTGATAATGAGTTACTAACATGTAATAAAATTCTTGCTAGTTAAAAATACCTTCACCATTATTGCTTCATTTTTTGCCATTATGGAAAATAGTGTCTCATAAGGATCAGCAGAGTGATTTTTTCTCTGTGAGTTGATACTTTTGAATTACATTGGGTAATAGATGATAGGGACTCATTTGATTTGGCTCGTATTATATTTCAGACTAATCCCACTTTTATATTAAATTATGAGTATAATAGATGACCTTGTAACAAAGGAGATGCTAGTTTTGGGGAGTCTACCCTACATTAGGTATTTAACATGCAGGCTAGTTATTGCTTTTAATTATTGCATTAATTTTTGTGTTAATCATTACTGGAAATTATTAATAATTATGAACAATTACACCAAAATTTATCTGGAAAATAGGCTAAAAAGTTTGAGGGATGTCCATGAGTATTTCACAGTTTCACTAGACAGACAAACACACAGGCACTCACACACCACACACAGACACACGAGGCTGTCTTATTTAAGCACATACATTTGTAAGTTTTTAATTAATTGGATAAACTAATTGCGAATAACATGGTGGCTATTAAACTGTGTTGACTTTATTAGCTCTTTAAAATACAATTACTTAGGCCTAAAGACCTTTCTTTGCACATGTGGGGATCAAATATGGGCACCAGGTCTAATCTTAACAACCCCACTTCCTATACAGCTCTCTGCTTGTGGCCTGGGAAAGCAGTCAAGGCCAGTCCAAAGCCTTGGGACCTCAAAGAGGCTTCTGGCTCCTCGCTTTGGATTGGCTCAGCTTCAGCTGCTGCAGCCACTTGGGGAGTGAATCATCGGATGGATAATCTTCCTCTCTGTCTCTTCTCCTCTCTGCATATCTGACTTTCCAATAAAAATAAAATAAATCCAAAAAAAGTCTTAAAATACAATTACCCTCTTGCCCTTAGCTTAAATAAATAAGTTATTCCTAGTGTTATTTCTAAGTGAAAATGTCAAATTTTGAAATCACATTGATCCCCTAGAATTAAGGTGGCTTTCAGAAAATCTAAATATGAATACATCTAAATAAATATAAATACAAATAACTGCATTCATTAGCTAGTCATATTGTTTATATCCCTATTAATAAGTCCCTTATTAAAAAATGCCCTTCACTATAGTTACATTGAATTTTCATGCAGTCATTACAAGTAATATCTGAAGAGTACAAGAGCACTTTCAACTATCTGTAACTTCATTTCATTATTAATCTTAGTTTTCATCACACAATGAAATTTGTTTTGCAGATATCACAGTCCAGACTGTGATCCTGTACCTCTTGCAGACATAAAGCCATCATCCATCTCTGTTACTGTTTCACTTAACTTGCAGCATGGGAAATGGCAGCATTTTAATTTGATAGTAATGTATTCATTAAGCAATAGCACCCAGGTTGTGCCTGACATCACCTGGTAGCAAGTGGAAACCCAGCCAGCCTCCCACCGTCTCCTGTCCCGCTCTCTGTTCTGCTGTGTGCAGTGTGTCTTTACCTAAGTGACATTATATGTATGTTCTTGGGTTTATAGTCAAGAAATTCTGTGCATGCCAACAACCAGTAAAAAAAAATTGTTATAAATCATGTGCTTTGTGCAGAACATTTTTTAGGTGCACAGCCAGATTGCATATTTATTTCAGTGTCAACATTTTTTATTGCCTTCCAGCAAAAACTACTTACTTCACCTTGGATGTGTGAGCATTGACAGTGTATACATGTTATATTGGTTTGGTTTTCTGCAAAACAAAGATATTTTAGATTGACTCACAGTGAACAAAATCAATAAATATCAGCAAGTCATATTTTTATATAAATATTTTTTAAAGCTCTTCTGATTAAAGTGACTAATGACAATGACATTTAGTGGCATCAGTGAAGAATTTATTAGCCTAAATTGTTCTCCCTTTCTTACCTATCTTGTCATGAGCTTTATCACCAAGAAATGGATCTATCAACCATTTATGGAGACATTGTGCACCTACCACATCTGTTTTGTGTATTTGGTGATTTTAGTTGCATCACCAATGATCATATCTTGTGGGCTAACAGGGAAATGAGTGAAATGATTTGATGTACTTTTTCTAATGTTTATATTAGTTTTCAAAATGGTTTTGCTTCCTAACCCTACCATTACATGAAGCCTGTCACTTTGAAAGTCACAGACTGCGGACTGGTAAGTCCATCAGCTCTCTGTCATTATGAACGTTCATACTTTAAGTTCAACACATGTTCATCATATAGTTCTCATTCTTGGCCCAAGTACTTCCAGTCTGTGAAAAAGTTTTAAAATTACATAAGTACATTCATTCACTAGTCAGTTTTTTTTGTCATTTTTCTTGCCAAACGAGATTAGCAGACACTCGTAATGTTCACCTTTTCTTTTCACTGATGCTTCATGTTTTTAAAATCAAGTTTCATTTGTGTGGTGCTGTTATGTGTGTGTTTCTTTCCTTGTGTTTTTGCTTTCAAAGTGACTTGTGATTCAGTAAAAATACAAGTAAACATCATTGCTCCTGTGTAGTTTTAGATTTTGATGATGAAGAGTGACTTCCTGGAGTAAGGAATGTCCCCTTTTCATGTTTTTGCTTTTGATCAGAGTCAGTTCTCACAGCAGGAGCTGCCAGTCTTTGTCTTGATTTGTTACTTGGAGTGAAGACTCTTCTAGAGATCCCTTTCTTCTGAAAGTAATGTTCCAGTCACTCTTTTCTCTGTGTTTTTTCCCTATAGACAAGCTTGTGAGAGTTAATTTAAATGAATTCCGAAATATTTTCTTGTGACTCAGAATTTTCAAAAAAATCATTCAGTTATTTAAGTATAATAAAAAAAATCATGGTCCTGTTTTCTGGATACATTAAATACTTTCCACTGAATAATGTAATCATGCTTCCAGGGACAAAGCCAATCTAACTTTACCATTTGTAAGAGAAACAGAGATCATATAAATTATATGATCTTCAAAAGCAGGAAATAAAAAAACAAAGTTTAAACCTCCAGGTTATCTTGTAAAATGTTGCCAAGCCCATGCTGCTGTTAACAGAGAAATATCTCAGTTTTAAGGTTTAAATGTTCTTTTCTTACAAAGAAAATGTGTATCTATCTGTCAAGCGCATGATCTGACAAGCTTCAGATAGAAAAATGGCTATGACTTGTGACTGGGGTTTATAACAATGCTAGACCAACATGCAAGTTGTTTGCAGGTGGGAGTCAAGGCAGGGGACAGGCCAAGGTTGTTGGTGCTATTTCATCCCTTTGGACTTCCCACAGGCGAAAAGGTTCTGCAGGACGATGAGTTCACCTGTGATCTCTTCCGATTTTTGCAACTACTTTGTGAGGGACACAACTCAGGTTTGTGTTGAGCATTTTTGATCAATAATAACAAAACTCTGTTAATTCCCATTATGCTCTTGAATCCACTAGTAGTTCATGAGCATTAATCTCTATGACTTGAGTACTATGACATTCTCTGTATTGCTTTGTGCTTTCATAGGCCTTGAATAGACATTTCATTGATACCTATCAATTGTGTTTATGCTAGAGGCAATAGGTGGTAGGAAACAGAAGATACACATACGTAGCTTTCTATAATTGTTTTGTCTTCTGTACTGCATTTCTGCCTTAGTAATGTTAGTGAATTATTTATTACAATGAGTTTCTATGAGCCTTTTATATTTCTTGCTCTTTACCAAACTGGTGGGCCCGTAAGGGCAGAAGTCACATTTAATTTTATTTTTGTTTCTCTGGTGCTTCCCTCCGGAGAATTATTATTATTGAGGAAGTATTATTATTATTGAGGAATAAATAAGTACTGAGTAAACAATTTCATTATTGTACCCTCAAGGGTGGAAATCCGTTTCATTTATTCACATGCTGAAACTCTAGATAGTTTGGGAAAGTGAAACAAGTGTTAGCTACATTGCAGGCAAAAATTCATTATTATTCGATTGCTGTAGTAGATATGTCACCTACTTTTTATGAAAAGTGTGCGCTACTTTATATTAAAACTAACAGGTAAAACACTGCCTTTACCCTTGATATTACTGTAGACTAAGTCACATCATCATTTGCCTACATAATTAATTGCATAACATCACATTTTAAACTTTTAAATGATCTTTAATAACTTTTTGTTATCTTCTGTAGATTTTCAAAATTATCTGAGAACTCAGACTGGTAATAATACAACTGTCAACATTATCATCTCTACCGTAGATTACCTATTGCGAGTTCAGGTGTGTTGCCTTACATATTAATAAGAAAACTTGAAAAGATTGATTAATTGGGTTAATGTGCTAGAGTTGTTAAATTGACGTGTTTCAGAATGCTGTCTCTGACCCCCGTCCCATTACCCTACATTGTGCTTTATTTGTTCCTATAAATTGAAGTGTTCTTCCTTTATTTTTTAGCTTGATGCTATTTTTCGATTCAGTTTCGTTTTGTAAAACACTTTTATATTCTGTTCCTAGAGCTGATAGATAAATTCTGGAAACTTATTTGAGATATTTTTAAGAATAAGCAAGAAAGGCTTTTCAATGGTTACTGTACATTAAATTTGATAACTCAAAGTTAGGGTTTTTTTTTCAACTATTCTAACATTTGCACTAATTTTAATATTCAGCTTAATACTTTAGATTAAAAATCTGCCTGATATCACAATCATATTTAACATCTCAAACTGAATAATAAGAATTTTATTGAATTTTTATGTTTTCCACTTTCTTTGAGGAATCAGACAATGTCATAGAAACTAAAAATTCAAACTTTCTCATTGTTTTTCTCAATTTATGAGTATATAGAAACACACTTTAATTTAAAACTTCTAAATCCAACAGCATTGCTGAAATTTTTATGGATTTTGTCATGTCTCAAAACAGAAATTTTTACATTCTGAGCTAAATCATATTTTGTATTTAACAACTAGAGCTCCGACACACAGTATAAGTCACTTTTGAGATATCTTGTTCTTGAAGATCAATCTTAATTTTGACATTTGTTATAATAATTATTTATAAATTATGCAGTTAATTTTCTCAGGGACAGCTACAACAGCAAGGAACACGTTCACAGTCTCACTGAAGAAATAGTGGTTTTGTTGGAATAAAGGATCTATGACCCCCACAATACTGTTCGATGAATTGTGCAATTTTCTGTGCTCACATACTAAATATTGTCGAACTCCACCTAATGCATAAATCTACATTAATTAATGAATTCTGTTTTTAAAGTTCAAGTGATTAGAGACAAAATGATTTTTAAGTTTAAAATGTTGCTTTTTGTCGTCTCTGGTGGTTAATTATGTCTATGGAGAAGGTTGCCGTATTGTATACTTAAGAGCATAAATTTTAGCATGGGATTATCTTCAGAGATATTTTTGCTTACTTCCATATTTGTTATTTAAGTTACTCTTATTGTATATAATCCAAGACTGGTAATCTCAATGATAACTTTATAATATAGTTATTAGCATATCTGTTTTCCAGGAATCAATTAGTGACTTCTATTGGTATTACTCTGGGAAAGATGTTATTGATGAACAAGGGCAACGAAATTTCTCCAAAGCTATCCAGGTGGCAAAACAAGTCTTTAACACTCTTACTGAGTATATTCAGGTATGTGTGTTTAAGCATTTCTATGTTTGAAGAAATGTAAAGAAGAATAAACTTGTTGGCATTGAACTCTAAAATAAAATGTCAAGTGTTCAAATTGTCTGTAACTCTTACGACCCCTTTTGTAGCTTCTCTGCCATTGACCATTATCAAACATTGCATTTCATATGGATTTATGTACAATGGAATTGCTATAGCATTTGGTCAAATGAGATATTCATGACTCTTTAGATGTATAAACCTTGATATTGTATGTTCAGCTTCTGGTAGATTAGTAAACAGTTAATATATCTTAAGAGAAGAAAGAGATGAGTCAAGGGGGGGAGAGGAGGTGGGACATAAAACCACTGTTTAATTAGGTCAAAATGAGGGAAGTTTCATAGAAATGTAATAAGAGAACAATGCTCAGAAACCTAATGTGTATGTTTGTGTGTGCCTTTTGTGTGTATGTGTGTGTATACTAGGTGAAATTAAATGCCATGGGGAATATATTCTGCACCCTTATATTAATTTGTTTCATATTTTTAGGCTCAACTTCAGATAATAACCTCAAGTTTTTAAAAGATTTTTGTAAGATCTCATCTTTACCTCCATATCCAGCAACTTTGCTATTTCCTAACAGCCTAGTCAGTAATTTTTCCTACCCGTCCTACTTGTTGTGCCCTGTGCAAAGGATACAACAAATGAATACTTAGAGTTTTGTTATTATTAGAGCAGATGTAATCTTGTGGGAAGGGGGAGCAAAGGAAAAGTTAAGTAATTGAGGCAGATGGTATCCCCAGAGCCTGCAAAGTGATAGGTATTAGACTTGAATGTCTCATGGTCAAGGGAAGCTAATAAAGTGTAAGTGCCGCAGAGACAGATGGAATGACTGCTCAGGACTCATTCTCTTTTCTTTAAACAGCACCTATAAAAGATATCACCTTTAATATTTTGTTTCTTGTTGGAAGAAAAGAACTTTATTTCAGCATTTTATATTGAAAAGTTACATTTGATAATTCTAATACATTTTCTTTAAAATCAAAACTGAAAAACTAAGTCAAATTCCTATATTCTTGGACTCATAATTCCATAACTGATGATTCATAACTCCCAACCATGGGGAGAGTAGCAGGACCTGTGTTCTGACAATGGAGTGCATGTGTCAAAACTGGGCCTTCTCCGTGTCAGAGCAATGGACAGCATACACAGAAGTACGTGGATGATATGGTAGACCATTTGAGCCTGCAGAGGACAGTTGGTACCATAGCAGAGGAAGGAGGGCAGAACAAATTAGTCAACTACCCCAGTGAAGCGTGATAGCAAGTTTCTGGGCAAACAGAGACTCAGAGGTGGACTGTATCAGTCAATGGACTTTGTAATGATATCCACATCATTAAATCTGTGAGATCAACAGCATTTCAGAACTATTGAAACAACTTGAGCAGAGCCCTTGGAGCATGCTCAACACTGGGAATATTGGGTTACTGAGGAATATTGGTTGGGAGGCTGGGTGTGGCTTCTCTACTTATCTCTTCCTTTTCCCCAGATACAGAAAGAAGGAAAAGAAACTGTGGAAACAATGGTCTCACCTACTTTCCCTGATCTAGGACCCTTTCCACTCTAATCAACTATGAAAACGTCAAAAATAAAATTAAAAAAAAAAAAGATCCTGTGGATCGGTTGACCCATGGAGTAATATTACCCTTTCAAACCACTTTTTGAGTGAAAAGACTGGGGAGAATGTTGGTGGGTAGGGATGGCAGACAGGGGTGGCTCCTTCCTGAATAGATCATAAAGAACATACATGTTCCTATGTCAACCAGGATCCATCACACTTGGTATGAACAGACCTTGTTGGAACCAGCTTCAAGAGACAGAATCAAGCTGTCTTAATGATTTTCCTGAAGCCCCTTGTCTCATTGCTCACCGCTGCGTTAGGGCTAGAAGAGATGGTACATTGAAAGTTCTCTCCAAAGTCTCTTCTTCATCTTCAACCTCATTGCATCCTAAGAGTGAAAAGATCTATTTTTATTCATACGTTTTACAATTCTGAGACTAGTGCTTGGCTTTTGTAGTCAGGGTAAACTCTAAATTTAACAGAGTTCTTTAGCTTTAGAATTTCGTACAAACCCAAGATGAAACAGCTCCATTTCATCATCTTGCCACTACGTTTAATGTGGCCATTTCTTCCAATCACTTGTTAAAAAGTAAAATCTGGAATGTTTTGATATGCGTTCCTATTTAAATTTTCTGTGAGTCTTTTGACTAAAGGAATGAATGATTTTGAAGTGAGGGACTATATATACTGTGTTTATTGCAACATAAAACGTCCACAATTTATTTTTATGGTTAATGTGATTTTGTTTACAGAGCCAAATGTTTACCGATTTGTTTTGTTTGTTTTTGGGGGAGAAAAATACAAATCCTCTCCATAAAGAAATTCTTCAGCACACACTGTCTAGTGGCAAGTAAAGATCACTAGAGATGTGTAAGCTAAGCAAGCAGAGTTAAGCTTCTTAAAACAAAACTCACCTGTGTTAATATTGTAATGGCTTTATTTCAGCATTGTCCTATACATGAACCAGGCAGCACTGGAATGCTGGTGGTTCAGCCTCGCATTGAGAGAGCATGGAAAGTGAACATTTTAAGGAATTCCTGGAGGCAGGACAAAGGGAAAAAATGTTTAAGTTGAAAGTTGCTAATTAATTAGGAATTCTGTGTTTTTTTAGCTGATTTAATTTACATGAAGTGAACAAATTTCACTTATTTCACAATACGGATTTAGGGGCATAGTGATACTTCCCACTCTACCCTCTTCCTGCCCACATTCCCTGACCTAGTTGTCAGTTTCTGATTGATAAGTTCTCCAGTTGTAAATTGCTTGTCAATTTCTGATTGGGTACAATTAAATTTACACTGGGGAGCCCAGCGTGGTAGCCTAGCAGCTGAAGTCCTTGCCTTGAATAAGCCGGGATCCCATGTGGGTGCCATTTCTAATCCTGGAAGCCCCACTTTCCATCCAGCTCCCTGCTTTGAGGACGGCCCTAAGTGTTGGGACCCTGCACCCATGTGGGAGACCCGGAGAAGCTCCTGTTTTTGGATCAGCTCAGTTCTTCTGTCCATTACAGCCACTTGGGGGAGTGAATCAACAGAAGGAAGATCTCTGTCTCTCTCCTCCTCTTTGTACATCTGACTTTCCAATAAAAATAAATAAATATTTAAAAAAATTTACATTTGGGTGGCTGCCTCTTTGGCTTAATTTTATGGGAACCCAAAATGCCAGAATTATTTTGACTGAATGACCTCCCAAAATATGATTTTGCCAGGTTCCATTAGGTTTAGATTTCAGAATGATTAAATTAATGATCAAGTATTAATCTTTAACAAATATCAGTACGAACACTGATTCTACCTGTTAAAAATGCACATTCGTTATACTGGAATACCTGAGTTTGAGACCCAACTGTGGCTCCAGCTCCTGCTCATTTGACGCTGAGAGACAATGGTAATAGCTGAAGTAATTGGGTGTTTGCTACTCATACATTCCCTGGCTCGTGGCTTTAATCCAACCCATCCCAAGCTGTGGTGGGCATTTGAGAAATGAACCAGTGGAGAGGTGTACCTTCTCCCTCTCCTATCAAGTAAATATTTAAAAATTAGTGTTTATACTATAAGTAAATAACTGTACAATTAAGAGCATGTTGAAAAGGATTGAAGTCTATTGCATTATCTAGGTTACTATTCAAAATAAGGATTTTTTACCACTCATCCTAAATATATTCTTATACTTTTCTTTTTTCAGCACAAGGTAGTGACTACAAATTGATTTAACAGCCAAAATACCTGGACCTATCCTTTTCCTCTACATGAAAGCAATTAGAATCACACAAAATATGAGGTTGTTCACTGTTGTGTATGTTACTGTTGTATCATTTATTCAGAAATGGAAGATAAAAATCCTTGAAAATGCTTTCTGAGTTCTAGTAAATGTTCTAAGAACATGTGAAACTCTTATGGGGCATTTTCATTACTTTATATTTTTATTTCATTTTGGATTATTTTCAGATAACATGCTGGCTCTAAGATATGCAAACACTAATTTATTGTATTTATGATTGTTTTGATGAAGTTGTTTTTTCTCTTGTGCCCCAGGGACCTTGTACTGGCAATCAGCAGAGTCTGGCCCACAGCAGGCTCTGGGATGCAGTGGTGGGTTTTCTTCACGTGTTTGCCCACATGCAGATGAAGCTGTCACAGGTAAATGAGCTTTCTGCCACTGCTGTTCTAACCAACAAACTTGACACTGAAATCACCAACAAATTAATGATGCTATCTTAAATTTGGGCAGAGCCTTTGGTTTGTTTTGTTCTACATTGATAGTAATATTTAATTTAGACATTTGTATAAGCTGAGAATAGAGGCTCCTTATTCAAATTTGAGAAGACAGAATATTAAGGAGTAGAATAAAGGAGAAAGGAAACAGTGGATCTGGTACACATTGTACATGGCACAGTCCTTGTATGCGCACTTCCTTGTACTGTTCCCTGGTACGTGCTTCCCTATTATGGATGATTGCAAATGGATTTGTAGCCTATTAAAATTCTCTTGTTAAAGAGAGACAGTTCTTATAAGATTATCAATACACATCTTTTCCCAGGACATGGCACTCTAGGAGGTTTAACTTCATGAGAGTTAAACAGCGAATAATACCTATAAAGAAAAGCAAATAAGGGATCAGTACATTTTCCAACATTTTAATGTTAATTTGGAGGTGCCTATTGAAAATGTCATATTATTTTCTCACTTCTACATGCATTTAGCTTGTAACTAAATGATAAATGAATAGAAAAGGCTTTCAGTAAAAACTGAGTGAATGTATCCCATTTGATATGCTGAATTTTAATGGTTTATTTGAGATCTGACATGGCTATCAGGACATATGAATTAGAGCAGTTGAGTTTCAGTATGCTTAGGCCAGTTATGTCAGCTAACTGGCGATTTTAGAAGTTGGGGGTCTGTCCTTCCCCCAGAGACTGGGTAGCAGCGACCCTCTCCTTAGATGTATCTGCAACAGGAACCTTTTGATCATCCTTTAATTTTGCTAGAGTAGAACTTTAAATGGAACCAGGGTCATCCCAGGGGATATATTTCTGTACAGTTGGAGCTGTGTTTGTCCAGTTCTTAGAGGTCAAGATTGAAGCCTGCTCTGGAGTGCTCGGAGGATCCATAATGGAGATAGACCATGGAGAGGATGTGTGTCATTATCTGGTTCTTGGTGACTTCAGCCAAATATGGAAATCTCATGATTCTACACTAATGACATTTAAAAATCATGTTGAAATTTATTTTCACTTGTTGGAAGGCAGAGTTTTGGAGAGAGAATTTTCCATCTCTTGGTTTACTCCCTATATTTCTCTAGTAGCCAGTGTTGGGCTAAGCCAGAGGTAGAACCCTGGAGCTCCATCTGGATCTACCACATGAGTTCAGTGGCCCAAGCACTTGAGCCATCTTCTGCTGCTTTACTAGGCGCCTAGTATCAGAAGCGGAGCAGTGGGTACTTGAACCAGTGCTCAATTGGAATGCCAGCATCACAGGGGGCAGCTCAACACACAGCAAAGCAGTGCTGATTATTTTTAGTAATTCAAGGAAATCAACATGAACAAAATTTGTAAACTCACAGCAGTGTTCTCATTCTGATATATTTACATCATATTATTGACACTTTTTGGTATATCTAGCCATTGTTTGTGGTTATGGCTATTTAGAAAATAAACAGCCCTATCTTTCCAACAGTATCTACATTTCATATATGTATATGTGTGTGTGTATATATATATATATATATATATATATATATATATATATTTGAATGAATAGGTGATACTTTACATAATGATTTTTGGGTAGAAAATGTAAGTGAAAAAAATTGGTATTGAAGTTATAACACTGCATGTTAAGCCATCACCTGTGATAGCAGCATCCCGTAAAGGAGCCAGTTCATGTCCCTTCTTCTCCACTTCTGATCCAGCTTCCTGATAATATCCTGGGAAAAGTACCAGAGGATGGCCAAGTATTTGGGCTCCTGCCATTGAATGGGAGACCAGGAGGAAACTTCTAGATTTAGTCTTACCTAGACCTGGGGGTAAAGCATCTGATGGATGATCTGTATAGCTCTGTCTGTGTAGCTCTTGTAAGTAAATAAATAAATCTCTTAAAAATGAAAATTTGATGACAAGTTGTTTTATAAATATAGAGATTTTCTATAAGCCTATAGGGTATAAGCATAGAAATGTTTAAACACAGCCCATCTACATAAAATATGAATTTTGTGGCAAAAAATAAAAAGTATAAAAATCTGTATAAATGTTAATGAAGAAAGAATGGAAAATTGATGACTTTAATTGATAAGCTATGTTGAATACTGTGAGTGTAGGTGGTACCTGTTTACATTGTGTTTGGATTTTGTAAGGTAAGTTTCTCTCATGTCTATCTCTTCAAGCATTACTTGTTTTAAAGAGGACAGGAATGCAGTCTTTTCAAGCAAACGAAAGACACCCCATGGAAGGCATGCTGGAGTTTTTCCTGACACTGAGAACCCACAATTGCTGGTGTTCATATTCTTGTTAGACATACTGTTCTTACAAATGTGAACATGAGTTGGAAACAGTAAGATGTGCTCTTTAATTCTGAAGTATCCCCCTTTAGATATGGAAAGCTTTAAAGTGCTTGCTATTGGCTTATCATCTTTTTGAGCATAAATATGACCTTTCTGCATGTTTTTTCCATTTTTTCTTAAAGGCAGTATGTTAATTTTTTCAGGATTCCAGTCAAATTGAGCTCTTAAAAGAGTTAATGGATCTTCAGAAGGATATGGTGGTCATGCTGCTGTCCATGTTAGAAGGTAGTTTTTTCTTTTACTTGAGGATCATTGTGCACATGCTTATCAAATCAGTGTATAGAGCTGAGAATGAAATTATAATTCTAAAATATGATGATTAGCTTGAATACATTACAGCTGTATTCTTTTTCTCACCAACTTGAGATCACATGTCTACAAAATGCTTTATAACACAAAGTAAAACAGTAAACCAAAAAGAGTGCATAGGAACAAGTATGGACTCTGCTTAGGGAAAGCATACACGAGGAAGCAAGGAAGAGTAAACATGAAACCCGTGGGGATTAGAGCTATGTAACTGGGCTGCATGCACTCCATTCTCAACCAATTAAAGGAGCTAAGAAATTTGCACAAATCTTGTAGCTTCTCTGTACCACAGTGGATATAGAAACTTCATAAAAGTGTACTTCTCAGTCATTTGCTGTCATGGAATTGTTTTTGAAATCCTTGTATAAACATTTAATAATCGTGTCACAATGGACCAGTAGGTAACTGTAGAAATCTTCCCTTTGCTCACATGTAAAATTGGAATTTATAAAATGCACCAGCCTTGTAAACATATTCACATTAAATCAGATATTATCTATGATAGTGACTTCTCAAGTGCGAAGATTTATACAGATGTACACTTTGACTGTTAAAATGGGTCAGGATTCTCTAGCTGTTTATCTACTCTTTTATCTGAACATGTTGTTTGATTACTTTGAAGAAAAAAAAGTCAGTGTTTATTCAAATGCTGTTTTATATGTGTCATGTTACTTTGTAGAGTTTTGCATTCTTTCATATAAGTTTTTGAATAAAAAACCTACAAATAATTAAACAACGTTTCACAAGATTGGACATAAAAAAACCTCAATTCCAGTGTTATGAAAGATCTATACTGTTACATATGTATATGTATGTATTTGTTTTGTTAGGAAAGTTCATTTTGAAAAATGTGCCATTGCTTTACCACCAGGTAATGTTGTTAATGGGACAATTGGCAAACAGATGGTTGATATGCTTGTGGAGTCTTCCAATAATGTGGAGATGATACTCAAATTCTTTGACATGTTCTTAAAACTGAAGGATTTGACCTCTTCTGATACATTTAAAGAATATGACCCTGATGGCAAGGGAATCATTTCCAAGAGGGACTTCCACAAAGCCATGGAGAGTCATAAGCACTACACACAATCTGAAACAGAGTTTCTGTTGTCCTGTGCGGAGACAGATGAGAATGAAACCCTGGACTATGAGGAGTTTGTCAAAAGGTTCCATGAACCTGCCAAGGATATCGGCTTCAATGTTGCTGTCCTCCTGACCAACCTCTCGGAACACATGCCTAATGACACTCGGTTACAGACTTTCCTGGAACTGGCAGAGAGTGTACTGAACTATTTCCAGCCCTTTCTGGGTCGCATCGAGATCATGGGAAGTGCTAAACGCATAGAGAGGGTTTATTTTGAAATCAGTGAGTCCAGCCGAACCCAGTGGGAAAAGCCTCAGGTCAAAGAGTCAAAAAGACAGTTCATATTTGATGTGGTCAATGAAGGAGGAGAAAAAGAGAAGATGGAACTCTTTGTTAACTTCTGTGAAGACACGATATTTGAAATGCAGCTGGCGGCTCAGATATCAGAGTCTGATTTGAACGAGAGGTCAGCGAATAAAGAAGAAAGTGAGAAAGAGAGACCTGAAGAGCAGGGGCCCAGAATGGGCTTCTTTTCCATTCTGACGGTCAGATCGGCACTGTTTGCTCTCAGGTACAACATCTTAACCCTCATGCGAATGCTCAGTCTAAAGAGCTTAAAAAAACAGATGAAAAAGATGAAAAAGATGACCATGAAGGACATGGTCACAGCCTTCTTTTCATCCTATTGGAGTATTTTTATGACCCTCTTGCACTTTGTGACCAGCGTTTTCAGGGGCTTTTTCCGCATTGTGTGTAGCCTGCTGCTGGGGGGAAGCCTCGTGGAAGGTGCTAAAAAGATCAAAGTTGCAGAACTCTTAGCCAACATGCCCGACCCCACTCAGGATGAGGTGAGAGGAGATGGAGAGGAGGGAGAGAGGAAGCCCGTGGAGAGCAGCCTGCCCTCTGAAGACCTGACAGACCTAAAGGAGCTGACTGAGGAGAGCGACCTTCTGTCAGACATATTTGGTTTGGATCTGAAGAGAGAAGGTGGACAGTACAAACTCATTCCTCACAATCCCAACGCTGGCCTTAGTGATCTAATGAGCAACCCAGTCCCCATTCCTGAGGTACAAGAAAAGCTTCAGGTAACTCACCTCTCAGTCACAGCGGTTCTGTCTCAGGGCTTGAGGTGGTACAGTAAGTAAATCAGTGAGACCAGAGGTCAGGCTAATGTTAGACGGGTGTCAAATGTTAGAATTTCTATGGAGAAATGGCTTTTGGGAATACAGATCAGACCTTCCAATTATATACAAGTTGTTAAATTGCCCTAAGGTATTAAAGGGTAGGTTTAAGTACTTGATCACATTTGGCAGTTGCTGTGCGTGCAACATTTTTAGGGAAATAAAAGCCAAGCTGTGGTTACTACTTTCATATGTCTTTAATTTGTTCATTAGAAAGAGCTAATGTATGTGAAGGAACTCAGATACTTATTAAGTGGTAAATACAGTAGGCAGCACAGAATACAGCTTATATGTGTTGAGCAAATGGAAATGCTAATATGGTTTATGTTACAAAGTCCTAAGGATTGTTCATCTTATATTGTATGGAATTTTTTTCAACCTTCTAACTGTGTGAGAGTGATGTGTATTTAGTAGAATTTTGAATCTGGATCTTCTCCCAGGCTAGTGTTGTACATCAAAATCCTGATATGAGACTGGGCAGGCGCTGCAGCTTTTGGTGTGCCCTGGGCTCCAGGGGTGAACGACTCTGCGCACCCTATGTTGCTAAGTTAGGCTGTCTGGTCAGTTGGGCATGCTTATACTAAATACATTTGCAACTCATGAAATTTGCATCCTTTGGGGAAGCAGTATCATAGTAAGTCAAGCAGCATCTGTACTAGGTGTAGATGAGAATTGATCTGCTCTTGAGGAGAAATAAGATTTGAGGAGATGGACCAAGTAAAGAAGAATATTTCTGAAATGAGTAAAGGAACCCAGAAAGTTCTGCGCCCACTGCTGATACAGTAACTAAGTGTGCAGAGACGAGAAGTATGTTTGGGCAAGTACTGTGTAAAACCTGCATGGTGCTTTTCTATCAGTATAAATGGGACATGTCCTATTTAGATAGGTTAGAGTTGGGCCCGTGGTCACTTGGAGCTCTAAACCCATTCAATGGTGACAGGTAATCCTGCTTTTCCCCCTTGTTTGACTCATTCAAGGAACAGAAGGCGAAAGAAGAAGAAAAGGAAGAAAAAGAGGAGACCAAATCAGAACCTGAAAAGGCCGAGTACGTATTTCTGCAAACGTTGTTTGGCTGTCTCTTTCCCTGTACTCCATGTCCAGAAGCTGAGGTGGAGATTGTCATGCTGCAGTCTGTGACCTCGATGGAGAGGTGCTGGTGGCAAACACCTGTCTGTTTCAGGTGCCACAGCTGCCACTTCTGTTGTCACCTCCACATCTTAGCAGGATTTCATTTATGAGGTTGTCTGTCAAGCAGCAGTTTTCTGCACAGTGCTCTTCACAGTGTGACTAACTCCTGAAATTCTTTCTTAAACATCATACTTGCTTTTTTTGTTCTTTTAAAGAATGGAGGAAGCAAACATTCTAAATGCAGTTGTTCTGGCATAGATTCCTGTGATGTGATACCCCATAAAGCTTAATTCCAAAGCATGACAATCACCTGAAGGGTTTGTTAAAACACACCGATTCCTGGAACTCACCCCAGAGTGTCTGACTCAGTTGCTATGGTGAGAGGTCCAGGAAAGTTGAGCTTTATCAATTCTGCTGGTGCTCTGGAGCACAAATATAATTGTAGGAATGAAGAATTCAGATCTGAATATCAAGAAACTCAGTCATAACGATGGCTCTGGGTTAACCATTGAGACCTGTATAATTTTCCACATTTATATAACTTTACGTGTATATTTTGAAAAAAATTGAGACAGAAATAAACTTAGAACCTGTAGTGCTATTTTCACTTTGCATTTTATTTTTCTTTTTTCTATTTTCTTTGGCCTGTTTTCATTTCTAATTTCTTTGATATTAGCACAATTCATTGTCATAGTTCTTGCTTTGTTGAATCTTTGCAGACATGGTCGTGTGAGTGATTTGTAGGGTAGAAGAGCAGGCATTTTTTTTAAAAGATTTATTCATTTTATTACAGCCAGATATACAGAGAGGAGGAGAGACAGAGAGGAAGATCTTCTGTCCGATGATTCACTCCCCAAGTGAGCCTCAACGGGCCGGTGCTGTGCCGATCCGAAGCCGGGAACCTGGAACCTCTTCCGGGTCTCCCACGCGGGTGCAGGGTCCCAATGCATTGGGCCGTCCTTGACTGCTTTCCCAGGCCACAAGCAGGGAGCTGGATGGGAAGTAGAGCTGCCGGGTTTAGAACCGGTGCCCATATGGGATCCCGGGGCTTTCAAGGCGAGGACTTTAGCTGCTAGGCCACGCCGCCGGGCCCAGAGCAGGCATTTGTAACGGAACAACAGGAGTTTCAGTGTCACATCTTTAATGTTAAAAATAAATTTAGATATACCTCAATGTGTTAGAAATGAATATAAACATTTTTATATGTATGTATGGTACATATGACTTCATTTTCATAAAGCATTGATATAACAATATAGCACCTATGTTTAATTAATGACATGGTATATAGAGTTAATGGAGTTAACTAATGTTATTCATGTGTGAATGTATTAGTATATGGACACTCTATATATGTGAAAAGCCATGTACAGTCTTCTGAGTTTTAAATCTTAATGCCTAAAAATTTTAAAAATTAACCATTGAAATCAGAATATAAATGTTATGTTGGGAAATGATAACAAAGAAAGTCTTTGTTTTCTTTTCTAATGAGATATTATTGCTTGACTGGAAATAAATCTGTTACATGTAAAAATCTTTACAAGACCTAAGTTTCCTACTAGATTCGAAATTCACAGATTTGTCATCTACAGAGAGTCATGACAAACAGGAAATCCTACTCCTTATTCTAAAATTCAAAACATTACTATTAAAAAAGAAATTAATTTTTTTAAAAGTAACATTGCTTTCTAAAATGTTTTTCCACTTGCATCATTTCACCCAATGCCTGTTTAGTTCTTCAGTTTCCAAGTAGCATATATGTCATTCGCTTCTCTTCACAGGGGAGAAGATGGAGAAAAAGAAGAGAAAGCAAAGGAGGACAAGGGTAAACAGAAGTTGAGGCAGCTTCACACACATAGGTATGGAGAGCCAGAAGTCCCAGAGTCAGCATTCTGGAAGAAAATCACAGCATATCAACAGAAACTTCTGGTAAGATGTTGTTACTGATATACTATGAGACCCCAACAGTTCAGGCTCAGTGAATACGCTCGGACCATTACCTAGCAGAGAACCTATTAGGTCCGGTAAGTGCACTCATTCTCTGGTATTGGAAGGCATTGTTTCCAGGAGCCCCATGAACATCACAATCTGTGATTGCTCAAGTCAAGCTGAGTGATGTCATATTTATATATAACTCAAACACATCCTCCTGTTACTTTAAATCATCTCTACATTACTTAAAATACCTAGTGCTATAGAAACAGTTGCGGTGCAGTGTTTATGGAGAAATGCAGGGAAGGAAGTCTGTACATGTTCAGTAAACTGTCATTTAAAAGATGTATTTCTGATCCACAGTTGGTTGGACGTGGAAGGCCAAGTGTATGTTTTCTCTCTGCACATTAGCATTCATTTTAACCATGATTGTATTTGTTCCTTTTCTCTCCATTCTCAAACCCATGACCTCTACCTACATTGACACTGCCTAAAGTCCTTTAATTTAATAATTTCCAATATAGTGTTTCTAATGTTTGTTTACAAGACTTTGCAGGCATTTAAGCAAATCTGTTTTGACATTCTTGCTGTATTATGTTAAAGCAAATCAAGGCTCCCAGGAATTATATCTCAGTAATTTCCATAACTGGAAAACCAGTATTTCTATAACATTAACACTTTATTGAAAATTCAATCATTGACTCCTTGCCAACTTTCCATGAATGGTTATATTATTTATGTAGGGATATGTAAAAGAAAAGTGGATGAATTCAAGGGAAGAGTCAGTTTTTATGTAGTAACCATTTATTTTGCATAAAAATTTCCCCCAAATTAGTAAAACATGTACTTTCTATTTGGAAAATAAAAAGTAAGGAACTACAACTATTCTAATAATGACATTGGAATTTTTGAAACTTGCTATAGAAAGGCCTTTGGTAACTCTGTTATATATATATACCACATATTAATATATAAAAACCATATTCTAGCAATTTTAAAGAAAAAGAAGGAAAAGAAGGATAGGAGAAGAGTCTTTCTACAGATAAATAGTATCAGATCTATCTACACATTCAGGAACAGATCCCTCATGAGAGAAGCTGTTTTAAAGACAAAGTCCTGTTTATTGTTTTGCATCACTTGAGAGATCAAGATAGAGAATTAGAAATTCTGTTACTATAGAACTTAAGCTATCAACAAATGGATTGTGCCTGATAGTTGTGCATTCAATATATTTATCCAAAAACGTGTTCATATATACCTCCATAGGCATTACATGTTTTTGTAGTTTATATAAATATATATTCATCAGTACAGTTTCATTTATACTTTCTTAATCCATGTTGTAGTTTCCCCATTTTGTTTAGCATACACGGTGCACTAAACAGAAGCATTTTGTGTGTAACCCCAGGTAATTGTTAGTTTGATATGCTGTCATTGTTTCCATGGCTGCAGGGGTGGCTCTATTATAGATGGTTAGGAGTTGCATGAGCTCCACAACACCCTGCAATAGCCCTGGTGGATTCCTGAAGCATACGTTTAACTGCAAGCCAAGTAATTGAGGGTTTTTTTCCCCATCCCTGTCTTGGGATTCTTTTTAGTCTCTGCACTTCTCCATTTTCCTCTTTTCTCTGCAATCTGACCTCTTCGTTCAGTAGTTCACCTGCACATGGTAAATCATAGTCCTGTCAGGCCACCACATGTCTGTCCCTCATGTCCCTGTGAACTTCTGACTCAGATGACTGGGATTACCTCAGGGCGCTTCAGCCTCTGTGATCTAGTTCCACCTTTTGCAAAGAAACAATGTGGGTGAACTGGTATGGGTGAGCTGGCCTGTACTGTCCCAGTAATTTGAGGCAGTAAGATCAGAGTCCTGTGTGAGGGAAATGACGTCATCCGAGACGGAGCATGTACAGGAAGTAAGGTGAGGTGTTACCATTTTAATATGGGTTTATGATACTTAAGCCCCTTGCATATCTGTTGCTGAGTTAATATTATAATAAATACTCAATTTCTTCTATAGTCTCTTTTCCTAAATTAACTTCCAAGTTATTGTGCTTTTTTATTCTAGCTCAGTAATTGTACCAACTAGATCCTAAAATCCAGAAGTTGTCCTCTTTGATTCCTGTGCCCTTCTCCCACATGAAATACATCTCAACAATAGTTCTTAGCTCTTCCTTTTAGTGTTTACTGTCTCCACAGCTACCACCAGTCTACAATGTTACCTTCAACATCACCTCTTCCTACAGTCCCCGAAGAACTGTCTAACTGGCCCCTTTGCTTCCCATTCTTGCCCCTTATTTTATAGTTTTTATGTATCAGCTGTGATAATCTTTCTACAACACAATGAAATCTTCCAAATGGCTCCAGTCCCCCCTAGAATAATTAATAATTCTATTATGGAATATGTGTTATGTGAAATTATTATCAAAATAAGATTAGTAGCTATGGTTCCCTGTATGAACTCATTGGATCTGCACAGCAAACCTGTGAGATAGACTCTTGCTTTGCTCCACTTTACAGATGAGAAAAGTGATGCTGAAGTGGAGACCAAGTCATTTGTCCAATTTGCCCAACTGGAAAGTGGTGGGGACAGGGCCTCGTAATCAGGCAATGTGACCCAATGAGTCATTCACATTAAAAGACAATGTAGACTTTGGTCAGGAGCCCCCAAAGCCTTGCCCCCTACTTACCTGTCTCAGCTCGTCCCCTGCTGCACTCCTATCTCCTTCATGCTGCTCCTTGCATACACCAGCATCCTTTTAACCCAGGACCTCTGCCCTTGCTGCTCCTCTCTCCCATTTACTCTTCTCCCAACTGTTCCTTGACTTGCTTCCCTCCTGTATTCAGGCATTTGCTCAGATGTCACCTCCTGAGACAAATCTTCACAGACTGCTTATTGAACGTAGTATCCCCTTTACCTAAGCCTCTTAACCTGATGTAAATTTCGTTTGTAACAATTTAACAGTCCCTGAGGCCCAGCAGCATGGCCTAGCAGCTTAAGTCCTCGCCTTGAATGTGCCAGGATCCCCATATGGGTACCGGTTCTAATCCCGGCAGCTCCACTTCCCATCCAGCTCCCTGCTTGTGGACTGGGAAAGCAGTGGAGGATGGCCCAAAGCCTTGGGACCCTGCACCTACGTGGCAGACCCGGAAGAAGTTTCAGGTTCCCGGTTTCGGATTGGCGCAGCACTGGCCATCGCACTCACTTGGGGAGTGAATCACCGGATGGAAGATCTTCCTCTCTGTCTCTCCTCTCTGTAATAAAAATAAATAAATCTTTTAAAAAAACCAATTTAACAGTCCCTGGAACAATGCTCTATTTTGTTTTGTTTTGTTTTTAAATATGTGTATGCTTCTTAATCTTTGTCCCCTCTGTGATGTGAAAAATTTTCTCCTTCCCTGTTATTTCTCTAGCAGCCAGGAATGGTTCCCAAAATATAATAGGCTTTCAGTAACTAGTTGGGGTAAACAAATGGATGTTTTATTTAAACTGTCTGTAAATTTCATGGCGCTTGATTCAGTGACCTTTCCAAAATTTTTTCACCTTCAGAACTATTTTGCTCGCAACTTTTACAACATGAGAATGTTAGCCTTATTTGTCGCATTTGCCATCAATTTCATCTTGCTCTTTTATAAGGTATGTGCCTCTTAGTGTCCTAATAGCCAGTTTACAGCTATAAGTAGTCTGAAATTAATGTAAATTGCCTTCTAGTGAGCACCTCTAAATCTTATACCTGAAATCTAAAGACATCATTGTTATGTAGAAAAGCAAAATAGACTTGTTTCTGAGATAAATGCCCCAGCTAAAGACTGGTTGACTGACAGATGGTTTATTCAGTGTCTTTCATCAAATTTGGTCAAATATCTTACTTGTTCCTGCTGCTAGGAATGGCATGCTTGTATTCAGTGAAATCTTTTTGATAGTTTGAGAAGACAGCTTAGCCATCTAATTTTTATCTGCATGTGTTGGAATCCTCCTAACTGTTGGTTGGATTAGGATGCATTTTTAAACATGTATTCATTATTTGTTTTTAGTTTCTGGAAAGCAAAAGACTGTGTTGTTTGTGATGATTATCTAATTGCAAAGAACTCACTATACTTTAAATGATTTGCATCAGGTCTCCACTTCTTCTGTGGTTGAAGGAAAGGAGCTTCCGACTCGAAGTTCAAGTGAAAATGCCAAAGTTACTGCCAGCATGGACAGCAGCTCAGATAGGATCATCGCTGTTCACTATGTCCTGGAGGAGAGCAGTGGCTACATGGAGCCCACCTTGCGTATCTTAGCTATTCTCCACACTGTCATTTCTTTCTTCTGCATCATTGGCTACTATTGCTTGAAAGTAAGCTAGTAACACTTCGAGGATACCAATGTATGCGTGTGTGTGTGTGTGCATGTGTGTATATGTGTAGGGTCTTCAGTTTGAACTGCCAAGGATACCAATTCTGAAGTGGCAATTACATATACAAGGTTTATTTGACAATGTTCCAGGAACACACACAGCAGAAGAGGTAGTTACAGGCTTCCGTCTCTGAAGCTGAGATGTCCCTTGTAGGTTATTGTGGCCTACAGCAAGATATCCTGTCTTTTGTATGTTTACATTAGGATACCAGCTGCCCTAGAAAAGAGATGAGATTATAGTGTGCTTTGACATATTGCTAATTATGCACATGGTGGACAATCGTGCCTATATGGATAAAATAATCCCACCAACCCACTGTTTCATTGTGATGTGGGATATTGTTATATGTGTAGTATGTTAGAACTTAAAGAAATGCCTGTAAGTCTTTTTGATTGTTCTGTTATTAGGTAGTTATTGCCATCCTTGGTAGAAATGCCTCATGATTATCATGCTTCACCCAGAAGAGAATGTATCTTTATCCCTCAAGCTCTATCAAAGCAACAGTATACTTTGGTGAATAAAGCTCAAGATCCGCTCCCTGACTGCTCGGAGCTGCACCTGAGTTGTGCAAGCTCCTTTGTATTTCTCTATCAAAACACATTTTCAGTGTAATGCTGGTATGTTACTGTCTTCTGCCTCTGCTTGTGATGCTACAAGGAGACTGAACAATCTGGGTTCTGTATAGAAGTCTAGAATATAATTTTTTCTTCAGAAACTTTTTCTATTCTTTCCCCTCCTTTGCTTTTGTGAGAGTGAGGAATATCTTGCGTCTGTCTTACACCCGTGTCTGAGTAAAAACTGTTCATATGAATAGAAAATTAATGTGTTAGATGGTTTTGGCAACCTGGCCAAGATTTTTGCTGATGTTGAAATTAAAGTTCTCAAGAGCTAAGCAAGGGATTATCAATGAGATTTTTCAAATAAAACTGTAGATCTATTACTAGGAAGCAGTTTGGATTATTAAAGTTGTTAAATTGTGTTACATCTGTCCAGATTGGGATATGTATCTGTGAAAGAGACTGTCTTATCATATTTTCTGTTTGTAGGATTATTTCATTATAGTGTTGTCTGTGAACCATTATTTAAGAAACAGGCAAAATATAGTATCCTTATATTTTCTGTGTATTTTAAATAAATCTTTTAGTGTTTCTTTTCGTCTAAATACAACTAATTCATTTTCACTAAGTCTTATCTTTGAATGCATGGGAAATATTTCTTTGCAAAGGCTGTTTTTTCAAAGCTAGTAACCATAGGAGATACCAGCAATTCTAAGCTAATTTTGGTATGTTTATTTTGCACCTGTAGGTTCCCTTGGTAATTTTTAAGCGAGAAAAGGAAGTGGCACGAAAATTGGAATTTGATGGGCTTTATATCACAGAGCAGCCTTCAGAAGACGATATTAAAGGCCAGTGGGATAGACTCGTAATCAACACACAGTGAGTAAAGAGCTGTATGAGACATTTCTGTGCTCAGAAATTTGAAGACGTAAAAATACTTTACTGAAGTTTCTGCAGCTTTGTCAAAAGTCTAGCAGAGTGAATAATAGCTATATATTCAGAGCAAAAATTCAAAAGACCAAGCACTGTCAGTGTCATTGTGGCTGCCCTCAATTTTAATCAAAAATGGCCTGCTGGAACTTCACATCCCTTACCTAGTGCTCAGGGAACTGTATAGCAGGAGGCTTACAGCCTGCAGAGCCGGGTGAGCTCATCCTACAACTGAGGAAGCCAAAACTACTCATCAAGGAAAGAGCTGTAGCATTGAAGGAAGAAAAATATTAATTCCATACTTTTAATGTTTCTGAGTTAGAAAATTTCAGCAGGTACCATCAGGTTGTCTGGCATAAAACCAGCTAGATGTTAAGATATACATTGTAGGGTAGAGAAACACTTTTTCAGTCGAGTAATTATTTAGCCTTGTGAGGAAAAGATTTACATTATTAGCTGCTATTCCAAATTTAAATCCTTCGCAAAAGTATACTTTTTAACAATAATAAGAATTACTGGTAGAATGCATATTTTTTAATGATTTATTTATTTATTTATTTGAAAGGGAGGAGGAAAAGTGAGAGTGAGGGAGTGAGACTAATTTCCATTTACTGCTTTACTCCTCAAATGCCTACAACAGCCGTACTCGACCTGGCTAAAGCCGAGAGCTCCATCTGAGTCTCCCATGTGGGAGTTCACTGTAAATGTTAAAGGATTTAACAGTTATACTCATGATACTGAATGTAATAAGGTCAGTCCCTTGAAGTAACCTCTATATCATAGGCAAGGTGCCAAAATGATGGTTTTGTGCCATGCTCAAAGTTTCTTGCAGATGGGAATGAGACTTTTCTTTCCTTCACAGGAAAATGATGGGTTTCCAGATATTTTAATTTTTTGAAGTAGTAGACAGACCTGCATATTAGTGCATTACAAACATAAAAAGTAGCAACACGGGCCAGGCATGGTAGCCTAGTGGCTAAAGTCCTCGCCTTGCTTGTGCTGGGATCCCATATGGGGGCCAGTTTGTGTCCTGGGTGCTCCACTTTCCTTCCAGCTTCCTGCTTGTGGCCTGGGAAAGCAGTGGAGGACAGTCCAAAGCCTTGGGACCCTGTATCTACATGGGAGACCCAGGGGAGGCTCCTGTCTTCTGGCTTTGGATCAGCTCAGCTCTGGCCATTACAGCCACTTGGGGAGTGAACCAGCAGATGGAAGATCTTTCTCTCTGTGTCTCCTTGTCTCTGCAAATCTGACTTTCCAATAAAAATAAATGAATATTAAAAAAAATAACACTACTTTAAATAATTGTGCTTTCATTATTATCATATAAATCCCTAATCTTTTCTTTGACATGTTTACATGTGAATATGCCTATGTATTGAAATTTGAAACGTTCATAACTCTATGAAATGGAAAAATTATGGAAAGTTAATTCATTATTATATGTTTGGTAACATGTATGTATATATATTATTTTAATTATTCTTTATTTCCCTTTGGGATGTGATTGTATCATTTTGAAGAATAATGTTTTATATCTACACTTCTATTATCTTTTAGGTCATTCCCCAACAATTATTGGGACAAATTTGTTAAAAGAAAGGTAATACTTCTTGGATGGAATAGATTCTTCATTTTTTTTTCTAAGATGCAATTCAGATATGAATTTGCTTTGGTCATAAAATGAGGTTTTGAGATGTGTTTGTGTAATGTCACTGCAAAAGGACAACAGAGTTTAATAGAATTTCAGGACAAACACATTGAAAAATTCACCACATGCAGAAACACTGAAGTTGAGAGTGTATATCTTTATATCTTTATAACTGTATCTTTATAATAAAGATATAACTATAGAATAAATATATGTTATAAAATGTATGTTATATAATTTATATAATAAAGATATATATAGTTGAAAACATTAATTTTATGTGTTTTTAAAATCAGTGAATCTATTTGAGAGTCATAGAAAGTTGTCATTCACTGTTTACTCCCCAGATGCCAGCAACAACTGAGGCTCAACTCAGTTACCAGTTTGAATTAAGGTATCCTGCAAGGTGGCAGGGAACCCGTTCCTCATGCTGTCTGCTGGCTGTGAACATCTGTTTTTGTGTAAAGCTGGAATCAGGAGCCAGAGCCAGGATAGAACCCAGGCACTCACACATGGGATGCACGTGTTGGGTCACTAGGCCAAATGGCCTCTCCCAAAGGAGGAAATAGAGAAAAGGCAGTGGCATTTCAACCTATGCTGGCGTTCCTGTTTAGGTTACCAAAGTAGCTTCCTGGGGAGTCTTGGTGAAAACACAGTCTTTTGACAGCCCATAAAGAAATAAGCTTTTTCTACCATGAGAAAAATGCATAGTTAATTATTTTAATTGATCTAAATAGTAAAATCTTCCATTACACTCTTATGTTTTAACTGACTTCATTGCATGCATTCAAGAAAAGCCTATTTCTCTTTCTGCTGTTTGTTTTTTCTCTTACATATTTATTTTTTTCCAATCTAAACTTTCTTCTCCATTCTCTTTTTTTCTGCCCCATCTGTCCTCTTGCCTCATCCCTTGCTTTCTTGCTCTCTTTCCTTTTAATTCTCATCCTGTTTTTCTTTTGTTACCTTTCCTGGTCCTTCTTCCTTATTTGGCATGTTACTCTCAGGGTTCCTGAAGTTTATCATGAGAGGAGCCATCTCAGTTAGACATACTGAGCTGCAGGCTGCACTTTGGGCCACTTGTAACCTGAAAAGTAGAAGGTCTAAAACCTGAAAAGTAGAAAGGTCAGGGAAATATGACACCAGGAAAGAAGGGAAATGTCACATAAGAGGCTGCTAAGAAATAATTCCAATGATGGACATGCCAACTAAAATGAGGGCATTGAGACAGGGATGAATGCTGACAAGTTGGCAAGACCCGGTGTTGATTGAAGTTCTGTGCTCAGAATTAAGAGATCTGAAGTAAAAAGATGGAGGACTGTGGCTACAGAGTTATATGGTTGAAATCAAGACTATGGAAGAAATGTCATTCCTGTGATATCTTGCCTTGTGACAGAAGATACTTGGCTGGGAAGATAGGCATTGTTGAATATTTCCTGACCTCTTGCTAGTTTTAGAAATCTTGGACAGATTACCTTGGATTTTCTAAGACAGTTTCTTTATGGAAGCAGTTAATATGAATTGTGCATAATTTATGATAGCCACATAAAGTAAAACATAGTTCCTGGCACAACAACTGATTTCCATAGTCACTTTCTATTTCTTCCAACGTATTCTTGTGCCTTAGTTTGTATGTTTCTTCTGCTTTTGTCTTCTGAATGAGAAAACTTGTTGTTTAGTTATTATTTAAAATACCAAGGTGGGCATTGCACTCAGTGGTAAATACATCATTTAGGAAACCTACATCCCATATGGGAGAACCTGAATTAAGATTCTGATGCCACTCTCAATTCCAACTTTGTTCTGATGTACACACTGTACACACTGAAAGCTAGTAGGTGAAGACCCCAGTACCTGTGTTCCTGCCACCTGGAGACAGTCATGGACTGAATTCAAGACTCCTCGCTTAATTCTGGTCCTGATTTCTATATTCTCCCTGTCTTTCTAACCTTCAAATAAGATGGATCTGAAGCAATGTGGTAGCAGAAGATGAACTGTAAGTTAGATTTGTGAGAGACCTTTATGTAGATATATAGTAAATGTAAAAATAATTGGAGATCTGCTTATAATAGCTAGAAACGTATCACTACAGAAGTTATGTCACTTTGTGGTTGAAGACAACAAAATTCTCTTCCCCTGACTTCCAGGTTATGGATAAATATGGAGAATTCTATGGCCGTGATAGAATCAGTGAGTTGCTTGGTATGGACAAAGCAGCACTGGATTTCAGTGATGCCAGAGAAAAGAAGAAACCAAAGAAAGACAGTTCTTTATCAGCTGTGTGAGTATTACATGTGCTCAGTGCTACAAATTTGACTTGGAAGGAGAAAGAGCTATGAATTTCTGAACTTTCTAGTGCAGCAATGTTCTTTCCTTCAGAATTTGAGGAATAAGAAGATGAGGAAAATAGAAAATATATATAGAAGACATGGAAGGCTTATTTCCACTCTGGTGTGGGAGATGTGGAGTGGCTGTTTTATTTTCTCTACTCCTGCTTGAAGATGCCATTTTGTTACTTACAAAGAACAAGAGAAAAGAAAGAATATTATCATTCTTTAATTTAATTTGCCTTTTCTGTCCTTAAGTGTTTTCTTAGGTCAAAGTAAAGCACATGCAAAAATCACAATTTAACTATTTTCCGAAACTCCTTATTTGAAAAGATGTTAATTTTCTTAAGCTTTATAAAAGGAAACTATGTAGTACTCTTACGAATGTTCAAAGTTGGTATCCAGTTAACGTAACTACTATGTTGTTTTAAGTAGTAGAACTTTAGTAGCCAGAAATATTTGACAGTCACATTATTTCTTGGAAAATTTAATTTAAAGATAAATACTGTTCGTAGTACTTAGAAGGAATAGTGTTGCTAGAACTAGAATGAAATAAATAATTTAGTTAGATTGAATTGACCTGTGATCAAATCTAACAAGTAGCTGCATGCATTTCTGGAGTAGAGCTAAAGCACCTGTGCTTTGGAAAAATGTAGTTTCTTGTTGTCCCCACTCAGTGGTCTGGGAAGAAAGTTATAGTTACTTTCCCATAAAAACATGTCAGTCTTTTCTTCTTTGTGTATTTATGGTCTCAGTCAATTAAGAATGCTAATATTACTTTGAAAATGCACATATTTGTGATTGTGTAGTACAGTGCTATTTTATCCTAGGTAAATATGTTGGCCAAACGCCAAGGGTATCTTTATTCATGTATCTCGTTGGTTATGACCTTTTTTCTGTTGAATGCCCATTGCAGGAAGAGTGCATAAAGAAACTGTTTATCCATATAATATGTGATTTTTAAAACTCTTTGTACAAATTGTTATTCTCAGTTCCTTTTCCACAAGCATTTTGAGTACATTCACGTTACTTCAGGTTCTTCAGTATCAACTACCTGCAAAGGTCATACTGCCTGCCTGAAAGGCTGACGAAAGCATCGCCACTTCTAGCTCACAAGTCACGTTCCGCATAGTCTGCAAAAATGAGGAGCAATAAGTTTCATTTTAGTATGAAAATAAAATCAATTCAACACATATTGATTAAGATACATTTTATAATTTATGAAAGATAGTGTACTTGCCACAAAACAGTTACAGGCTGGTAGGAGATAGTGTGAACGGATTACACTCTCTTACCGTTTCAACTACAAGCCCATCTGGGAAATGGTGGTGAAGAGATGTGTCTACGAAATGTCATGAGAACCAAAGGGAAAGATTAAATTCTAGCCTAGATCTAAAAGAGAATAGAGATGAGTTTTCTGAAAGCAAGGGGAAGCAAAAAATGAGAAAGCACTTTTGTTTCTGAAATGAATGTAACTACAAAATCAATATAGACAGGTATGCAAGTCTTCATTATTATTTAAGCCGGAGAATTATTCTTTTGGAAGGCAGTTATAAACGTATCATCATGAAAGTTAGCAAAGTTTGATGCAAATATACTGATTAATTTAGGACAGTTTTCAGAAATAAATGCGATACACATAGTGATTTTAGCTTCTACATAACGTAGGAAGGGAAAAATGAAAGTGAAAGGACTTAGATGACAAATGACAAAAGTGACTGTGTTTTACAAAATCCCTCTAAAGAAGCATCCCAAAACTCTGGAAAATATTGTCAGAGCAAGCTGTCAATTTTCTCCTCTGGCACTTGCTGTAAAGCCAATGCACATGCACAAGAAGTCGGTAATCCCAGATTGCAGGACTCTGGGTCTGGCCAGCTCGGTGAAGAAAGGGCTGGTGCAAGAGGCTCATTCTAGAAGCCAGCAATCTGGGGGAGGGAAACCTGCTTCAAAATGCTTTTCCTATTTTGTTAATAAACAAGAACATTTGAAAAAATGGCTGAGAGTTGGATTGAGGCTAGGGAAGATAATGAGTTTAGTTGATTTTCAGTATCAGCGTGACTCTTCAAAGAGAGTGATCATTCTTCCTGGTTGTCCTTCTACTCTAGACATTTACCTGGAATCAGTACCTGGTATTATTAAATAATATTCATCCATAAAATTAAATAAAAATTCTGATTATTCACAAAGTCAGCAGTTAGCTTCTATCAATCAGAATCTGTAAAGGGAAAAGAATAGGTATTCTCTTAAAGTTACAGATCTAGTCTCCTGGGACGCTCTCCAGTCTTATTCCATAGGAAATTTCTGCCAGCAGGCTGTGTCTAATGTATGAATCTTTGATGTTTGTATGTCTACAAGTTCTTCTTTTGTTTTTCCAGATTGAACTCTATTGATGTGAAATATCAGATATGGAAACTAGGAGTTGTTTTCACTGACAATGTAAGTCTACTTTATTAACAAAAAAGAAAATGCACTTGACTTAGACGAATCTATCGGTAGACAGATTGTTAAGAAGAAGGCTACTTACACACCAGTTCATTTAAAACACAGCTTATTTGAGATAGGCCGTGGAGGGATAAGATTAAGCAGGCGATTCCTCATTTCATTTCTTTCAAAAGCTGAAAGATTAAATAAAAATGTTTACACAAGGACAAGAAACTGAGATGCAAAATGATGTGTAGTAAGCCTATTTTAAAGATATCTACTGGACATAATTCTGAGCCATTAGGAGGGCTTTTTAAGATAGAGCTCTGGGCTCAAAGCCGGGTGAGGCAGGTGGGAGACCAAGAGAGTGGAAGTTGGGTAGGGTCAGAGGCCATTAAATAGAACGGGACTCAAGTTCACTGTAAATTCAGTGTGAAACCTAAAGAGTGAAATCCTGAGAGAGCTGGCAGTTTTAATTAATATGAGAAGTCTTCAAAAAGTTTGTGAAAATGCATATTATAGAAAGTACGCATGGATTTCAAATATTTTGTGTGGAAATAATCTTATATTTTAGTTCTATTTTCCATAAACTTTTTGAAGCACCATGGCATATGGATATATACTTGGAATCTTTGTTTATTTTGTAGAGAACATTTGGTTAAAAAAAACTAATCGAGAAAAAGAAAACAATTTTCTGTTGTTTTTTTGAGAAAAATATCTTTAAACGTTATTTTGAATTTCTTAAACCTCTATGAACTTTGAAGTGTGTTTCTACAGTTAATTTTCCATCTGACAGTGGAAACAGTTCGATGAACACAAAGGAAACAACTTCAGCAGTGGCTCCTGTTGCTTGTTCCCTTTCTAGTAACCAATCCTTGTTGGCTCTTCCTGCTAAGGACAGCTGTGTATGCCACCTTCCTTACATGGTCCACTCATGCCCAGCTCAGCCTTCCATTATATTCACCTGGCTATGCACTTTTCCTATCTTGTGGAGAGTTTGGGCAGAGATACAATCTCAAGTAAATCTGAAGAGACAGCTTCAAACATCTTTCCTGTACCGTAAGAGGCTTTCATCCACCTGCAGTTTAGTGGCTTCTGTTTGGCCAATCGTCTCTCAACAAGTATTCAGAAAATTCTAAACCAGATAAAATATAGGCTTCCTGTTAGAGTTGAAGATGTATATGACCAAAACCAAATAATTTTAGTGTAACTGTACCCCATGCAGTAGCTGAGACATTTTAATGCTACAGATTAGTGTGTGTGTGTGTGTGTGTGTGTGTGTACGTGCGCGCACACATGCACATCTTGCCTAGGTAAAGCCTGTGTGTGGAATCCATCAGTTCACTCTTGCCGCAGCTGTTACTTACATACTTGATCATATTAGGCTCGTGAACATGTCCCTTTTCTTTAGCTTTTATGTTTCTTAACACCTTGCTCAATGCCATGATCTTAATGTTCCATGGCAAATTTATATACTTCTCCTTCACTAGTCCCCACTGAATCCCATCTCATGTCCAAGAGAGAGGGAACGTTGATTTGTTCTTTGACTGTAAAATCAGGGTTCTCAATCCAGCCATTTCCTCCCCAGGAAACCTTTGTCAGTATCTAATGAGTTCTTTTGTTATGGGCAGCACAAGGCAGTGCTGTTTGTAGCTGACAGATGCTGCTGAACACCCTACTGTGTGCAGCATGCCACCTCAAGAAAGAACTGTCAGGTCTACAGTATCAGTAGTTCCAAGGTTGAGAAATTCTTTCAAGTTGAAGTCAGTAATTTTTCTCTATGAAAGAGAAATATGATTTTCCCCCAAAGCATATTTCAGTTTTTGGGTTGGGAACTAGGTCATGTACGTAAGTAGAGTCACTCAGTTGCTAGTTCTTGAACACCTTTACTGCCCTTCTCACTCTTCACAGTCCGGCAACACTCAGCTAGATGTGATGCCGTGTCTGGTTCTGTTCATCTGGGCCGTTTTCTCTGTGTTTTTATCATCTGTCTTCTGTTCCTTCATACTGATGGAACATATCCCTGCGGAAGACTTGATTATATGCAAAAACCTGCTTTTTATAAAGTTTTTTGTTACCCTGATCTATGTTGTACATGCATCTGCCTTGGATCATCTAGCACTGTAGTTGTGAAGTCACATTAAATCTTTAAGAACAAATTAAACAGGTGTGTTTGAAGGACAGGTGGATACACATCCCAATTAGATGTATACATTTATGGTCTAAGGTGATGAGATAGATGGAGAAGTTGTGATAGAGTTGAGCCAGAGTAATTTTTATTATAGTCATGTGTTCCAATATCTAATGTGCTTTTCAAACCTGGTTTTGTCTCCATAGTCCTTCCTCTACCTTGCCTGGTATATGACCATGTCCATTCTTGGACATTATAACAACTTTTTTTTTGCTGCTCATCTTCTTGACATTGCTATGGGATTCAAAACATTGAGAACCATCTTGTCATCAGTAACTCACAATGGCAAACAGGTAAACATTTATCTTTTTCCCCCAGAATGGAAACTATTAAGAACAAATACAGCCAACATAAATAAAATCAACACTCAAACATCAATGTACAGTTTTCAAGATTCTATTTGAAAGAGAAGTCCACACCTCATTTCTTCTAAGCCGGAGATGAGTAGTTTTAGTGTAACCTGAAGTTCAAGCCTTGGATTAGCGAAAAAAAACTAAGTGACCTTGCATAAATTCATTAAGGTTTCTAAATCTCAATTTCTGTAATTCTTGAAATGAAAAGATAAGAAAAGTAATTATTGTATTTTTATGAAAAAATAGTAACCCCTGGCAAAAGTTAGATACTCAGGAAACCAGTCATCATATCATTCCTGGACTGGTGCTTTCTTCATTTGGTATAACGTGAAGCCAAAATAAGTTGTAGCAGCCTGAATCAGTGTTATACAAGTATTGCTAGTAAACTGTAATATGCTATAATCCATTAATCTAATTTTAAGTATTAAATATGTTTATTTTTAAAGGCAGACTTACACAGACAGGAAGAATCAGAGAACAAAGAGGGAGGAAGAATAAGAGACTCTTTCATGCAATTGTTCATTCCCCAAGTGGACAGCAGTCATAGCTGGGTCAGTCTAAAGCCAGGAGCCAAAAGCATCTTCCAGATCTCCCACATGGGAACAGGAACCCAAGCACTTGGGTCATACCCTGCTGCTTCCCCTAGTGTGTTAGCGGGGAGTTGGGTCAGAAGAGGAGCAGCTAGGAATCAAGCCAGTTCCCTTATGGGATGCCAGTGTTGCAGATAGAGGGTTTACTAGGGATGCCACAGTCCTGGCATCCAATTTAATGCAGTAGTGTAAAACTGATTGTCAATATACTCTTTTCTCCACTTTCAAATAGATGGAATAAGTAAAATGCTTCATATTTGACTAGGTAATACTGACTTGAAAGAAAATTATCTAGGTCTAGATAATCAACTTACATCTGACAGAGCTTTGTTATAATATTAAAAATTTTTGTTTGCTATGAAACATGTTGCAGAAACATCATTTATCAATTCATTTGCAATTTTTTCAAATGACCACTGAGTAGTAACACATCTTACTAGTTATGTGGATGAACAAAGACCTTCTCTTCTAGAGTCTTTCAATCCAACAGATATAACATCACTCCAGAAAGCTTGAATGGTGTCCATAGTAAAATTCACATTGTGGTAACTGATGTTTTCCAAATTCTGGCACATGGCTCCTACATATGTCACTCTAGGTTCTGAACGTGACTGTGATGTGCATGGCAAGCTGTATGTCCAATGACAGAACTCTTCTATACTCACTTGTCAGTTGGCCAGTAGCTTGAACTCCTGGCATATGTAAAGCAGTGAGAGGCTGAATCTGTTGTATGATTCTGTATATTGTGCGATTCTGTGACTACTTTTAATTCATTTCTGAGCTTCTCTGATATTTTTCAAAGTATGGAGTGTTGTAGCACTTAAATATACAGACATTTACACTGGCATTGCACCTGATTTATATAAATTAATTAATCCGTTAGAGATCACATGTTTCTCTAGAAAAGCATGAAGTTACTTATAAAGATTTGATCAGTAGACACATTTGTAGTCAAGGACAATGCATTTTAATATGTTTAGAATGTGATATAATCAGAAATATATTTCAGCAACTTAGTGGTTACATATTTCACATGTAATATAGAGTATATCAAATGTAGAGGCTCCTCAAAAAAAGTTTGTTAATAGAGTAAAAAAGATGACATTATTTTGGTAAAATTTTTGAAATCCATGTGTATAAAAAGTCTTCAAAATGTTATGGAAATGATTTTATAAAAAAATCTGTGCGTGGATTTCAAGTGTTTCTTTCACCTAAAAGTGTTTCTTTATTTTATTAGGTATGAATTTTAAAGTATCCCATATATCTATATAAAATAATACGTAAATTGAAATTAAAATAATTATATAAAGGTGAATAAAATCGTGTAATGATGCACTGAGAAAATAAGCCTTCAGTAATGTTAGTGGTCAACAGTTTGGTTGGTGCTTTACATTTTGATTGTTGCTTTTTGTGAACAGAGAAAGTCTTCTCAAATTTATGTTTAAAAATATTTAGATTATATGTATACAAGTCGTATTTTTCAGGTTTCAGAAGTAATATAAGCTTTTGTTATAGGATGTGATTAAAAAGGAAAAATAATTGATTTTTGCTATCCTAAAATCAGATAGGTTTTATAATGAAGGTAATTTATTTACAAAAAGCAAAAGTCGTGGTTTGACATTTGGACCGACACGGACGGCACTGATGGGGAGGCTTGCACTTCACTCCACGATGCCCGGGCTTTAGCCCTGGTGCACTGGAGTTACAACTTTTTGATAATAAACACATTGTATCTCTTCCCCTTTCTCAGTGCCTCCAAAATAAATAAGTAGACAAATAAATGATTACTTTTTAAAACATAAGTAATTCATGTAGTATCAACCATTTAAATATTCAGGTAATAAAAAATGAACATTCTGGGTGATTTGTTTCGTTTGCATGTGAGGCTTCACTGCAGTTCATTCATATTCTAGATACTCTGCACTTGCTTGTGAATTAAGTGGGAAAGTTTTTCAGGAAATAGTCTGAAAACTTGATAAATAGAAAATTAAAATACATTTGTCCACTAGGTGGCCTGTAACAGTGGATGTTAGTGAGGTTATATAACCCGTTAACTTCTAGTAAATAAATGCATCATTGTTGTTCATGGCCTACATCCTCCCACACGAATGTCAAGTGTCTCAGTCATATGCCCTGTATTTTTAATCACTTGTTCAATGTCACATTGCCTTTCAGCTTGTATTAACAGTTGGCTTATTAGCTGTTGTTGTGTACCTGTATACGGTAGTGGCATTCAATTTTTTCCGAAAATTCTACAACAAAAGTGAAGATGGTGATACACCGGACATGAAATGTGATGATATGCTCACAGTAAGTTTATAAACTTTAATCTCATATGAATACAAAAAATTGAACTACTTCATCAATTAAATATTTGTGTATTTACTCTTTTAAAGTTCAAAATGGAAAACAAAGTGTATATAATAGAAAGTAGAATGACTTTAAAATGAATAACATCCATTTAGAGCAAAATATGAAGCATCATTTCTGTTGATTTTCTACATTGCTGTGCAGTCTGAAATGAAAATTCTTGAGTAACAGAACTAGAAGTAACATCATCACTTGAGCCCATTGTTTATGTATTCCCGGGTGAAAGGTTAAATAATCCTGGAGAACATTTTGCTCTCCTTTTCAGAATCAACAGATAGTAAAGTTTTCGTGTTGCTTTATATGACTGTTGTACTAAGTGATTCCCTGATATTGACAAATCAGAAATTACCATGCATCAGGTCTTACGTTAGGAAGGGGAACATGAGATACAGTTCATTCACACTGTCACGGAAAGAGATGTATCCTTCAATGAGTTCCTAACTGGAGTACCGACACAGTTGTGCTTGAGATGGAAGTGGAGAGGGAGGCATAAAGACAGTAAAATTACTCAAGAAGTAGATAAGCCCCTCAGTGAATGAGGACAGAGAACTACTGATATTATAAAGACTACTGCAAATGACAGAGCAAAGGGACAGGATATGGTCTTGAAAAAGATGCAAAGTAAAAATAAAATAAAATCCTCAAGTATAAATGACAGAATAACATAGGCCCTCATAAAATCCTTATAGTATCAATAAGAAAAATAGACAGTAAAGAACTAGGCAAATTACATAACCAGATAATTGTTAAAATAAATTCAGTAGGGTTGTGAATGGGAAAAGATGCTCAGTCTCTGTTTGAATGGGAAAAATGCACATCAAAACAATGGCAGACCACTGTTTTTTTTGCCTATACATTTGCAAGCTATTGAATTTTCACACCTACAGTTGATGAATTGATGAGAAAAATAATTTCATGACTCAGTTTGGAAATTTGAGTTGACCCAAAAACTTTAGAGAAATCCTAAAAAAATCAAAATTTTAAGTGCAAGACTCCTTCAAAAATATTTGAAAATGTAATGAATACCTTCAAGTACAAAAGCTTTGAAATCTGTACTTTTTTCATGATTTGCATTTTCTGTGAGCTTCTTTATAGACATTTCATATGCATATGCTTTGCGCTGTCGGTTACCTGCCAGCAGTTTACCTGAAAGTTTGCTCACAAATGTGCTTCTGTATGTTCAAGGACATTAGCAGCATGCACAATTGTAAATCATCTAAATGAGCATAAAATGCATACATGTACTGACAGATAAGGGTATCTATATTTGCTAATAGGGAAGGAGACATATTCCATTTAAGTGAGGAAGAGAAGAGTATCCCGAGTAGTATTAGGATAGGGTTCTAATACCCTAAGGTTGTACTCACACATACACTAGAATGCATATTTTAGATAAAGTACATACATTTTTTTCTGGCGGTATTCAAAAATAGGAAACTGGTAAAAAATACTCATATAGGCAGTCAGCACAGTATGAGGGAGAACGGAAGCATATGCTTTGCATTATATATAATTCTCTCCTGTTTGAATTCATTTTTACCAAATGTGTATTATATCTTTTGGTTTTAAAATTCTAAAATTGTTTCTTTCCACCAAGTTATGAAAGGAAGTTTAATTCAGTTCTTCCAAGAATTATCCTAGCCACATGTTGGGACTCCTTCTTGGCAGGGTAGGATAAAGACATCGCACAGAGTTTATGCCTCCTAGTGTCAGCCCTGGGGTGGTGAACGGAACAGTGACTCAAGTCACCTGTGCTTAATTCACTGCTTACCTGTACTTCCACCATTTCCAACCCAAGGCTTCCTTATGTATGTGAAAAAGCCCCCCCCCCCCCCAAAAAAAAAGAAAGAAAAAAGTTCTTGGTTAGGTGTCGAGCCTGGAGGGCAGCAGGCTGTGTTCCATATCCGAGTATCTGGGTTTGGGTTTGTGATCCATCCGCCTATGGCATCTTGGGTTAACAGCTTCCTGCTAAAACTTCCAGCTTCCTGCTAAGGCAGATTCTGGGATGCATCAGTGACCCATGTGGGTAACCAGCATTGAGTCCCTAGCTCTCTGATTGTGTGTGAATGTCTGTCTCTGCCTTTCTAATGAATAAATAAATATGCACATATTTTAAAAATAAGTATATGTTTATCATAAGTGATCATCAACATACATTTGCTAATCTTCAATCTCTTTTTAAACAAATATCCTATGTTTAATCAGTAATTTAAAGATACTCTAAAAATTATGATTTTTCCAGTTTTCATGATTCATATTCTTGATTCAGGTTTTCTCTTCTGTATGTTTTTAAGGAAACAAAAAAATCTCAAAGCAGTAATGAACTGTGGTTTGTTTAAAATTTGAAGATACACAATAGTCTGTCAACATGAAAATGAATACTCCCCATTTTCCTGGGTCACAGTAACAACTTTGAAGGCCTAGAACGAAGGGGTGCCTTAGGAGGAGAGTATGGGGCCAAAACCTCTTCATCCCCACGTTACACCTGCTTGAGAGCAGGAAAAATCGTGTTACTGTGCGGAAAGCACTCACAGTGTTCAACGATTCCATGCCATTAAAATCATCCAGAACGTACATTGTGATTCCCTGGGAGTGGAGACCATGGTGAAAGCGGAATGTGATGATTATGATAAGTCATGTGAACTGAACTCCTCAGATGGAAGAAAACACTGACCAAGTTACAAATTCATAATCTTATTACCAAGAAGTAATTAGCAGTTACTGTAATTGGTGTTAACCCAAGTATCATCTAACACGCTTGATAAACATTAGTCCATTTCATCTGACTACTCTGGGCTCTGGCAGGTGCTATCATCCTGATTTTATGACAAGGACTCTGAGCATCTGAACAACTTCTCACAGGTCACACTATTCAAATGAAGTCATACTTTTGTCAGTGCTTTCTGCTGTGCCAACTCAGTTAATACCTCCAGTGACTCTCATGCTATTTGAGTAGTGATCTTTGGGCGTCACGGCCTTTGCGGAGGTTAAGGTTTGAGCATGGCCCCTGAGAAAAGCTTGCAGGGTTATTATCTGATCAGCATTCCTACTGCATGCTGGATGTGTAATGATGGATTCTCAGCTTTTTTGCTAAGATCTAATGTAAGATGTTTAATGATACAGAACTTTTGAAGTAATGGATTCTTAAAATACCAAAATTTTAAAAGTTACTTTTAATGGCAGTGGTCAGGGAAATAAAAATGACTTGCTAATGAAACATCAAGTGAGTACCAAAAGAGTTGAAGATATCAGGGTGAACATAGACCAAAATATTTTTGAGTAACACCTCAAACCCCTCATCCTCAATTGGCATGACTGAAGCACAAGATTTATTCTTTGATCCTCTTGTCTGATTCACTGCTTGGCAAATAAACCACATGCCTTGTGTGGAGGCACTTTTGCTTGCTTTTGCATAGCGCCCTGGATTGGCCTCTGCTCCAGCTGCCTCCTTGTAGTTGGGTCTCCAATCCTTTCATTCCCTATTTTTTCTTGCACAGTAGAGGAAAATAATTTTATGAATTTTTGTTGCTTTTCTTGCACCTGTAGTAAAACTGGATTCCATGCACTAAGAGACTGGTCCCTATAAATAACCCGTCAGTAAAATGCACTTGCATGTGAGGGTTTGCCACCCCTCCCCACTTCCCGAAATTGCCTTCCCCCTCGTATCCCCATCCCATGACCAATGCTGAGGACTTGTCAGTGGTTCTTCATCTCTCGGGTGTGTTAGCCTTAGTATTGCCCTTGCTGCATCCTTGAGAATGAGGTCAGGGGAGTCCTCAGGGTACAAGGCAGATGTGACAACATACTAACAGCAGACAACATTCCTACTTGTACTCCTGGGAAGTTTATTTATATCCCAAGAAAAATACCCCACAGTGCTTCTCAATCTCAAAATCTACCAGCCTCAGGGCAGAAAGCTGACTTTGGTTCTGCACTTGCAGAGAACACTTGGGGAATTGTTCTAGACGGGATGAGGGAAGGTTGGTTTGGGTAGTGGGTCAGTATGCAATGCTAGGGCTCCCTCTTGTGTCATAGTGAGACCCCCACAACATGCTAATCAAGCCTCTCTTGTAGTCAATCTGACTATGTTAAAGGTTTATTTTTACTCGTTGTATCCTTAGATGACTATATCTTTTTTCACAAAATTATTAAAAAGTTTATTTATAATTGAAATCATTCAACAAAAAAGTGAAATGTGTTGCCTGAAAAGGGGAACTGAACTGTTGTCCAGAATGTTGTCAGGACATTGGCTGCCTCACTCGTTAAAGCTGCCTCGGCACAGTTCCAGACGCTATTCAAACGCTCTTTACTTTTGCAAAGTCTATGCCCTTTCCTTATTTTCTTGCATTGTTAAGGGGAAAATTTGTGCTACTCTTTGTGCAATTGCTGTGTATGTTGAGTCACTATTGTTATGCCAGCCAGATGCAAAGGTACATGATTATATCTTATGTTAGTCTCTTTATGCATTTTCATTGATTTTCTTAATCTTTAGGAAGACAACTGCTATTATGTGGTTAATCATGCCTGATTTCATGGGCCATGGTCCAAAAAACAAGATTTGTCCTATTTTAGGGTAAATAAATTGAACTTTTTATGTTCTAAGCTATGAGATTCTCTTCAGATTGAGGGATTTCTGTATTTTTGGGTGACACTGGGTATTTCCAGCTCTGTTGTAAGTTTTTATAGCTCTTTTCTGTTACTATTATTGATTACCTGATGCTAGATAATGTGTAAACAAAAGAGGCTTTTTTGGGTATCTGGAAGCTTCATGATGCTAGATAACAACATGGTAAAGAAGTGGAAAGAGAAGCAGATAGATGCAAATGAAGCCCAAGCTTGGCCGACCTGGCATCATTTCCTGACAGCCTGCTGTCACAAGAACTGACCTGGTGTCATAAAAACTGTATTAATTCCCTTTCCATAACCCAGTCTCTTAAGACTTCTTCCATCTCATTATTGCCACACTAGTGATGAATCTTACAGCATGTGAACTTTTAAGGAAAATTCAATACAAAGCATAGCGTTGTATGTAGCAGTAAACCTGTCTTGCCTGTCACTGGGATGAGGTTGGGGCATTGTAACTGCATAGCTTAGCTTGTGCCTTGCGGCAAGAGAAGACTAAGTTCTAAGACACTAGCCATATGGCAACTCCTGGCTCATTACAAATAGCTGCTACTGGTTGGTTGAAGCAGAGAACAGTTAGCTGCTTTGTACAAGGTCATACCCAGCTGATTGTCCTTGAAACCTCCATATAGGAGACCCATTACAGAGGGTAACTTACAGTCTCAGGGCCCCCCTTCTTAATTTGCTTCCTGCCATTGCTTGTCTGGTGGCTTTTCTCAATAGAAGAACATAAATAGTGTAGCTGATCAGTTGCAGTGGTGATCTTTTGAAGCAGATACCTTTATAAACCAGTAAGTGAAAAAGAAATAGGAAATGTCTAGGTTTCATTTTATTAACTTAGTTCTCAAAAGATATTCCTTTCTTTTTAGCCTTTCCTTTTTTCAAAGTGCAGCCTTTATTCCTCTTGAAATAAGCTTTCTCTCTTATGTCATGTTTTTCCATCAGCTGCTTCCCAAGTTTCCAGGCCTTTTGCCCAGGACTGAAGGGATGCATAGGAATAGCAGTCTTGCATCTTCCACAGTTTACAGCAGGTGGTGCTGTAGCTACAGTTTTGAATACTCCACAGGGATTTTTTTTTTTTAATTATGGTGTTTTGAGCCTGAAATTGATTAAACCATCAGTATTCCAAAACAATTTGAGCCTTCTCTCCAAGAATGTAGGAAAGGAAAGTTAGAAATGGTGAAGTTTAGGGTAGAAACAATGTTTGTATCCAGGTAACTAAGGAGACTAACTTGACATATTTAAGGACACTTGTCTCAAAGGAGAGGAATCCCTGGGGCAGGTTTGTTTTATTGTTAGATTAACAACATAAATTTTTAATACCAACTAATTTTGCTGTTTTCTCTCAACTAAACCTATTGGCTCTTATTACATCCTCCTAACAGTGACCTGTAAATTTATTTAGACAATAACTAAGTACTCTCCTTCCCAAACTCTTCTGCATAATAACAATAATAACATTCAAGAGTCTACTAAAGATACTTGGCATTTGGATTATGGCTTCTGTTTTGTAGACTTATGAAAATTTTTCTAGTTAACTTTCAAATCTCCCTATAACCTTTTCAGGTCAAAGAAATACCATCTTTGAAATAATCAGGGTAAATACTTTACAAATCAAAAACTGAGCCGCAAGAGCTTATTGTCATAATTCATCTTACGAAATCTACTAAATGTATCTTGTGTTAGTTTCCTACATGTTTACATTTGTACAAATGTCAATAATAAGGAAACATGTTAAAATAATAGAGCATTTAATTACATTCATTTCCCATCAACCTATCAAAACAAGGTAACAGTGATTGTATTGGCCATTTCCACTAGCTGACTGGAGCTTCTTCACTAATGGCTCCCATGGTTTCCCTGACATCATTTTTCTTGCCAGATTTAATTTATTTTCAGCCTGAAAATCACCTCTTCTATTTGTAATTATATATATGTATATACATAATTATATATATATACATGTGTGTGTGTGTGTGTGTGTATATATATATATAAAGTTTATGACACAGTTTCATAGGCTCTGGGGTTCCCCCAGTCCCTCCCCGAACCCTCCCCCCCATATTGGATTCCTCCATGTTGTCACAGTAGTACAGTTCATAACCAGACATGATTCCTTTATTGTGGGCATGGACCATGCAGAGAGTCCAGCTTCTTATTGTCCAGATAAATTCAAAAGTTTCATTGGGAGACCTTTGTAATTTTTTAACATCTGATTCCATTTTTACCACACTTAGCTTCTTAATTATAATGTGTTCTGTATGCTGCAGTTTTAGGTATCTGTTGAAGAGTGTCTAGAACCTTTGCGTACAGTATTCTTAGCCTCTTGTGTGGATTCTCACCAGCAACAGCCCACCCCACCAGGCAGGTGGTCAGTGGTCTTCTTTGCCAAGCCCGCCATATCCACAGCGCTGGGGCCGATTTTATCAATTCACAGATCGGTGGGGTCACCTGCAGCTGCTGAATTGAGAAGCTGCAAGGAAGACACTGAGGCCTGTATATTTCTGGGAAAGAAAAAAAAAACTTTTCTGAGTAATTGAGAAGACAGTATGCTTCTAAGGGAAGTTTGTTACCAAGGTCATTATTTTAAATAGTTTTAATTGTCCTCATTTATTTTATTCTATTTCCCCAATATATAGCCTCTGTCTTTTTTTATTTTTCTTTCATCTCTGTGTTTATCCTTTCTACCTTTTTTTTAAGCCAAAGTGGAACTCTTTTAAGGATTTTCAGCGTTTCACTAGAAACTGGCCCTGCAGTGTTTCCTAAAGGCACCAGAAGCGATGACCAGCCTAGAGTGGGTGTAGGATCAGGAGGAGCAGCCACAGACTATCACCCATTAACAGTTCATATGTAGCTTCCTGATACTCTTCTGTTATTCCAGAGAAGGAACACATGATGGCTCAAGCACTTGAGTCGGCACCACTCTATGGAAGCCATAAGTTGAGTCCCAGGCTCCTGGCTTTGGCTTGCTGCAGGCCTGGTGCATGTGGTGTGGAGAGCGAACCTTTCTTGTCTCTCCATCTCTGTCATTCTGTTTTTCAAAGAAGCAAATAATTCTTTTTTTTTTAAGAGTTTGTATTACAGGTCAACCGATTCTCTTGTCTAGAGAAAAACCCTGTGTAGGAAGACAATGTATAATTCAGAAATCTAGGTCAGAGCCATCCAGGCCCTCAGAGATTCTCTTTAAGAAGCTATCTTCAAAATTATACTTGCAAAGAGAAATACAGTGAGTGGAGTCCAGGCTGTGTGAACATCCAGAAGATTGGGATTAGTTAGGTTTAGACAGCAGCAGCCAAATCAGGTGCTCTCAGCTGACAGGCTCTTCTGACCTCTGGCAGAGACCCCTTTCTGGGGTCCAGAGCAGTCCCTTGATGAACAGTGGCAACACTGATTCCATGGTGTTCATTTTTTTAATGCATGTCCATCTGACAAAACACTTACCAATGATACATTCTCTATCTGATTCTGTTAGTTAAATTGCAGGCATCTGGTCTTCTACATCTGTTAGATCCACGAGCTCTTGATCCCATGCTTGAGCCAGGGGCTTTTTGGTATTGCTTGCAGACTGCCCTTGATCTACACTGAGCTTTTTAGATGTGTCAGAGATGTTGACGTCTCTGGGTTAAGGCAGTGACATCTACGAAAAAAACTGCCTCATTCCTGATTCTTTGTGCAAATGGTTTCTGAGGATGCATCATAGGCCACACACATAGGGTAATAAAGCAAATGAGCAAAGTATTTTTTGTTATAATGTAGTCCATTATAGGGACTATAATGTAGGATGAGTTAGACAATAACAAAGATGTTACATATCCAAGTGTTAAATTAAGGAGTAAGTTCCAGGCTGGATATATTAATATCTGTGATAATTGGCAGAGAAATGAGAATTGAATCCATGAAATTGATAAAACTAACCCAAGAGAGTTTCCTAGAAGTTTTTTTTTCCTTCTTTTTTTTTTTTTTAAAGATTTATTCATTTTATTACAGTCAGATATACACAGAGGAGGAGAGACAGAGAGGAAGATCTTCCGTTCGATGATTCACTCCCCAAGTGAGCCGCAACGGGCCGGTGCGTGCCGATCCGAAGCCGGGAACCTGGAACCTCTTCCGGGTCTCCCACGCGGGTGCAGGGTCCCAAAGCATTGGGCCGTCCTCAACTGCTTCCCCAGGCCACAAGCAGGGAGCTGGATGGGAAGTGGAGCTGCCGGGATTAGAACCGGCGCCCATATGGGATCCCGGGGCTTTCAAGGCGAGGACTTTAGCCGCTAGGCCACGCCGCCGGGCCCTCCTTCTTTTTTTTTTAAGGACCAGTTACAAAAAGGCAGGAAGGTGAGGAGGAACTGGGACAGGGTGGCAAGAAGGAAGGTTAGAAACAGAAAAAAGAACCAGGGAAGTGTGTTGTCTTACCAAATAGAGAGCCGTTCCAGCACCTTGGTCTAATTTAGTGCATAGGCAGCAAATTAATAAGTTTTGAACAGGGGCCGGAATTTGTGACATAGCGGGTTAAGACACACCTATATGGCATCTGTTGCTCCAGTTCCAACCCAACTCCCTGCTATTGGGCCAAGTGCTCAGGTAGAAGGTGGCCCAAGTGCTTGGGCCCAAGTGCTCAGGCCTCTGCACCTCTGTGAGAAACCCAGAGTTACTGGCTCCCAGCTTTGACCTGACTCAGTCCTGGCATTTTCAACCATTTTGCAATGAATTAGAAGATGGATTTCTCTTCTCCCTCTGTCTCTTTCTGTAACACTGCCCTTAAATTTAAAAAAAGGAAAAATAGGCTTTGAGCTGGTAGGTGACACATCAATGGAGTAATTAAGTCAATCTGAAACACTGCAGGAAGGCTTTGTGGAGAAGGGGTTATTGATACAAGCCCAGAGGAGGAGTAGAAGGGGAATAAGCATGGAGAAGCATATGTCAAAATAAGGAGAATGTGTAAACATTTTCAAAATTTAGGGGGATGTACAAATATCAAGAGTAGCTTATTTGAAGTAGGAAAACATAGAGTTATGGAAGATCGGGAGCAATTAACAAACCGGAAGGGCCGAATGTGCGCATTTAGTAAATTTGTGAGCATGAAATCGGGAGTTTAAACTTAGCTGAATTAATTTGATGGTTCTCCAGCCTAGTTTTTAAGGTGCCATCTTGTTTGTTTAGTAGACGTTTACTTTCCCTTTGCTGTGTCTATTATGCTCAAAATAATCAGACAATGCAATTAACAACAGCTTTGTGCTGCTTAACGTGATCATAACATGATTACCGTATTAAGTCAGATGTGTTTCACAATCCAGTCTTGAAATAGTTTCATTTTCTCTAAGATAAGACAGAGGTATTAATCAGAGTATGCTGAATATAGTCCTATTTAAAAGGCATGAAAAACCCAAGGTCCTGTATCATAATTACAAATATTCAAACAGAAAGAGAATGCAAAGATGCTCATATTTTTTAGAGTGAGGGTGCAGAACTAGACACAATCTTAGATTTGTTGAGTATGAAAATGAGGACTGTCTCTCTAAGGAATGGTACCATATTTCTCTTTTCCAGTGCTATATGTTCCACATGTATGTTGGCGTACGTGCTGGAGGAGGTATTGGTGATGAAATTGAAGACCCAGCAGGGGATGAATATGAGATCTACCGGATCATATTTGACATCACTTTTTTCTTCTTTGTCATTGTCATCCTCCTAGCCATAATACAGGGTAAGCATCCTCATAGAAACTCAGCAAAACCTAGGAATTGACCTACTGTGCTAAAGCTAATATTCAGATAAGGTAAGAATGTCAGTTATTTTCTGGAAAAGCTAAATAATAGTCTTTCTTCCTTTTAGAATCTGTAGAGAAAAAAGCAATGAAGTACACAATTTTGACATGAAATGAAGATGTATACTATTTTCTTTTGTCACATTTCACAAACCGGGATGGGCAGAGCCCTTCATTTGAATGTCAGACTTGCCATTTGCTAACTTTAAGTGTTTTGAGAGTATGTAGTACTGCTGAATTCAGTCTGTTATATGAAAAAATGTCAATGTTTTTTGTAAAATATTTATTTGTTTGAAAGTAAGACGTGACAGAGATTGAGGGAGGAAGAGAAAGAAACAAACAGACAGACATGGAGGCCTTTCATCCACGGGTTTACTCTTTTACTTTAAGATTTATTTATTTTTATTAGAATGGCAGATCCAAAGAGAAAAGGACATACAAAGAGAAATATATTCCATCTGCTGTTCACTCTCCCAAGTGGCTGCAATGACCGGAACTGAGCCAATCTGAAGCCAGGAGGCAGGAGCTTCTTCTGGGTCTCTCAAGCCTTACAGGGTCCCAAGGCCTGGGCCATCCTCCATTGCCATCCCAGGCCACAAGCATAGAGTTGAATGGCAGATGGAGCAGTTGAGACATGAGCTGGTGTTCATGTGGGATCCCAGCACATTCAAGGCGAGGATTTAGTCCCTGGATCACTGTGCTGCACCCTGGTTTACTCTTTTAATAACTGAAATGACCAAGTCTCTGCCAGGCAAAGATAAAAAACTATAATTCCATTTCATTCTCCCACATTGTTTTTAGGGGTTCAAGACATGGGCTGTATTCCACTGCCCTTCCCAGGAGAATATCAGGGAGCTGGATTAGAAGCAAGGTAGCTAGAGGTTGAGGCAACTCTCTAATATTAAATGCAAGTAGTCCAAGCAGTGAGTTTACCTGCTGGACCACAATTCTGGCCCAAGGTCCCCTGGTATTTGAGAGGCAAAATGAAGTGAAACACTGGGACCAACATTGTGGAAAGGTATGTTAAGCCACCATCTGTGACACTGCCATCCCATATGGCCCCTAATTCCACATCAGATGCTTCACTTCTGATCTGGCTCCCTGCTCATGTTCCTGCAAAAACAGTGGGAAATGATCCAAGTTCTTGGGCCTTGCACTCACTTGGGAGACCCAGATGGAGCTCTGTGCTCTTGACTGCAACTTGAAGCCATCACTGCAGCCATTTTTTAGGTGAACCAATAGGCACACACTCTCCCTCCCTCCCTCCCTCTTTCTCCCTCACTCCCTCTCTCCCTCTCTCTTTCTTCCTGCCTCTCCCCTCTACTTTTGCCACTTAAATAACTACATCTTTAAAAAAGAAAGTGATTTATATTCAAGTACCCAGTAAGTGACTCATGGAGCTCTAATGAGTGAGCTGCAGTGTATGGGCATGGGGATTTACTTGCTGGAGCCTTTCAACATTATGATGTGAACAGTGTTGTTACTCATGAGTCATATTTGAAGTGTGAAGTAACTAAGCCATATTACATCTGAGCATCTTGGCCAAAGTGCACAGCTACAGTCTGGGCTGGAATTGTATCCACTCTGGTTCATTCCGGATCTAAAGCCCCCACATGCAACCACAGGGTCCTAGTCACCCGCTAGCTCTCCATTTTACTCCAGGGACACTGAAAGTATGTTCATGTCTGTCTCAGAAAAATCACTGATGTTGTCTTTTTTTCTGCTTCTATACATTTATTCTGACTTGAATTAAATGTCTAGAAATGTGACATTATTTGTTAACTTTCAGAGGCATAGAACAGCCTTTTTTTTTTTTCAGGGAAGTACAGGAAAAAGTTTAAAGGAGCCACAATCCACTTGTTATGTCTTCACTGAGTATAACAATGATGTGCTTTATAAGAGGGCAAAGTCGTAAAAAACTAGGAAGAAAATGTGAAGCCAGTGAGTCACAGGAAGAAAGAGTTTGAGTAAAGAAACATGATTCAGCTAATTTCTAATTGCAATATTGGTAAACATCTTGGAGAATTTGATAATGAAGAACTTGTGCAGAAAGTTTTCAGAGGCAAATTCTCATACCTAGTGTGATTTGACATGTGATATATTTGGTTCCCATATTAATACTCAATACCTTTATTAGTCGAATTTTCTGTGCTTTACAACCTTGCAAATTCCAGCATGAAGTTGAAAGTAGCAGTTATCTGTGTAGGCCGAACTATCTAATGAAGCTTGTCACTTCAGTTTACAATGTTTCGTTTTATTTATGTATTTTTCCCTGTGAGGGTATACCCTGATAATTACACATCTGCTTTGCCCCATGAGATGAAATGCCATGCGTTGCTGGGAACATCAGGTGTGAGCTCACACTTTGACCATGTTCCCAGGATAGGTTGACCAAATTGGTTGTATGTTTTCTCTTTTCCTGCAAGGATTAGCCAAAGGACTATGAATTCCATTTTCATTCTTCTGTTTGCTGAAGACTCAGTTATGCTTTTCTTTACCATTAGGTTTAATTATTGACGCTTTTGGAGAACTCAGAGACCAACAGGAGCAAGTCAAAGAAGACATGGAGGTGAGGCTCAGTTCAGGACCCCAAACTGCCTCGTGCTGTCTTAGACACTTGTCTTTTTCACTACTTTTGTCAAGAGAATCATGGATGTGGGAGAAAGAAAAAGTATGAAGTGTGGATTATTTTCTGGACATCAGTTTTCCAGCCGGTACCTGTGATTGAGCAATGTGCCAGGCTGGAACGTAATAAACCCCAACTGCATACACATGCAGGAAGGCAGCACCATCCTACCACTCAAGAAGTCAGAGACCATCATTGGAGACCATATCAGATTAGTAAATAGATGGTTACAGATAGTGTCATGAGCCGTTTATGTGCAATAACCTTGAGTGCTGAGGTCTACAAGTTGGTGTCTTGTTCCTGGATGACCAGAGAACTTCCTGGGAAAAGTCTGAAGGTTCCATAGCTGTGGGTTTGAAAGGGAAAGAACAGAACCTGGGACAACCTCCTGGTCCCCTACTTACTCCTCCGTGCACCTCTCCAGGACACTCAATATCGGTTGTGCTAGAATATTGTCGTTTGAACCTATATACTGAGACTCTGGTTTTAGGGAATTTGATATGCAAGTTTCTTCCTGTAAACATCAGTACTTCCAGATGAAACAGTATTATTAGAGGCTGTGCTGCAGAAGAGGGCCAGCAGATAAAGAACTTAATAACTCATTTGTGAAATTGACAGTTTAATCATGGGCCGCAGGAAACAGGAAAAGGGCTTTAAGCAAAATAGCTAGATGATTGAATTTGCATTGTAAAAACATAACTGTAGTATAAAGTATAGGAGATGAACTACAGACTGGTGAGACCGGGGGCGAGGAAAGAGGACTGCCAGACGGGAAGTGATAAAGCTTTTGCTAAAGGAGAGGAACTGAGGATTCACGCACTACATGGACTTAACCCACACTTAGACTTGGAATGAGAAGAAATTGGGCACTGGTCAACTGCATAAGAGGGGAGATACCAAGCTTCAGTCATGAGACCCTGCTTGGACAGTGCATTTTGCTGATCTAGGTAACCTGGAGGGACATTAGATTTATGGATACCACTTAGCTTTGCTGTATCTGCTTAGCTTAAGAGACATCCATTGCAATAGTAGAGACCTAGTTGTCCTCCCATTTGCTGAATGTGGCGTACCTGCTATCAGCAATTGTTGATTAAGAAGGAAGGAAGAATTTTATGTTATCTTGATTCTAGGCCCTTCAGAGCAAGATGGGCATCTGAATCACATGAGGACAATAACTATTGAATGAACTTGAGCCAATACATAATGAAATTTTAAAGATTTCGTTGATGGGCAGAATGTCGGATACAGAGAATATTAGAGACAGAATGAAGGGTGTATGGTGAGGAGAGAGAGAGAGAGAGAATGGTAAAGCTAGGGAAAGCTAGAAAGAGAACATGCACTCTTTCATCCACTCTGCTGGCCCATGCTTCAAAGGCCTGTAGTGTGTGGGTCTGCAGCAGAGCCAAAGCTAGGAAGCAGGAGCTCCATCCAAGTCTCTCGGGTGGGTGGGAGACAGGACCTGAGCCATCACCTGCTGCCTCTCAGAGTAAACATGAGCAGCAAGCTGGAATTGGAAGCAGGGACAGGACTCGAATCTAGGTACCCCTGTATGGAATGTGGATGTCCCAAATGGCATATTAACTACTACACTAAGCAACCCACTCATACCTGTGATACTGTAATAATGAAATAGGAGGCTCTGTGGACCAGGCCTGCAGATGGCGGACATGAACTGCTACTGCTCCACAGGCTGCTTAAAGAAAGGTACGACCCAGAGGAGGGGGAGACAAAAGACCAGGTACCTAGTTCCTAGACTTGAAGTCAGTTTCAGTATCTGTCCACTGGTTAATCTTGTGTCTAGCAAGGTTGTGACACATGGCAGACTGTCACAGAATCATTGATGGGGCGCCTTGTAGCTTCATGTTTGATTTGGCTCTGCCCAAAAGGAATTTTTTTGTTCCTTTTTCTTCTTGGTTGTCAGATGTTGTTCAGGTAGGTACCAAGTTTGCAATTTCCTCTTACGATATGATTAGTCTTGCCTAGATAACTTGTGTTAGTTTGTGAACAAGAGTGATCTCTAAGCCTGGACATCATTTTCACTCAGACTGGACTTACAACCATCATTATCCCATCCTCTTTCTTCATCAGTCATTTGTTTCTGCTGGTATCTACACAATTTCACACTGAGGTACAGTTACCATTGTCTTTACGTCTATATATTCATGGATTTAGCACAACTTGCAAAGTGTAAGTTACAGTGATCTCTGACATATGTTAAGATAACTATACCTAAAAGCTGAGTTGTGCTTTCCCTTTGTCTTGCATTTTCAACTCTCTAACATCAGCGTATTTTCCTTTGTCTTCTAGACCAAATGCTTCATCTGTGGAATAGGCAATGATTACTTTGACACAGTGCCACATGGCTTTGAAACTCACACCTTACAGGAGCACAACTTGGCCAATTATCTGTAAGTGCCCGTCTCAAACTTCTGCTCCTCTGTAGTCACCAGTTCCCTCACCTGTGGAAGTGCAAGAAGACAGAGAAAAACTGTGGTTCCTTTGCAATTGCTGGGGATGCTTGCAGACCACTGTAGAGCAACAACTTTTCTGCTGGAGTGGGTTGACTTAAGAAGTGGAATTGCAGGCTTTCACGTTAACAGTTCTTTCTGGAAGGCAAGATGGGTTGATGGAAGTGCTGGAGCGCAGGCTCCCGGGGAGTCTTGCATATGTTTTTGATTTGGAATGGGAGTCCACCAGCTGCTGGCGAGAGATATGGGAAGCTCCATTTTCTTTACTGCAGACTTACAGATGTCTTAAGGCATTTTTGGAAACACAGTTTAAAGTTATTTTAAAAATATGTGGGAATGGGGTCATCACTTGGAACTAGGCAAAATGTAGTTTGGTAAAAATGCCATTTTTACTCAATTTCTGACTTAGTTTTAATGTCAAAAGAAGAGATACAGAATATCATTATATGAAAGTAAATGGTTTCATTATGCACAATTGAACTGTAAGAACTTCTCATTAAGCAAGTCTTCAGTTGAAATTCATCAGCGTTGATTTGATTCTGACAAAAATGTCTTTATTACCTAAAGTTAAAATGACTGTAGGGTAAAATTATACATAAGATCAAAAAATTTAAGTAAAACATATTTTTACCACTTTCTGGTAAATTTTGATTAATTTTCAAAAAGCATTATTTGTGATTTTTTTGTGCTTGTGATAATTTAATGTGACATTAATATGTATAAATATTTCATATCTGTTTACACTGATATCTTCATGTGCTCCATTGCTCATCAAACTTTCTGCATTTGTAGGTTTTTTCTGATGTATCTCATAAACAAAGATGAAACAGAACACACAGGGCAGGTAAGTAAACAGAGACTAAATTCCATCCCCTGAAAAAGAGGGAGTAGAGACCCTCACATGTATCAGAAGTTATATCATAAGCAGGGTCGGGGAGATACTTTCAGATAGCTATCATGGCATCCTCATACAAAATGCCTGTTATCTTGGATGATGTGGAAAAGATCATCTTTGATAAAACGGTAAAATTCTAATTTTACATAAAAAATAAGCTTTGTCACTTGAAATACTAGATGTGGGTTTTGAATATCCTATTACAAAAACATATTTAATATAGTTAATTATAATACCCTTCATCGGTTAATCAAAGGGCAGGTGATTTCAGATGAACTTCAGTCAGTGGCATTAAGATCTGTTAAAAATGACTGAAGGTTAAATAGCTAAAGTCTTTAAGATATTTGAAAGTCTGTAAGTTTGTATCACAAATTGTTAATAGCTTGAATTTAAATATAATTACTAATATTTTAAGATGCCTTCAAAATCACACCTCAGATGCATTTTTTAATTATTATAATGTAGTCAGGATGAAGATTGATTCGTTTACAAAAATAAATGTGGTCTTGTGTATTCCGTTTGGAACTATATAAATAAATGGGAACTCCTCCAGTTACATTAAGTAGCATATAGTTTGTGTTAGTGCAGAATTGTTTTGGAAAACACTGTTGCATCTTTTTCATTTTTCCAGGAATCTTATGTGTGGAAGATGTATCAAGAAAGGTGCTGGGAATTCTTCCCAGCAGGGGATTGCTTCCGGAAGCAGTATGAAGACCAGCTCAATTAAACTGAGACACCCCTCCCCTGCCCTGAACCTTTACAACCAACCCAGCCCTCTCTGTCTTGTCCTCCCACCCCTTCCTGTGTGTTCTGCCTGGTGAGTTCCCAGGTTGCCAGGCGGTGTGTGCTTTGGGGGGGCACCGTGGCTGTTTCTGGAGACTTGACTTTTGCCCCCCAACCCCATATATTTTCTTTGAGAATAAAGACTGAAGAATTATTTAAATTCACACACAGAGAAAACAGAAACTCTGGAAAGGAAATCATTCTGGACGCTATCATAACACACACGCAAACTTTGTTCTAAGACTCCTGGAAGTCTCCTTGAGTTATGGGGCCCTCACAGCAAAGCGTGGCAGCCACACTCACCCGGCCTCTTCATTTCACCATCCTGGAAGGAGCCGTCTCATGGTCACAGAGCACTTGTAGCACTTACCAGATTGCTGTGGACACCAGTTTCGGAGGGAAATAGTGCCTTACTATATGTGGGTTGAGCTATGCAGAAGATATGTGCATGAAAAAACATCTTTATTTTCTTTATGTCAACCATTTTTTCTTTCTTAGTTCCATTGATTTTGTGAGTTTTTTCCCCCCTTTCTTAGATGGGGGATGGTAAGAAAAGTTTGTTCACATCTTTTAAAGAATACGGGTGGGTGTCTCAGGATGGAGGGAGGCTCTTCTCATTCTTCACATTCACCCTCCCCGTGCGCTCCTGATCTTATTTTGGTAATGTTCTGATGCAACAGTGCAACTTTATGAAATCTCTGTATGAAAACACGACTGCAAAAAAATGCACTTTCAAATGAAATAACTCATTGCATGTTTATTATGCAAGTTTAAATGATCAAGAAAACCTTCAGAAGCAAATTGATCAACATGAGAGAACTTTCATGATAATTATATTCATAGTAATAAAAGTGTCGTGGGCTTAATTGTATATTTGGAGCCAGTGTCATCCACCAACAATGTGATATGTTATGAACTTGACAGTAGTTTTGGGTTTCTCTGTCTTTCAGCCACTTGTGATCAGTTGTTGATTAAGGACTTCTTGTCAGGCCATTTTTTTAATATCAAAGCTGAAGCAATATCCATTCAGGGATTTCATCAGTTGCATCACAAAACATGGATAAGAATATAAATCACTCCATATTGTCCATTTTGAGTCTTTTAAATGTAATGCTAACCTTTACAATTAAAAAGACAGATTCAGAATGGAAGCAATGTCATTTTGCAAACATTGGAGCTCTTTTATTACAAGTCTGCTTGTTAATTTTAGAATTGTAAAACTGCTCTGATTAAACTATTTAACTAACTTTCTCATCCTCTTTTGTCTATTTCGTGTATGACTGGGCCTCCTTGTAGATTAAGGTGGGAGCTTTTAACTTGAGGTGGGCAGAGGATGTTTTCCAACACTGCACTGGGACTTTTGACAGTTGTTTCTCTGTTCTTTTGTAGCATAGCAAGTTTTCTGTAGTGGTGATTACAAGACCTTATGGTCATCTGGTGTTTGGTGCACCCCCATCATTTCTCTATCTTGAGGTCATCCAGACCTCTTGGAAATCTCTAATCTCTCTCTCTCTCTCTCTCTCTCTCTCTCTCTCTCTTTCACACACACACACACACACACACACACACACAAATCAGTGTTCCTCAAATTGTTTAATTTGTATATACTCTTATTTTCAAGTGCTCTTCCTTAGGATAAATTATTTCATATAATAATAGGGATGTATTTTTGTCTTCATAGGAAATAAAATTGGTACATTAATAAGCAATATATTAAAAACTCATATATGAATTGAACATCTGCCGTGTGCCAAGAGTAGTGGTGGGTACTAGTGACACTTCATCTGTCATTTTACAACTATCCAGCATAGTATACACGTTCTTTGATCCATTCCTTTGTTTGATTTTTGTTGTCACTTTTATTTGGGAAAAATGATCTGGCTCTGTTATGGAAATTCCCAAGCCTGTTCCAGCAGATGATCTTGTGCCCAGAGGACTCTGAATGAAATCAGTCAAGGCAGCTGCATAAAACATCAAAGAGCACCTGGACCCTTTGCCATGAAACTCTACAGAGGAAGCATTGTTTGGAGAAGATTACATCTTTTTCTGGGATGTAAAGTCCACTACCAGAGTGAAGTCTTATAATGTCTAAGAGTTGACACAAATACAGTACAGGTGAGATGTGAGTAACTAAGTTGGTAGTTGCCCTCAGATTTTACAAGCTCCTGTCTATTCTCCTGATTGATTTCTCTCAACTCCCAGAAGCTAGGACACCACCTAAGTATTAGACATGGAGTAGAAGTTGGGTACAGTTTGGGGAAAGGAAACTTTCATTGGCCAGTGTACGCTTTGCATACATATCGGGAGTGAAGGCAGATCAAAGCAGCAGAATGGACTTGAGACAGCTTCAACTCTCCCACTTGTCACTGGCTTTATCTTCTCAGTGCCTCCAAAGGGAAGAGGGAGGTAACCTCTCCTTTTCAAGGAATCTTCACTGACACGTATCAACACAGGGCTACCTGACCCAAGCAGAAGAAACTTAATCCTTTTAGAGATGTTGTGCCAACATTCGAACAATCACAAAGGCTAGAATAACCCCTGTGTATCCACTTCAATGCTTACAGGCATCATTCTGCTCTTCCCATTCAATTGATTCCTCTACTTCTTAGACACATCGTTGAACCTACCCCATACAACAAGGTTAAATCCAAAATTTAATTTGATGTTTTCCAACTAAACTTCGCTTGTGTCGAAAGAGTTCTCATAGACATTATTTTTCATGTGCAGGAAATCTTTGTTTTCAGCCCCCCCCAAAACTAATTTATTTCAAAGACATTCTGTAATGAGCATGCTTTATACCTGATTGTTAAAAATTGTGTCTAAAAAAAATTAAGTTCTTCACTGTCTTGCTTAACTGGGGAAATGTTCATATTTGTTTTAAACTGCACATTGTAGGTGAATATGCCAACAGGCCCTCATTTCTGTTAAGGTCATTGGGTGATTATTTCATTTACCCTGGACACAGATAAAAAGAACTTTTTAGAAATATGTTTATCACATAGATTCAGGCATGGAATGCATGTAAATTTGACATGGAAATACTTAGGAAAATATTCCCAGATTATTTCTTCAACAGCTATTGTATTTTGAAAAGAATTCCCTCACCATTACCTTGCTCAAGAAATTTTTGCACATCACTCTGAGATAGCTATATGAGATGCTTCTCTTAATACAAGCACAGGGGTGATGGCATGTGGGTTTATAGTCACCATATATATGTTAACAGGACAGAGGCCTGTATCAGCATCTAAAATGATATTCAAACTTAATGGTATTGCCACTATGGATAAAAAGCATGTGGCTCTATAAATCCTTTAAATTTCATGTTTCTGAAATGACAGGTTGTTTTGTTTTTGTTTTTGTTTTAGTATATAAAGTCATAACTCATTACAGAACAATGTGAAATGGTAGCTCTAAATTCCTCAGAAACACAACATTTAAGGACTTCTAGAATGTTAGAGCTGAAAGGAATTTAAGCCGTTACATTTCAAATGAAGCGATTCAGGTAGGTTAAACAATTTGACAATAATTACAAAAATGATTAGTCGCAAAGCTGAAGTTTTTTCAAAGAGGTCAGGTTTCCTGTTATTTTTTCTATTATATGCAGAATATTGAAAAATAACAGTCTACTCATCAGTTAACCGAAATGGTACAAGAAAGCAGATAGAAAATTTTTGATGGAATGCCATTGGTGTTCACTACAAACGTACTGTTTCTATGATAGATTTCTGTGAGTTGACTAATTGAATAATTGGTTTCAAAATACACCATTGAACATAGCCATTTCTGAATCAGGAAGCCAATGTTAGCCTAAGACAATAAGGAAAACATCTAAAAGGATCTAGTTGTGCTGTAATATTCATGATAATTACAAAAATGAGTTAATATTTTCTTATTTAAAAAACCTGAGTAGTATTAATGAGAGGATCCAAGCATTATACTTACTGTGCTGATAGCCTGGAAGAAAAACTTTTACTCTGTGTTGTTCTGTTCAGTTCAGTTCATAAAGGTCTGAAAATTAAATTGTCAACTGATAGGTTAACGAAAGAAAAGATTCTTATTTAAGTATGTGGCTGGGAATTTATGGAAAACTTTTGACACACAGAGTGTAAGAATCTTAAATTTATATTACATCTTAATAGGGAAAGAGGTAAATCAAAGGGGACACTTGTGGGAGAACAAATTACTTCTGTGAAGGTGAAAGAAAAGGGCATGTAAGGACCAGTGACTTTCTGGAAAAATAAATGTATCCTTAGGAGAACAGATCAAAGGGCTTTCCAGCATTGACTGGGTGTGGTGCTGGCTCCTGTCTCCGAAAAGAGATTAGAGTTGTTCTCAGGAAAGGGATTTATAATGACTAAATTCTCTGGGGAGGCTCTACTTTAAGTCAGATAAAGGATTTAATGAACTCAAATGCCTTCAGCTCAAAATAATTTTCATGGCATAGTAGCATATTCTAAACCCCTTCACTCAACTCCTACATACCCATAATGTGTTCTGACTCCTTCTAAACATCATTAATTTCATGCTTATTTTCTTCCAAGAAACCTATCAACATTGTATACTGTCTTTATGAAGCATTGGTAAGTAGGCCTTCAAAATTTTGTTTGTAGAGAAAATAATTCACTTGGTATAGGCCTGGTTAACACTACTAGCTATTACAAACTGTAATGTTCCCAGTGTAAAAACTGTTTTATCAACATGTAATCAGAAGCTCTAGAGTTCATTTAAGCGCCAACAAGCCTGTATATTATTAGACATTGTAATCTCGATGACCTACAGTTTTGAACCTCATGTGAGTTACATTAGCTGTACCTCAGATTTCATATGTAAATTCAGAACTATATGCAAAAGCAGATACAATATCAAGAATGAGAGTCATGGATGGCTATGAGAGATTGTACTATTGCAAGAAAGGCGGAATTGGGAATGTCTGTTTAAGCTTTTAATACTATGATATAAGCTCTTCTTGCAACACAGTATAAAACTAAATGGAATAAAACCCTGGACAAGTTCTGATAACTTCATAAAATTCATATTTACAACTGTTAGTTTATTCTTCACATACCTTATACATGAGGAAGTAAAACAAACGCTGGAAATACCTCTTACCAGTAAGGTAAATTGATGGAAACTCACCATGTCTTTTAAGGAATATAAATCATGAAATAATTGTTACATATAAAAATATCATGAGAGCCATGTCGCAGAATTAATTGAATCTAAATATTACACTTAGAAAAATAAATACTCTGCATTGCATAAGTGACATAATAACATGAATGTGACTGTTTCCTGTTTATCCTGAGTAGTGCCATTATGACGTATTATTTTTGTCTGGGTTCTCTTGACACAGACTAATGTAAGGGTTGATGTTATAATTATTTCTTATTGGGGATAGCAGGACTGCAATTTGAGGAAAAGTTTAGGGAGGAAGAGTGGGCATCAACACAAATGAATGCACTTAGCACTTATGGGCTGGTACTGCTCCACTCAAGAAGAGAAAACCTCAAGGCAGGTGTTGGCAACGCCCGCGTCGCCGCGTACCCCGAGCCGAGCGGAGGGGCTAGGGTTACAGACAGACAACACATAAGACAACACAAGACAACACGCAGTGGGTCACTCTTGTACACAGAATGCCAACTTTATTTGGGGTCCGCCTGCATCTTATAGTCTGCTTAGCCCCTCCCAGTATTATCCCAGTGTTCAAGCAACACCTTAGCCCCCCTGAGGGCATCTTAACAAAAGGCAAGTAAGGAAGAGCGAACTTGCAGTCAAGCCAGGGGCTAAATGCATTAGGCCAAGATTTCCCACTGTGTTACCTCTTAGAAACAAGCTAAGCTGTGGAGTTAACCCTTGGGAGACTGGGGCCTACAGGCAGGTGAGTTCAAACAACATGCTAGACTTCACAAGTCATTCTGTACAGAGAAAATCGCTTTCAAGTAACTTATGGAAGGAAGAAAGGCTAAAAATGAATCTCTTTATTTCCGTTCTCTGGTTTCCCATTGGTCAGACATGACCACAAACATGCATGTCCTGTGCCTGCTAACAGAATCATCTGGATCTTGAGTACTTTCTAGACACTTATCTGTATCCTGAGAGGTTTGTTGTTCCCCAGTTTGAAAGTGGCAGGAAGAGCTGGAAACCCCCTGGGCAGTCAGCCTGGATGTACTAGATTGAGAGAAGACACAATGGGAGGGTGACTCAGTGTACCAAAACCAACAGATTGGTGAGTTACCAGCAGCAGAAACTGAGGTCTTGGAAAAAAGTTGTTTGGTGCAGAAAGCCAAGGGACAGTCAGAGTGGCTGGTGGCTCAAGAAATGGGTGGCACCAAAGCAATCTGAGGAGGCTTGAAAGGTTCATGTTGCCATACCATTTGTCTTTCCTATTCTGTTTGAAATAGTTAACAATATAAAGTGAATCACATGGGAAATGTAGATTCTAAGCTTGGGGAATACAACATAAGTCCACCAGACCACAGAAAGAACAAAATATTCTTAGCATTTACTCTACTCCCACTTTCCTCAACAAATAGAGTGGCAGAGTTAGTTAGATAAAAACCATAGATGAGTTACGTATCAAATTTGAAAAATACAAATTCCAAAATATGTCATAAAAGTATATTTATTTTTACTCTTAGAAATTATAATGGCTTGTTCTAACTTCTTCCCAGAAGTTACCCAATTGGCTAGGCAACTATAGGAGGTATAGTAAGAAGTATTTAAATAGAAACCACATGAAAAATTTCCAGTATTCCAGGAAGACATTTTTGGTTTGTATAGGACATATAAATCATCTGAGAATTTATGATTAATACAGACTCCTAAGCCTTGTACCAAAATATTCTGATTTTGAAATGTAAATGAAGTCAGAGAGTCTACATTTTAAATAAATATACTATACTCCACTAATGTACGAAGTTTTCATATAAGTGGTTGAAAAACTGTAGTTGAAGGAAACATTGCATTAGTGGGTCTGTGACTCAAGAAAGGATTATTGAATTGAGTCTGTGGCTCACTTCACTAAGTCTGCATTGTAACTCTGGGGCCATTACACTGAGAGATTATGGCTATGTGATGTGATGTCTGTACGGTGTATTGGCCTTTGGCAGGTAGCTTGGGAGTCAGGTGACCTGAATTCCAACCCCATTTATAACTTATACCAGCAATACATCTTTGGTAAATTTATTTAACCTGTATCAATAAATTCATTTAACTAAATTACATTTGAATTAGCTTATCTGATACCTAATAAACAGAATTCTGAAGATTAGATGTGAAAAGAAATTGGGATGAGGGTATTGTGCCTGGCTGAGCAGTGGCATAGTAGTTTAACTGTCAAATTTCAGAGCTGGTACCCTATATGGGCGTCAGTTTGAGTCCTAGCTACTCCACTTCTGATCTACCTAAGTCCATGGGCCCCTAAACCTATGTGGATATATGGAAAAAGTCCAGGTTTCTGGCTTCAGACTGACATAGCTCTAGCCATTGTGGCCTTGTGGGGAGTGAACCAGACATGAAAGATAATATCTCTCAGTCTCTCTTGTTCTCTATCTCACCTTCTCTCTCTGTAAATCTGCCTTTCAAATAAAAATAAATAAATCTTGTAAAAATGATGTATTATGTAAAAATATTTTAATTAAAAAATAGGGGCTGCAATTTGTGTTCTATTGAGTTGACCCTATCTACCCAGAAATGAGCTTGAGGCAGACTCTTGGAAGCTTGGAGTCTTTATTCACCTGTGGGTGGACTGTCCCGTACCACTACACGTGGAATAGGGGAGTAGCTCTGATCAGCCATGTTCAGGGGTTTTTAAGAAACAATAATCCAGTCAACTAAGAGAGCATTGGTGTGTGATAGTAATCATTCAATCAACTAATCTCACAAGAGTGCACAATACAAATTATCCAATCAACTGTAGTGGTGTGGAACACAGAAACCAAATTAGTTCATTCAACCAGTCAGACTTACATCAGTACACAGTACAAATTATCCAATAAACTATAGTGGTATGGAACATGGATACCCAATCAGGTTAAGCATTGTACACTCTATCTTATACAGTAAGTAAGAGCCTCATTCCATGTAGTAGCAACCAAGAAAGAGCCACATTCCAACTAGTGGGAACAAGAGAACCAGGAAAACAGGTTCTTGTTTTTACAGACCAAAACAAGATCTTATTTCAAAATGAGCTATTCCCTTGGGTTAAGTCCTCCCCTTTTGGGGCATTCTAAAAACACAAGGTTATGTCAAAGATCAGGTTATGGGCATGTCCCAGAAATCTTTCAGAAGACCTAGCCTTACTGTCTCTATTTTCTATTCTCTGGGCTGTCACCGTGTAGTAGTTGGGATGCTTCTGTGTCCTGTCTGAATGCCTGGAGTTGAGTTCTCACTGTACTCCCTGATCCCAACTTTTGCTGATATACAACTCTAGGAAGCAGCAGGTAGTGGGTTAAGTACTTAGCTTCAGCCTCCCATGTAGGTGATCTGGATTGAGTTCTAGTCTCCTGGTGTTGGAGTAAGTTGGCTTTGGCTATTGGGATTTTAGGGGAGTAAACCATTGGAAAACCAATTTATTGCTCTCTTTACAGCTTTCAAATATGTGAAATCAGAAAGTTTTTAACAAAGTAAAATTCTTCCAAGTATCAAAATGTGAATTTATTGGAGTTAACATTTCTAAAGGTAATTTTTTTCTAGGACTGTGAAGAAAACTGTTTCCACAACATATTAATAAATGTAAAACATCTTTAACCTCTAGAGAAGTGTATGATTAGGCAAAGCTTAAGTAATACAGTTTGAAATTGTGATGGGTTATTTTGCTTCTATCTTATTCTCTGTGGCTGTAAGAGACAATGTCAAGAGTTTGTGTTTATCATGTATTGGGGTGGGAAAATTTCTGCTGTGGGCCTTTTGTATGATTCATGAGCCATATAACTTTATTAGCTTAAATGTTATCTTGTGGTGCTAGTGTTGTGGCATGTCAGGTTAAGCTACCACCTGCAACATCAGTATTTCGTATGAATCCTTTTTCAAGTCACAGCAACTCTACTACTTTATGTTTTTGTCTTTCTTATTTATTTATTTTATTTTATGAGACAGTTTCATAGGCTCTGGGATTTCCTTTACCTTCTCTCCAGGTCCCTTTCCCCACTGATTCCCCCCATATTATTACAGTAGTATAGTCCTTCATAAACAGTCCTAAGTCCATCATTCTGTTCTTCATGTGATTCTTGACATTATAGGTATGGATAATGGCAGATAGTCCACCATCCTATTGTTAAGATACATTTAACAGTTTCATTAAGTGCCCATCTTTTATTCTGGAATAGACATGTATATTACAATGTGTCTTCACATCTGGACATGATAGTGCCTATTACACAGTTACTATACATCCTGTTAAACGAAAAGCCATAAAACAAAATCAACAATAGGAAAAAAAATAGGAACTTTTCAACAACATGAAGTTATATAACATGCTACTGAATGATCAATATGTTACTAAAGAAATTAAAAAGAAAATTAAAGGTCTTGAAGCAAACAACACTACTATATGACCTATGAGTCAGTGAAGAAATTAATAAGAAAAAAACTGTTTTTATGAAATGAAAATAAAAAGAATATCAAAAGCCATGAGATAAAACAAAAACAGTATTGAAAAGACTAGTGATCTTATGTTTTGTATGAAGATTGCCTTTTATCAGAGAGTACATACGATATTTGTTCTTTTGAGATTGACTTATTTCACTGAGCATAATGATCTCTGGTCGGGATCATTTGGTTGCAAATGGTGGGATTTCGTTCTTTTTAATGGCTGAGTAGTATTCCATGGAGTGAATGTACCACAGTTTCTTTATCCACTTCTCTTCTGATGGGTGTTTGAGCTGTTTCCATGTCTTTTCTATTGTAGATTACTCACTTGACTTCGGATACAGATCCCTGCTAATGTGCCTGGAAAATCGTAGATGATAGCTCAATACCTGGGACCACAGTTAAAAGGACTCTGCAACTTATTAGTGTTAGTTCCTTGTTACCTTTTTATGAAAGAAAATAAAAAAATTGAACATATCAAAATCATCAGGATGAAGCTAAAGCAGAAGACTGAGGTAAATTTATAGTATAGAATAAATAATAGATGTATCAGAAACTATATAGCAATTCATTTGATAGCCTAGAGTTTTTCTAAATCAAAATGAACATATTTTTAAACCCCTCCACCCAACTGACAAAATTACTTAAAAGTATACGTTTCCCCTATAAAATTAATTGAATCTTTGCTTTAGAAACATTCCCTCAAGGATCATTTTGACTAGTTAATTTCATTAAACTTGATTCCCTTCCTAACGATTTCAGTAGTCTTTGATTCTCCTTCCAGTTCCGTTGCATAAGAAGAGCCTTCTGCATTTCAAATAGGGTGAGAAGTGAAATAATCCTTTCCTTGACTTTGGGATTGTTGCAGGGGTAAGCAATTGCCTTCAGATGGTCCCTAGGAAGTAAGTTTCAGGTGGTTTGTGATTGTTACAGAATGTGACATCATCCACCCTTCTGGCACCTTGGACAGTCATTTCGGGATCATGAGATAAAGAAGTGTGAGAATGGTGTTGACAGGTAGAAAAGCAGAAAAGGGAACCACCAAGAAACAACTACCATTTTGATATCAACTGCATGGTCCTCGGAAGTCTGCCATGCATCTTTTAATACACAGCAATGTTTTCATTTTGTTTAAGCTCAGACTGAGAGTTCTGCTACTCAAAATAAGAAGTTTCTGAATAGATTGTATTTAGAGTTGTACATTTAATTACTAGAACTTCAAAATGTGTTTTAGTATGTAATAAAAGAAGCCCTCCACCATCCCTTCTCAGCCTTCAAAAGTACTCTTGCCTTTTCTAATGCTCTAATTCTTTCCAGACCAGTCATCTGATCGAGTTCCAAAATATTTTCATTACATTGAGGTGGTGTTAAGAATGATGAATAAATTTTATTGAATTAATATCTATAATTTGCTGATGTAGACACATGGTTAATTTCCAGTTTATTCATATTGTTTGTTATACCAGAATACCACAACTTTGTAAATTAAAGAAAAAATTGACCTTTTCTGGGACTCCATATTTTGCAAGTCTGAAATGAGGGTGTTGCCAGCTCTGGCTCCTCTGACAGCATGTGAGTAGAGGTGAGGTGTCTATTTCATGCCTCTCTCATCTTTATCCTGGTGGTTTGGATCTCAGCCTTCTTCTTCACTCAGCATTCTCTGTGTGTGTGTGTGTGTGTGTGTGTGTCCTTGTGTCCATATTACCCCCTTGCACCCATTACAAAAACAGCACTAACCAAATGAGATCATATTCAGACATCCTGTTAACTAGCCTCTGAGGCTGGAAGAACACGGTTCAACCTCTGACAGTCCTGAGAACACTGTGTCTCTTCATAGTGATATGTGTTCCTCAACAGAGTGCTCAAAGATCTATGGTGTTGGTAAATTCTGTGTAAGAAATTAGAATTTCAGTGTTTGATTCTAGACTCAGTAATAGTCCATTTTTACTCACTGCTTGGTGCTTTCTGAACAATGACAGAGGCAGCACTATCCTGTTTAAATTAGGGAGATATTGCCAGGAGTCGCAGAAATCAATATGGTTAGAGTAAAAGTACCAGAAAGAAGAGAGCTGTAGATAGTAAGAGGCAGGAGTGCCTATAGATGAGCAGGGACTGAGGCCAGGAAGAGGCAGCTAAAAGAATTTTCCCTTGATCAGGGAGAAGAGGGATGAGTCAGAAGAAGATGTAGAGAGGATATATAAAGGACCTGAATCACAGTTACTGGCTTTAGGGAACAAAGCAGCAAGCCATGAGACAGGGAGCGCAGGCCTCAGAATCTGAATATGACCCTGGCCACAGCCAGGGAGGGAACCTTTGTCCTATAGCTAACCGGAAGTAGCTACATTCTGCTAAGGACCTGAATGAGCTGGCCATGTGCTTACCCTGAATTCTCCCCCGAAAGGGAACACGGTCCTCTGACATTGTGAGTATAACCTTATAGACTCAAACCATAGGATCACTGGGCCAAAACTTTTGACCTATCAAAACGTGAGATAATCACTATTGCTTTGATATGCAAAATTTGTGGTGAATTTTATGAGAGCAGCAGAAAACTTGTGCTAATAGAAGGACAATAATAAAACACAGTGTCTGAGATGAAAAATATGAGATAGAATCAATATAAGTTTAGACTGAAGAAAGAGAACTAGTGTGTTTGAAAAAAATGGCAAGTAAAAAGAACACACATGTGTATGTGCAGCACACAATCACAATTATTTAAATAGATGTAGAAAAAATTTTAACAAAAACCAATAGCTTTTCATAAAAAGAGCTAGAGAAGAACTTCCTCACCTGGTGACAGCATCTGTGAAAATTGTCAATTAACATCATAATTATTTGTAAAATTATTTTCTTATTAATATAAGGAACAAAACAAAATATCTGTTCTCTGTTCAGCTTTGCACTAGATTTCCTATCCAGGGAAATAAGCCAAGGAAAATAAATTTTAAAATACATATTGTAAAGAAAGATAGGAAATAAATTTTTAACATAGATTTACATCTATCTATTTTTATAGAATAATGCATTCACATCAATGTCTTTATTCCATGAAACTCATTCTGATTTTTTGGAACCCTGTATCTTTGTAATTCCCTTCTCCATCATGTAACTAGTCTTCCATAGCTTCAAATCTTTTGTCTTTTGACTATTCCTTTCTTTCTTAACAAATCATAAAGAGTTTTTGTGTGGATTGTAGTGTTTGCTACGTGTGACCATATGCCTGTGAAGGAAACCAGAAATCCCACTAGCATATATTGTATACATATGCATATGTACACTAAAGGTGCATGCAATAATTTTCACAAGTATATTATCCATAACTATATACTGTAAGAAAATGTCTTTCAACATTTTTAAAGATTTATTTATTTATTTAAAGAACAAATTTACAGAGGTCAAGAGAAACGGAAATTGTCTATCTGCTATTTAGCTCCCCAAATATTGGCAATAGCTAGGGCTCATCCAGACTGAAATAGTCAGCAGATCTTTGGGATCTCCCATAGAAAAAAAGCCATCTTCTGCTTTTCCAGGCATATTAGCAGGTAGCTGCATTGTAAGTGGAGAAGGCAGGGGTTCAAACTGGTGCCCATATGTGATGCTAGCACTTCAACTTAATGTGATGCACCACAGCCCCAGTCCCAGCAACTTAATAAATACGCAAGTTACATTTTTAGATGTTACAGCCATATAATAAAAGAACTAATATAGAAAAAAAATACAGATGGATTTCACAGTAAAAGAACTTTAACATGCACAAATTTTATATGATTTCTAATAGAATCATGCTCTATAAGTCACACTTGATTAAAATGAAGGGTTTGTGATGGGAAGTGGGTATTGCTTGGCCTTTGAAATGTTAGTAGTGTCACACTGTGATAGCCCAGACAATACAAAATGGCAGCAAGTTAAGTCTAGGTCTTCTGAAACATTTCTGGTACATACACATAACCTCACCTTTGACATGACCTTAGGTTTTTGGAAAGCCCCCAAAGGGGAGTGAGAGTATTTATCACAAGACATTCCAGGATGAAATCCTGCTTTTCTACTATTGGTCAGGCAGTAAGCTGATTGACCCAAATGGGATAGACTTGTTTGCCTGGTCCTGTTGTCTGCTGCTAGGTGGGCTGTGACTCCTACTGATTGGATAGTTTAAAGTGCATGATGTTTAAACTGGTGTCTGTGTTCCACACCATCACATCACTACAGTTGGTTCGATAATTTGTGTTGTGCACTGATGTAATCTTGTTTGATTGAATGATTTGTTTCATTTGCCAGTACTCTTAGAATCCCTGAATACTGTCTCTTCTACATGTGGTGGAATGGGACAGTCTACCAGGAGGTGCTGGCTGGTGAATAAAGACTCCTGAGCTTCGAAGAGTCTGTCTTACTAAGTTTTGGGGATAGATTTGGTCAGCTTGCAACAACACTTGTTAATCTGTGTGGGTATTCTATACTTGCATATCATTTTGTGATTATGTAGCCATACAATTACCTGTGTTAGACTTAAACAACAGAAACTTAATCCCAAGAGTTGTTTTTTGTTTCACTTCCTGTTTTTTGTTTCCCCTGAAAAGGAAAACAGTAATTTCCTTGTGCTGAAATTTTTGTTTAAAACAAAATGCTGCTTTTTTTCTTACTAGAAAGTGAACATTTGGGGGTGAACTTGCTGCCTTACTCTGCTTCGATTCAGTAGTGTTTAAACTTATTTTCAAGAAGTTAGATGCTTGATATATGTTCATTTAAATCTGTATTATGAGTGGAATTTCAAGTTTTATCCTATAAAAATATCTTCTGACTGACTGACATTGGTCTTTTGGCACTCTTGCAGAGCCTCCATCAGCTTGGCCTCAGTTTTATCTGCTTTTGGCTGGAGAGTAAATCCTCAGGGTCTGGGAATTTTTTTCCTTGTGAAGTAACCACACAAGCTGGGTCAAGAGACTGGTGGAACTCTCCCTGGTGCTGAAATTTTTTATGCCTTGGAGGCTTTGCAACCTAATTAACACCACTGGAGGAGGAGGAAGAGAGCCAGGGAAAAGAAATTGAGCAGAGTTAAAGATCTGCAGATAGCGTTAGCACTGAGTTCCAAGTTGGATGTCTCCCTGGAGATCCCTAATGGAGAAGAGGAGCAGTGAGCTGCTGTAGTGCAGTCTTGTGGAGCCTGTTTGATGCTACCCTTAGTTTGTTCTGGTCCTAATACAATCACATGACAACCACATTTCAACAGCTGAGGCAACTTGACTAATTGAAAGTGATACATAAATGCATACATAAATGAATTTGAAACACTTAACATGTCGAATTTTGATTTTTTTCTTTACTCCCATTTAAAAACTTTTTTTATAGAACCTTTACTCTGAATTTTTGTATGCATTTTCTTTTGGTAATTTTTTATGCTAACATAACCTACTGTGATGACTAGATGTTGTGAGTTTCAGTTATTTATTTTCTTGAAAAACGGATGAGTTAGGGAAGGAGGGCAGGGGTGAGGAAAGAGACTGAGAGGCAGAGAGGGAGAGAGAATATTCCATCTGATGGTTTACTTCCCACAGAGCCCCAAGGTTCAGCACTGGGACAGGTAGAACCCAGGAACCAGTAGTTTCCTCTGGGGTTCCCAGATGCATGCAGCAGCCCAAGTTTGTGCTGCTTTCCCAGGTGTGTTAGCAGGGAGGAACATAGGAAGTAGAGCATTCAGGACTCAAATCAGTGTCAATATGGGATGCCACAGTCACAGGCAACAGCTTAACCCGATGCACCACAGTACAGGGCTCTCGGTCACAATTATTTCATAAAGTTGAATTTTTGAAGCTACTTTTAAAATGTGAATTTCCATTGATTTTTAAAACATATCTTGAATTGGCTTGGAAAATGAGGGAAGAAATAAATTTATATCTTATCTACTCTCTGCATATACTTTAAAATTATTATAGTAGATATTACCAATCATTAGCAAAGAATGAATGCGACTTATCCTTTTGGCTGCTAAATGTTAAGAAAACTCATATTTTAGTTGTCACTAGCAGTAAGCATTAGAACAGAGATTAAAAATTTGCATTCTAGGAAAAAATGAAAGGAAAAAGCATGGACAAGACTAATCATATAACTAGATAGCACAGGAAGCAAGCATAGAATGTAAACTGTGGAGGCAGGATGCACAAAGTCCTGGTATTAAGAAACAAAAGCAATTTGGAAACTGTGTTAGAGGCTGCAAGCAATATATTTACAGAAAGTTATACTAAAGGCATATTTGTAAGAATGAGAATTTAACTGCAAGTTATGCATGTATTTGGTTATAACTTAATGAAAATGATTAAGGATAAGATAAAAGAGACTTGAATTTATTTCCCCGATTCAATAATGATTTGAAAGTTTAACTTTGCAGTTCCGGAAGAGATGATATAGCAAAAAGTTCAGGCTTAGCTTTGGACTAGCAAGAAAAAGAATAGGAGGAGGGGGAATATGCTCATAAAGCATCCACCAGCATTTAATAAATGTGACCAACTTTCTTCTTCAAATTCTCACAAGGGGAAATTTAAAAATTAATAATCTGCTATGAGCAGTTATGTATGCTTTTCATATAATTGAGTTGAATGTCTTCAGAGAAGACAAATGCAAATCAAATGGAAGAGAAACTTGAATAAGGGGACACAAGTAAAGACTTTAAAGCTTGCCAGCTTCTAGTAAGCCAATCTAATGGAAAATTCACAGAAAATAACCATAAACTTTCTCTTTTTGTACCTAAATGCTTCACAATTTATTACAATTCTGTGGTAAAATATTGCTGTAATGTAATTGCAATCTCTGACTAAACTATACTTTGTTCTTCTTTCAACTATGGAATATGTAAGAACATTAGAAGAATCAATGCATTTAATTCACTGTAAAGTATGTAACTGCATATAGAAAACTGAATACTATAATAAATACTAAAATTGACTGAGCATTGTTCAGGTAGAGTAATTTTGAATACTTTATTTCACTTAATTTCTTTGCAGAGTAAGGAGATATCATTGTCCTTTTTTTGTTTTGATTAAAGATTTATTTATTTTTTATTGGAAAGTTAGATTTACAGAGAGAAGAGACATCTGCTGGTTCACTCCCTAAGTGGCCATAACAACTGAAGCTGAGCTGATCCAAAGCCAGGAGCCAAGAGCTTTTTCCAGGTCTCCCACGTGGGTGTAAGGTTCCCAAGGATTTGGACCATCTTCTATTGCTCTCCCAGGCCAGCAGCAAGGCGCTGTAATGGACGTGAGGCAGCGCGGGTACAAACGGTGCCCATATGGGATCCTGGCACACGCAAGCCTAGGACTTTAGCCACTAGGCTACCATGCTAGGTCCTGTGATTTTCTTTTCTGATTTTAGTGCTTTCCCCAGCGTCTTTTCTTCAACCCATCCCTACGCGCTTCACTGAAATGTCCTGGCAGCGTGAATCCGTTTCCTGCAGCCTGCCAGCTAGTTCACTTAAATTGCCCTTTCCCTTGATTAAAAACTTCATAGAAAAACACTATCCTTTTTTTGGCATTCTGAATTAACTGTTGTATATCTAAGGAAACATGTCTTTTTGGTAACAGTGGCATTTCAAATTTTTTTGTTTGTTTGTTGAGAATTTTGGCTAGGGGTGCATTAGGCCTGTGATTACATAATAAGCTGAAAGTATGTTTTTGCAAAACTTAAAAAAAATGAAAGAAGGGAATTGAGAAAGGCAGGAAAGGAGGAAAAGCTTTTCTTCTTAGAATCATACCTATTAGATACATGAAATATATTCTCCTAAAAATAATAAAACCAAAAAGCATTTGTATGTTAAAAATAAATAGAATGTTTCCTCCAGAAATTGCATTGTAATTCAGAGTTTCAGACTTAAGTGGAATCTTTTAAGGTTAACAATCACTATGCCATCCTGATATTATGTGTTTTCCTAAAACATCTTCAGAAATAAAGATGAAAATTACCACACATCTATAGTCTGTGTGCGAGGCAGCTCACTTTTCTGTAGGTTTTCAGAGAGGCTCTCTGTAAGAAAATGCAGTGTTCTCTTATCAGCTTAGGTGGTGAAGATCATGTTTGCTCTCCAGATTTGAATATAAACCTCCTCTTGTCAGCTACTATTGGTCTTATTTTTAACCAGAGTCAAGTAATTGATTTCCGAGGACACCCTTTACATTACACACTTGCTGTCTTGATGTACTTTCTCCTTGCTCTTTAAATACTTGATTAGCCACCAAGTGATACGTATAAAATGAACTCCCTGCCCTCAAGAATTTTGTACTTTTAAATCTAGATTCTAAAATTACTTTTCTTACAGCAAAAAGGATGAAAACATTCCATTTTCATTGCATTCAAGTCATTTAAAAGCTTTCAACAATTCACTGTGTTACTGCGGTAAATTGTTTTCTCAAATATTGGCTATAGTGTAAGAAGTATTTCTCCTTTGTCTTTGTCATGCAGAGTTTGAAGTCACGCATATCTCTGCTCTAAAGGGTAATTTGTAGGCTCTGGCAGAAGCCTTTTGGACATTTGCTTCTATAGGACTGTAACAAAATGAGTATGTGGCCCTATTAAGTCTCCTGTGCTTTATAAGTAAGACATCTCATCACTATATGAATTAATATTTGGTACCCATTCCTCACAAACCAGTACACCTCTTAAATGTATTCTGTTGTTTCTGAAAGCAGTTTCAAATTATTTTGGAGAAAGTTGTTCTTTGCATTTGAGCATTTTTTTCCATCTTGGTACACAATTTATACCCCATTCTGGATTCCATAGTATTGTGACCCATGGTATTATTGCCCAATATCCATAGTAACTTGGCAATGTGCTTTTGCACCAACTCTCTCACCTTTCTTGTTTCTGTCCTTGTGGTCCTTTTGTCCATGAGATAAGGATTTCCTACCATGCTACATAGCTGCACAGAAGGCTTTGTCTCAAGCTCTGCCTTCAGTGGAGTGCAGACTAAGGTGTAAATGGTGGAACCAGTTGAAGAAATGCTCAGTTTGACTAACTCTGTGATTTCAAACTGTCTTGCTACAATTTTTCTCCTTTGCATGGGAAGTAGTGGGCGAGACTGCAACAGGTATACATGTAGAAACACAGGAATTCCAAGAACCACCAATCTACATGTAAGTTTCAGCAAAACAAAAGATTTATGAAACTAATTACACTATAATGAAGGAAAGCAAATCTGTAATTAGTATTAAATCTTGGCGGGGGGAGAAGCAGAGTGGTGAATTACTTTAGCAAATGTGTATTTAATAACTTAGCAAGATAAAGTAACTAGGCACAGTCTACTGAAATATGGGTTGAAGGAAGGGTGGAAAGACTGTTAGGACTGTGAGATCAAAGTATTTTATAAAGTAATTTATAAAGTAATTTATAAAGTAATTATGTCCCAGGTAATGGTGTTGTCCATTTTATAAAAAATGTTTTTCTGTGACTAAACCCTGGAGAAACTGGGTATAGGTGACTTTAGGGAGAAGTTGGCTGTAAGTGATGCAGTGTTGGATTTGGGAATGGATACTCAGCAAGAGCTAGGCTTGTTCCTTGGGAATTTTCTCACCAGGAAAATAAGATAAGCAACAAAGAGGAGGGTACTGTGTCAAGCTCTCTCCAGATGTCCTTGTCTTCAGTTAACCTCACAATGGCCTTTAGATGTTGGCATCCTTCATTCATCTCATATAGAGACTAAAAGGGGTGTTTAGGTTGACTATTTGTTTGAAACTTCAGTTCAGCTCAGTTTTGTACCTGTGGGACAAGTGGTCATGTGTTTCTGTCTTTCAGCATGTTTTTACCCAGGGCTGGGCAAAGGAAGGCCACAGTTTTCAACCACTACTTAGGATTGACTGAACATGTTCAATCCTAGGCTGAAGTGCTGACATGAGCATGCAGCAGCCCAGTCTCATGTCAGCCAGAAAGTCACATAGCTGATGATCTCTTAGTGTCCTTCACCACTGAGTATCTGCATCCAGCCTTTGTTCTCTAGTTGGTTCCCAGTGTGAAAGATACAGAGATGCTATTTATTGAGCTTCCTCAGGTTAACAATCAGCTGCTGTGTAATGGAACTCAGTTAAGTGTTGAAGATTCAGAGTTTGAAACTTCCTTAAATCCAAAGACCGTATTCCAGTCATTTTGTAAGAGGGGTTGACCGAGTGTGTGTGGCTGTCTCCTACATCTCGAGTCAGGTGATCGCAGTAGTCTGCTGATGGTCATGAGGCAACATAATCCTGAAGTCCCCTACCTGCAGCCCCACGTCATTCAATCTGAAGGGATCAAAATAGATACCTTGAGATCAGATGCCCTCTGCTTTCGTTCCTTAAAAACCCACCTTGCCTGTCCCGCATGGCCATACACTTGGGTCTGTCCTTGGTTGTGTGCCTGAACTGCTATCTGATTCTTAAACACTTTGTTTGCTAATGTTACACTGTGGTTGTGTGACAAGAGAGTACCAAGAACACCTTTAAGAATTTCTGGAAGTTGGAGTCTGGGAAGTAGTGGGTCCCCTAATCAGAACTGAAGATTTCCATTGAGCATCAGATTAAGTCTAACTTGGTCTAATTGTCTGTGGCAGTTTTTCTTATTAATGTTCACATTGTTGTGCATCGTTGTGTTGTTTATATCCTTTGTGTTTCCTCCTAGCTGAGATTATTTCGGTAATAGATTGTTTTAATGATACCATGCTCTACTAATATAATATAGTGATATTGTTTTTAACAGAGAATTGTGACTTTAATATGTAAGACTATATATCATATAGTGATAAAGGAGTTTTTAAATTAAAATAATTTTTTTAAAGATTTATTCATTTTATTACAGCCAGATATGCACAGAGGAGGAGAGACAGAGAGGAAGATCCTCCATCCGATGATTCACTCCCCAAGTGAGCTGCAACGGGCCGATGCGCGCCGATCCAAAGCCGGGAACCTGGAACCTCTTCCAGGTCTCCCACGCGGGTGCAGGATCCCAATGCATTGGGCCGTCCTCCACTGCTTTCGCAGGCCACAAGCAGGGAGCTGGATGGGAAGTGGAGCTTCCGGGATTAGAACCGGCGCCCATATGGGATCCCGGGGCTTTCAAGGTGAGGACTTTAGCCGCTAGGCCACGCTGCCGGGCCCAAATTAAAATAATTTTTAAAATATCCTGTTTACTTCCTGTCTTATGCAGATTTGATGAGTCTTTCAGGTTTGTTTGATTTAAGCTCAGTTATAAGAATTTTATAAATTCTGTCTAGAGTTTGCTGCTTAAAATATTTATGGGGAAATGTTAATGATCTTGTATAATCATAAAGACGCAGAAAAGCCTGTGAGATTCTTTTTAAAAGTTATTTACTTGAGAGGCAGTGAGAGAGAAAGGGCATTCCTATTCGCACACAGGTTCACTCCCTAAGTACCTGTCATGGCCAAGGCTGGGTCAGTGCCAGAACCAGGAGCCAGGAATGTGGTCCAGGTCTCCAACAGAAATGGCAGAAATGCAAATACTTGACTCACTGTTCTGCTTCCTCTTGTGTCTGCATTAGTAAGACAGTAGAATCAGGAACAGGAGCAGCCAAGACCTGAACCCAGTCACTGCAACATGGGACACAAGCATTTTAACTAGCACCTTAACCACTAAACCAAATAATACTAATACATTTCATTAAGAAAATATTCTTTTTTACAACTTCCCTACTTTGGATAGTTCAGAATTTCACTTCCAATTAATGTTTGCTGTTATAAAAGGCCCATAGGAAAGATCATTTGAAATCAGAAATAAGTGGCTCTAACTCCAACCTTGCCCTGGGTAACCTTGTGGCTTTAGATACTTTCATTATTCTTGAGACTGGTTTTTGGCCTAAAAAATGGGTATTGGTTGTTTTGAATATTGATGGTTTTGAATATTGTTTGCTGTGAATATTAAGTAAGTATTGCACATGAGACACAAGTATAATGTTTGGTAACTAGTGTATATTTAAAAGATTTATTTTTAGTTGAAAGACAGATTTTATAGAGAGAGGAGGAGAAACAGAGAGAGGTCCTCCTTTTGTTGATTGACCACACACCCCCACAAACGGCTGTAACAGCTGGAGCTGAGTCAGTCTGAAACTAGCAGATAGATGGCTCCAGGTCTTCCATGTGGGTACCGGGGCCCAAGGACTTGAGCCATCATGTGCCACTTTCACAGTCTATAAGCAGGGAGCTGGGTGAGAAGTGGAGTAGCCATGATACAAACAGATGCCTATATGAGACACCAGATACCATACTTAGAGTATTAGTCCAATATGCCCATCTAGTATGTATTTAATAACAGTATTTCTTTCTATGACTCTTTCGTAAGAAATGAAAACATCAATAAATTATGTGGCTTCTGACAGGCATAAGTTAGCAGAGAACTGCAGATCACTAAGGGAATAAAAATACTTTGCTTTATCAAAGCACTGACATTTTACAAAACAAACTGTGAAATTTTAGTTAATGTTTTTTATCTGGTATATGAAATATTTGAATCTTCTGAAGAGATATGCATTTGAATGGGTTGCTCTCATAGGTCAGTCCAAATATGAACTCCTCAATATACAGAGGAGTTACTTGTTTAGATGGAATTAGTACCCTCATTTCCACTGTGAAAGATCCTTGTATGCACACAAGTTCATGTTTACCATTAATTCATTCCCTTGAGTCTGGATCTATTCAATCACCCTTATTCTAAAAAAAATTCACTTATTAGAAAGGCAGTGAGGCAGATAGACACACACATGCAAAGAAATAGAGAGCAAGAGCAAGCAAGCCTAGAGAGATCTCCCATCCACCTGTTCAATCTACAAATCCTAGCAGCATTTGGGGCTGGACCAGGCTGGAGGAAGGAGTCAGAAATGCCATTTGGGTTTCTCTTGTTGAGTGGCAAGGCATCATGTATTTGAGCCATCATCATTGTGTGTGTTATCCAGAAGTCAGATGAGAAATGGAGTAACCAGGACTAAAACCAGGCACTGCAACATAGGATATGAGCATCCCAAGTGACAGCTGCTGTTCTAAACACTCACTCTTACACTTTTTAAAGAAAAGATTTATTTATATTATTTTGAAAGTCAGGGGGTGGGGGCGAGAGAGAGAGAGAGAGAAATCTTCCACCTACTGATAATTCCCCGGTTGGCTGTGATGGCCGGCAGGCAGTAGGCCAGCTGAAGGTAGGAGTTTCATTTGGGTCTCTTGTGGGTAGCAGGGCCCAAATGCTTGACTTATTTTGCACTCCTGTTCTCAGGTCATTATCAGGGAATTGAATTGGAAGTGGAGCTGCTGAGACTTGAACTTACAACCTGAGCAACTCATGACTTTACTCAGTACACTGCAATGCCGACCTCTCTGAGGTGGCTTCTTGAAGTCCCTCCTGGGCTTTGTAGAACAGCTTGGCCTTGAGAAGCTTCCCCACTTTCCCATTTCTCAGAGAACTTAGAGGGCTGTTGATAGGTTATAAATGCTCAAACAAGTTGTTTGTGTAATTTTGATGAAAGACTGCTTATTATACACTTGGAACTCAATCAATACTGGTGAGCATTCTCTTTGAGGCATCCACACATTCACCAAGTGAAGCATTCTGAAGCACCTGCTGTCTCAAGAGCCATGTGAGGAGACAAAATCAAGATTGTCAGTAACCTTTCTGTGGGTGGTTCCTATCCTGTTAGGTAGATAACTGGTGTGGGAGAAATGCTATAATGGAGGTATAACAAGCATTCAGTCATTAATTACTAGTCAGACCTGTGCTAGAACCAGGTGGAAGAGGTAGTAAGGAAACACTCTGGTCTCTGTCCTTGTCTGTCTGTATGCCTTGTGTCGGAGTCATTGGCCCTGCTGGCATTCTGCTTTCTCTCTCCCTCTTACTTGTGGAGATGGATTTAACCAGAGGAATCAGAGACAGCAGTTTAAAATAGGATGGTGAATGAAATAAGCATTTGCCCCACAGGATCTTAACCAGGAATAAAGGATTTTATTCTTATCTCTTTGTACCAGATCCTGCCTCAAGGAATCTGAAACAACTTGCTTTTGAATCCTGTGTGTTCTTTTGGTAATTTGAAGTTTGTTTGTTGTTCCTTTGTTTTATAGTGGGGTGGGGGAAACTTATGTAAATTGGTCTCAGTCCCGTAAGGAAGATTTATGGGTCACTCAAGAGCAATCTTTATTCTCTGTTGAAAATTGGTACTGAAACATTTTTGCCTTCAGCTAACCTGTATCCTGCCAGGAGCCCTGACTGAGGGAGACTCATACACCCTGTCCTGAATGGGACTCCTGAGAGTTCTCCCCTTGTATGGGATTCCACCTGTAGGAATCTGTGTTGGCCCCTTGATTTGGGATGATTTCAGTTCCCTGGGAGCAAAGGTGCAGGCTTCAAGGGAAACCCCTGCTTCTAAGTGAGTCTGCTAATTAGCATAAGGTCTGTTTTGATTCACTGTGTTTTGAACCCCGTGAAACTCGTGTTGAAGCTTGGTCTCCAAAATGATGATGCCATTAAGAAGAGGTGATTAAGTTGTAAAGAGGAATGAATGGTTTCCTCCCAGGCTGCAGTGGTTGCTTCTGGAGAAGGGTGGCTATCAATGTGAGCTCACCTTCCAGGCTTCACTCTCTTGCTTGTACTCTCAGTTATCTGCATCTTGTCCTCAGGTGAGCTTGACTGCCACACTGGACTCAGCCAAGGGACCCTTGCAAGGTTAGTGCCAGGCTGCTTGTATTTTTAAGCTATCAGAGTGTTGAGCCCAATAAACTTCTAGTCTCTCACGAACAGGAATAAACGTGTGTGTGTGTGTGTGTGTGTGTGTGTGTGTGTGTGTGTGTTGAGGAACCTCAGTGTTTTCTGCTTTTGTGGTTTCTGCCTTGCTTGCTTGGCTGGGGGGCTGTGTGAGCTCCAGGACTGACAGCCTACATGACACCTGACAGGTCACGTAGGCAGAGCACTCTTCAGGAAGGAGGCCCCTGGTGTACTTCTTAGGTAAGACTTGCTCACTGCCCCACAGCCCTCCGGTTTGTACTGTTTGAAAGTTGCTTACTTCAAACCCACCAGCAGAAGCCTGTCAACTTGCTCTTTTTAAACGTTAACATTAAACTGACCAATCATGACTGTGGAATTGTATGAAATTGGCCTGAAGTGTATAAAAACCTTGTGTTGTCCAACCTCGGGGATCTCTCTTTCCCTCAGTTGCTGGGCTGGGTGACAGCTGGGAGCCCAGGCCAGCCTGAGTAAACTACCCTAATGCATTTGCATCAACTTCAGACTCCTGATGATTTATGGGGACCTCAAAATCTGGGTACAACTGTGTGTGTGTGTGTGTGTGTATGTGAGAGAGAGAGAGAGAGAGGAATAGAGGGGTTGTAGTGAAACTCAGACAGAAATAAAACCCAAGTTTGGGGGATTGGGTTAGAAAGCACTTTGACTCCTTTCACATTCCTGTTTGGGTTTGGTTTTGACTTTGCTTGTTTTTTAATATCCTTTGAAGCCTTCACCCAAATTTCTCATATATTTTATTCATATGCTTTGGGTTTTTTTTTGAAAAATTGTTGCTGGGAATTTGAAGCAAAACACAACAGCAAACTTGATTCTTATACAAACAGATTTTCATGTGGAGCATCTCAGTGTGCAAAGAGATTGATTTAAGAGAGAGGTTTCCTGTCATAGTGACAGAAGGAAGTTGTAATGGTGGAAAGACCCAGGAAAATGGTGGAAGTTGAGTCATTTAAGCACCACCTCGGGGAGGGAGACTACTGAATCAAAGGGTACAGAAAGGAACTCATTCACAATGGGTGGTGACCCTATCTAGTTCTTCCCTCAGAACAAAAAGGCAATCAGAAGGGGGAGACTGGCAGTCCCCTCACCCATTCTAATGCGCTAGGAAGAATGTGCCCTTGCAAGGGTAAAATGAGACAGAGGCAATATTTTATATTTTCAAAAAGTAACTTCACCAGGGAACACAGACCCTAACTACCTATTAGCCTATCTGACTGGGCCAAATTGAAAATATATATGCCATTTGACCCAATAATTCTACATAGAGGAATTTATCTCAAGGAATAATGGGAAAAGTATGTAAAAGTGTGTGTGGAAGGGTCTTCATGCCTAAATTGTTCATAATACTTTAACAATGGTCATGGAAGAAAAGTTTACCAAAAAAAAAAAGTTTCAGCTAATGGAACAGCAAGTAGCTGCTAGGATAGATGTGTATATTTATCTTAAAGTATTTCTTCATGAATGGTGTGTTAAAATCACCCCTTCCTGTCAATCACAAAGTCTTTGCTATTTGCTGGAATGATGATCAAAAATAGAGTACATTGGCAAAACCAGTGGTATGGATCTAGGTAACATTTGAAATAATCCCTAGCTTGGACTGAAAAGTCATCAGAGAACTTAGCAGGTTTTGTAGCCCAGAGTCTTTGGGATAATGTCTGTGTCTAAATTAACACTGATACCTATTTTTAAACAGTACTCTACTACTGTTCATTATCTGTCACAATGGTGGGTTGGAAGTTGAGACAGATTGCTGCAGAAATGGCTTGTATCTGTCCCACAGTGTCTGGAACCTGAGAAGACTCAAGCTGCCGCTAGAGTCATCTGAGCCATTGTCCCTCTGGGTGTTTGGGTGATGCTGACCATGTGCTAGGAAACTAGCTGCACCTCTAAGCCAAGTAACCCCACATGGTCTTCTCTTCAGGGCACAGGGATCCTCTGAGCTTGGTTATGTCTCAGGAGAAGGTATGTTGCCTGAGACAGAGGCAGAGAGATGCACAGACAGACGCTACCACCTATATGTCACCTGGTCTCAGCATTCACATCCCGTCACTTGCAGCGTGCTCCCTTGGGTAGGGGTTGTTCACTAGATTTGCCCCACATTCAGGAGAAAGGATTAAGACTCCAAAGAACTTGCAGGTATTTAAAATCACCACAATTCCTGATTAAAAAATCAGAGAACACTGGAAATTTCTTGTTGAAAGAAAAATACATGTATAAAAAGTTCAGAAGAGTTTATACCAAAGACTAGTATTTACTGGCTTCTTATATTCTGTGTTTTCCGAAACATTCAATGCAACTATTTGATGGTAATTGAAGACAACAAGTGATTTCTGTTTAAGACTATGAATATGTGAGCATGCTTGCTGTGAAAAACCAAAATAATGTAGAGAAAAGAGTGAGAAAAGAAAACCCTCATTTCTGTATTGATTTAGAGACACCACTCTTTATAGATACCGAATTCATTGATGCAGGTTTATTTTTTTTAATTCTGTCAATTTGTCTGTCTCACTGAGAACACTTTCCACAACGCTCTCCAAGCTATGGATTTATTTCATGCATTTGCTGAACACGTTTGACTGTTGACTCTAACATCCATGTTTCTTCTACTTCACCTGTCCTCCATTCTCTCCTTTCAAGCTCTCAGCCCCTAGGATGCCCTTCCTCCTTCTATTCATTCACCAAGTTTGCTGATATCCTCATCCCTCACCCCAAAATCTTTCTGTGTGACTATAATCAGTATTTCCGACGATATCCATTTCTTAACGAAAATTACAGTAAGTTTCTATTTTCTACACTGTGTGTTCTGATCTCTTCACTACCTCCCACACACTCTGCGTGCTTGACACAGAAAGAATGTTCACAAGAAGAAAAAATCTTGAATAGAGTTTGTCTTTAGTTCTATGAAATTTCTCTTATTCCTGTCTAGAAGAATTTGATGGGTAAGAATCCAAACCATTTGAGTCAACTTCTCATGATAAACTCAATGGAGACCACTAGGCAGATAAGTAAGGATGAATGTACATTTACTTTTTTGGTAATTATTTTATCTTTTATAGAATACAGCATGCCTAACATATTGTTTCTAATCTCCAGATCTGTATATTTAGCTTCATGGGTTAGAGATACTTTGAAACTTTATTAATGCTATTTGCTAAGAATTGAATAGGATTTCACTCACCAAAGTCTTGCAGTTTTAATCTAAGAGTATTATCTTAATGATGAGTTGATGAATGCCAAACGTTGATGGATTAGGGTAAAGTCCTATTCTGGTGTCTGGCTAATGACCCCAATGGGAGTTCTTAGGGACACTGGAGACTTGCCCTTGGAAGAAAATTCTTCACTGAATGTTGGCTCAATATGAGACATGTATGAACTAACCGTTCTCTTTGCATTTTCTTTTTTTTTTTTCTCTTATGACCTTGTTAATTTTTTTTAATTATTTATTATTTAACTTCATTAATTACATTGTATTATGTGACACAGTTACATAGATACTTGGGTTCTCCCCACCCCTCCCCAAACCCTCCCACCATGGTGGATTCCTCCACCTTGTTGCATAACCACAGCTCAAGTTCAGTTGAGATTTCCCCATTGCAAGCGTATACCAAACATAGAGTCCAGTATCTTATTGTCCCGTCAAGTTCAACGGCTTCTTAGATATACCCTCTCTGGTCTGAAGACAGAGCTAGCAGAGTATCATCCCAGTCAATTGAAAGCTCCAACATACCATCAGCAAAAATTTACATCATTATGGAATTAATTGACATAGTAATGAGTAACCAATATGTTAAAAGTAAATGCGAGTTCCCAGCCACCTTCTGTGACCACCTCACCTATACTTCAATTTTAGTTTATACACAACATTTAACATTCAAAACATAACAAAACTCTTTGCATTTTCAAGCCATCATCCTTCTATATCCTCTAGCCTCACCAGAAGCCTGAATCAATGGATCCTTTGATCTTGGACTATGAGCCTCTAAAACTATAAGCTCAGATAAACTTTCCTCTTAAGTAGCTATTCTCAGATATGTTCCTAAAGCAATTAAAAGTTAATGAGTAAAGAAGATTTGTGTTATGCTCCTAGGCAGCTAGTTCAGGGTCACAAGCTTAAAGTCACATGTTCTCGACTTATGTGGTCCTTTCTGTCCACCTGTGATGCTCATCTATCATCACCTGGAACCTGAGAGGGTATTGCGTTGCAGCATAACCACTCTCCTTGAAAACCCCCATAAAGTCCCATGATAGGGAGGGGCTCTTCCTCCTGTTCACATACTTTTATGTCTCTTGCACTCCAACTCTTAGCTTCCCCAGTACCTGCTTGCTTTCTGGTTTCCTGCGGACAGACTCCAAGGACAGGTAGCCCCTGACCATGGCCCCTGTATATCTGTATTCCTCACCTTCTGTTCACTGCTTGAGTGGGTCCGTGAAGATTGGAATACTAAGATGCATTGTATTTCTATTTTGTGTACTTTCAAGAGTTCCAGAAGTGAGACCTAGCAGTAATGGAATGTGGGTAGAGAAGCCAGGAAGAAGTGAATGTTTCTGGCTTTGTGTGTCCAGGTTGTCTGTTGCATGTCTCTCAGGATAATTTATATTGTTGGCAAAGCTGGAACATAGGTCTTCAGTTTAATGGATGGGTTTCAGGGTAATGACCGTTTGTTTCTCTCAGGGTTTTGATTCTGATTGGATTGCCACTAGTCATTTGCTAATTTCTAGTGGATTCTGTTACCACCAAGCTTGGTTAATAATGACTTCTTAATACATCCTAGACTTGCCTGGCATGATCTCTCTCTCACACCCTGCAATATGGGTACCAGAGAAAAAGGCTCATTGCTGTTAGCTCTATCTGAGATGTAGAGAAGTCTTTTAGATTAGCTTATCAGGGAAGGTTGAATGAGTTCATGGATTAAGCTAGACAAACTTGTATTCCTGTCAGGATATTATGGGTCATTGTGATGAGGGATCAGAAGACCAGAATGCTGGTGCTACTCTGTGCAGCAAAATTCAAGCTAATGCTATTCAGAAGGAACTTGGACATCTGTTGGGAATGTGACGAAAGGCCAGGCTTCTACATGACAGCCAAGATCATGGCTTTTGTGTGTGTGTGTGTGTGTGTGTGTGTGTGTGTGTTCCTATGCTTTGAATTTGTGTGAGGCTATGAGATAGAGAACTGGTTTGTTTGATAAAAGAAATTTTAAGGCAGCAAATTGTTCAGGCTATCACATGGATGTTATTGGCTGCTGTTAGTAAAGTGGAAAAACGAGGCAAACAGTTGAGAAACAGAAAGATTCAAAAAAATTTTCTAACTTGGAGAAAAGAAAACTATTCAGGACAGAAAGTAAGGCAGAGAAATCACTTGCTAAACGGATTAGTGCAAGTAAAGGAAACCATGTGCGAATGGGTGAGACGATGAAGAGAGGTATTGGTGAGACCTTTGAGGTACACTCCCATCATTGTTCCACCAGAAGCCTAGATGTGCAAGTTGCCTACAGGAGGAATATTTTCAGGAAAGACTCGCTTCTCCAGCAAGGGCAATTCTCGCTTGTGGTTTGCTATGACTAGGTGGACCTCCTGCTGTTGACAGGTCTTGGCATTATCCCCATTCAGTGGTTCTACAGGCCTGCAGAATGCAAGAATTATGGGATCATGGCGCTTCCGCGGAAATTCCAAAGAAGAACCTGGAGAGCTAGGTGGAGCTGTGCTGCAGAGTTGGAGGTGCCTAAGGAAGCTGTTAGAGTGGAGCTGCAGAGGAGACCCGAGAGGTAGAGGGACCAGCAAGGTGACCTATGCTCTGCGAAGACTAAGAAGTGTTAGCAGGCAGTTAGGCCTCTTTGAATGAGAAATTGGATGTTTGCACTCTGTTGATTAGGCCAAAGATGTTACCCCCCAAAATGAAGCAATCAGTATAGGGGACAGAATGTTGTCCATAGCCATCGGTAACCATATGAGAATTGAGGCTCTGGAAATATACCAGAATGTGCCATGAAGAAGCATGTCTCGGCTACTTGGCAACTAATCATGTTGGCATAATGCATCTAAATTGGTCAGGTCAGCAATATTTCTCAACTGTCACATCTCCCAGGTGGTCATTATAGTACTGTTTAAGGTGGTTACAAAGCATGACCACTAAGCAAGAGACAGAAACAAACCAAGCAGATCCCTGACATGTTTAAACTATGTAGAAGAATAATATTTTTGACTTTTAAATTAACATTAGATTGAGTTCAGATCTGGGGACTTTGGGGAGTAGAATGAGTGTTACACATAGCAAAGATATAAACCTTAGGAAGCCTTTTGTGGAATGATATGGGCTGAACAAGATTTGGCTCCCCAAACTCATAGAGATATTGAAATCTAAAAGTCTTATTTTAATGCTTACCAGTATAAAACTAGTACATTGGGACCAGTACTGTGGTGCAGTAGGTTAAAGTATGGCCATTTAAGGAGTGAATCAGCCCATGAAAGATTTTCTCTCTGTTTAAAGATTTATCTATTCTTTATTTGAAAGTCAGATACACTGAGAGGAAGAGAGACAGAGAAGGATCTTCCCTTCACTAATTCATTACCTAAGTGGCCACAATGACTGGAGCTAAGCCATTCTGCAGCCAGGAACCCAGAACTTCTTCTGAGTTTCTCACACAGGTGCAGGTCCCATGGCTTTGGGCTGTTTTTGACTACCTTCCTAGGCCACAAGAAGAGAACTGGATGGGAAGCAGGGCTGCCGGGATTAGAACTGGCACCGATATGGGATCCCAGCATGTGCAAGGTTAGGACATTGGCAGCTAGGCTACCACACCGAGCTCTTCTCTCTCTCATTCTTTTCTTACTTTTTCTTTCTCTAGTTTTCTCCCTGTTCTTCAAATAATAAATAAATACATATAATTTTAAAAAATTAAAGCAATTTGGTCAATACATTAAATCACAAGCTTGATCTTATTATGGTGTCTGAAGACAAGGCCTTCAGAAATGATTTGATTGGATTAGATGTGGGAGCTCCCCATGTCTTCCTCGTTATACATAGTTGGATTTCTTTTTTTTTTTTTGATGTAATTATTTTATTGCAAAGTCAGATATACAGAGAAGAGGAGAGACAGAAAGATCTTCTGTCCGCTGATTCACTCCTTAAGCAGCTGCAACGGGTGGAGCTAAGCTGATCCGAAGCCAGGAACCCGGAGCTTCTTCTGTGTCTCCCACACGGGTGCAGGGTCCCAAGGCTTTGGGTCATCCTTGACTGCTTTCCCAGGCCACAAGCAGGGAGCTGGATGGGAAGCAGTGCTGCCAGGATTAGAACCGGTGCCCATATGGGATTGAGGCGCATTCAAGGCAAGGACTTTAATCGCCAGACCATCGCGCCAGGCCCCACATCTGCAGCTTTCTGAAGAACAAAGTAGGAAACCCAGGAATTTGTCAAATGGAACACTGTCATTTGACATCTCCAAATTAAAGTAGAGAAAAGAAGAAGAAATGCGAGAAGAGGGAAGAATGGAAGTACACATTGCATTGGAATGGATGTGATCTTTGGAATCTGAAAGATTCAAATCCAAATCTGGATGATTGACAGGACCCAACAGCTCTTGGTTTCTTGGCTTCCTGCACTCTACAGGAGGCGGAAGGCAGCAGAAGCAAGATATTGAGATCTGGAGTGGAGATACATGGTGTAGGGGAAATACATGGCACATCCTGCAAGCGTTCAGGCTTGCATTGTTTCTGTGTTTCTCGGGCTCTGAGAAGCCGAATGGTGTTGCAGAAGCATGACTACATTCATTTCTTCATTCAGCAGGATTCAGTTCTTCTATGTAGCAGTGACAATATGAACCTCGGACAACTCTCATTGTTCAAATTTGGGAATAATCATAACACCGAATGCAATAATCTATTAGAATTGCTTACAGGGTGTCTGGCATGTTATATGGTCTAGAAAATGTGAACTTATTATTTTACAGTGTCTCATCGTTCATTTCAGGGGTTAAAATATGGAAGTTAATGGCCTTTTAACACCATCTGCTTTTATAGAATAACCCTTCACTTAGATGAATTTCCCAGGCTAGATTACAATTAAATATGCATATCATTTTGGTTTTAATTTTATCTAGTACACTAATGCAAAATAAATATTTGTCACAATCATATTTTAAACAATTCTGCTTGTATGTTCTGCCCATTTTTCCATCAACTACATCTTATAGTCTTTTTATTACACTTCACTGGGGGAGTACGTCGTTGTGCTACTATGTTTTAGTTATTCAAAGTTTTGTGTTTTATTTTGTAAACAGTTTCTAAAGTAACAAATTTTTAAAAAAAATAAAGGTCAAAATGCTAGTTTAGGGAATCTTACAATGTAAAAGTAATTAGGGGACATAGGGGAAAGGCTTACTCACAGGAACCACAGAACATCCATCAGTTGGCCCCAAACCAAGGGCACTGAGTCACCAGAGGGGTGTGTCCTGCCTCCAATGTCATCTTACGGAAGTCACTGCAGTGCACTCCAATAGATGTGCTAAGATTGTCTGCATGGTAATTGAGAAAAGGATTGACTCATGGAATTTAAATGTGACTTTGACAGAGAGCTGTCTGCCTGGCATTTCATTATGAATGGGCTGATTTATCAGGGCTTTCCCATCACCTTTCTGTAGCTTCCTGTCAACAACAAATGCCGAGAACAGCAAGATTTCAGCACACACTGTTGAAGGACACAGCCAGAGAGCATGCAGGCTGTAACCAAAGCCTGAGACGAACAGAGCACTTCCTGTAGGTGCGCAGAAGCATCCTTCACCCCGAGTGAGGCCTTCACCCCCATGCTTACTCCACAGGGCTCAGCAAGAACTCCAGCACACCAGTGATCTTTGCCCATCGTCCGCAGCAAGCCCAACACATCTTGTGGAAAAGGTTTTCCCTTACTTTATTTTTGAAAACAAAAAAAGCTGTGGGGTAGAAATTACTGCCCATGGGTTTATCATTTTCAGCCAATGTGTACTTATTTTATGGCGGATGCAGGCCTTTTAAACAATGAGCACACTTCAAAAAGCCTATGGGAAAATGCACTTAAAAGTTTATTTGGTACAAAAAATTTTAAGTCAATTTATAATTTTTTCAAAATACTTTTTTCATAAATTTTTGAAGATCTTCTCATATGCATATCTTCCAAAATTGTTTTGAGACAAAATAAACTGTAATATTTTTATTTTCCCACACATTTTGAGTAAATATTTATTTATATATTTGAAAGAGAAAAAGTAAAATAGATCTTACATCTGACAGTTCGTTCCTTAACTGCCTGTGGGAATAGGCAGGACGAAGGGCTAAGCCAGTATAAATGCAGGAGCCTGGAATTCCTTATGGGTCTCTCATGTAGGTGGTAGGAACTCCTGTACCTGGGCCACCATCTGCTGCCTCCCAAGTGTGTTTGCTCAAAGCTTGATCAGAGAAGCGATGCTGCAGCCCAGGCACTCTGATATGGGATATAATCTGCTTACCCTGTGTAGCGTAACACCTGACTCTTCCATGAACGTCTTGAAGCACCCTTACATTTCCAGAAAAAAGTAAAAGTGACACCTGTGTTTGGAGAAGGTGTTGTGGATTCCCATAGAAGAGACAGGGCATACACAACGAAGCTTGTTTACCGACTGACATACAAGGGATTGTGGACAACAGTTCCTTTGAGCGAGAAGGACTGGGAACAAGGAATGGAAAGTGGTTTTTCCTTTTTCTTCTTTTTTTAAGATTTATTTATTTTATTGTAAAGTCAGATCAACAGAGAGAAGAGACAGAGAGAAAGAACTTCCATCTGTTGGTACACTCCCCAAGTGGGTGCAACAGTTGGAACTGAGCTGATGCAAAGCCAGGTGCCAGGAGTTTGTTCCAGGTCTCCTGTGTGGGTGCAGGGTCCCAAGGCTTTGGGCCATCCTGCACTGCTTCCCCAGACTACCAGAAGGGAGCTGGAAGGGAGTGGAACAGCCGGGATATGAACTGGCGCCCATAAGGCATTGCAGCACATGCAAGGCAAGGACTTCAGCCACTAGGCTACTGCTTCAGGCCCAGGAAGTGATTTTTCTATCTGAGTTTTTTCTCTCTATGGTTTAATTATTTTTTGCCACCTTTAATTACACCTACTTATGTTTATAGGCAGGATTCTGGATCCTTTTTATTCCCTTCAAATATTTGTTGCATTTTAAAATAGCTTATGGTTATTCAGTCATGAGACAGAAAAACAATAACTATTGGCAGACATATGGGGAAATTAGAACCTTCATGTATACCCATTGGGAATGTGGAATAGTGGAGGTATATTGTGAAACTTTCAGTGAATGTCTCAAAATGCTTAATCTAGAATTATCACAGGATTTAGAAATTCTATTTCTAGAGATATAGCCAGGGGAAATAAAAACATATTCGTGAAATGTACACATGAATGATTATATAGCAGCAGCATTCCCAGTTGCTTATACATGGAAAGAACCCAAGTGTCCATCAGCTGCTCAATGGATAAACATAATCAAACAATGGAACAGAACATGATGGAGTAATGATATCTACTGAAATATGAACGAATCTTGAAGACCTGGTGCCATGAGAAAATAAGAAGTAATGAAAGGCCGTTTTCAGTGTGATTTCATTCATATTAAATGTCCAGAACACGCAAGCTGCAGAGGTTGATAACGGTTCCAGATTGGCAGGCAGGAAAGAAAAGGGAATGGTGAGGGATTTCTAATGGTTACTGGATTTATTCTGGCAAAGTGATGGTTATACAACACTAGGGATACACTAAAATCCATCGACTTGCCTTCTTAAATCATGCCTTATATGAAATATTTGAATTATATTTTGATAAAATGTTTAATCATTTACAAACAGATCTTAGCCTTCTACACAGAGGAGAGTGGACTAGCTGATGTTGAATTGTTGTGTTTCTGTGTGGCATTTTAGTTTTAAATGTGGCCAAGTAGTCTTCCTCTGTGGGAGAAATGAGTTGAGGGTGTTTTACTAGGGAATCTGAAATCTCAGGGTTTTCAGCTTGTGAAAAGATGAAGACAACTAAATTGTGTCAGAAGTACCACGTTTTGTAATCATGAAAGGTCTTTCATTCCTGCAAGCCAAGTAGTATCACATGGAAGACACGAGGGTTGACGAAGCCAAGAAAAGGCCAAGGTCAGAGGCAGGGGAACACTTCTGCCCTAAACTGCCCTTTTGGGCAGAAACCACTTCAGTAGGGAACAAATGTTCTGGTTAAAATTCAGCTGTTCTCTGGGAACTTTCCGCACCCCTTCAAATCTTATTAAATGATGTCATGTTGTGTTGTGATTCATTCATCCATTGTTCCCTGAGCTACTGCTCTGAGCCAAGGCCTTTGCCCTGGACAAGGACAGAGACATTCTAGAAGGGAGGACTGACTTTGGCAAGATGTGGGGAACACACTTCACTGGAAAAGTGCCTGTTCCGGAGAGTCAGTTCTCCCCACGATGGTCTGGTCCCTCTCAGGGCTACTTCCTGGCTGCATGTATTCCCACTAGAGGACAGTGTTGCCGGGAGCTTGTCTCTTAGGCTCAATATTAAAAAAGATAAAAATTGCATGGATCTATGTGTGATGTTCTGAAACATGCACAAGCGGGTTTCACATATTTTGTGTGGAAAAGTTTTACTTCCACTAATTTTTTTAAGATTTAATTGATTTTTATTGGAAAGGCAGATCTGATTTACAGAGAGAAGGAGAGACAGAGAGAAAGATCTTCGGTCCATTGGTTCATTCCCCAAGTGGCTGCAATGGCTGGAGTTGAGTTGATCTGAAGGCAGAAGCTAAGAGCTTCTGGATCTCCCGCATGGATGCAGGGTCCCAAGGCTTGGACCATCTTCTACTATTTTCCCAAGCCACAAGCAAGGAGATGAATGAGAAATGGAACAGCCAGAGCATGAAATGGTATCCATGTGGGACCCTGGTGCTTGCAAGGTGAGGAATTAGCCATTGAGCCATCACACTGGACCCATAAGAATTTTTTGATTCCTCAAACATATGGTGGCATGGCTAAATCAAGACAATTAGCATATTCACTATCTCATGTATTTGTCTTGTTGCACATGTGGAAGAATATTTAATATGTGTTTTCTTAGCAGGTATTTAAGTTTCCAACACATTGTTAGAAAATACAGTTGCTGTGCTATGTTATTGATGTCATGAACTTTATTCCATGCTGAAAGTTGTGAATAACATTTCTCTCAATCGGTCTCCCTTGATGCAGAAGTTGAAAATGAATATTCTAGGTATTGCTGACAAATCAAAAATTCCATTGTTTTGCGACTGAGCTTATATACTAATGAAGGGATAAATTAATTGACCAGACTTAAGGAAGTACTTGGTTAAGCATGAAGTTAGAAATATTATAACTCACTCCTGACCAGTATTCATATTAAAAACCATTATCTCTTAGATAGAACCCATTATATCAGTGTCATTGCAACATATCCCTTGTGTTAGCACTGCAAATATTTAAAGATTTATTTGAAAGGCAGTTATAGAGAGAAAAGGAAACAGAGACCTCCCAACTGCTGATTCACTCCCCAAATGGTGGCATTGGCCGTGTCTGGCAATGCTGAAACTAGGAAAATGGAACTGCACGCATGTGTTTTATATGGGTGTAGGAACACAGCACTTGGACTATCTTCTGTTGCTTTCCTAGGCACAAAATCAAGGAGCTTGGGAGGAAGTGGAGCAACCAGGGCTTGAATCAAACTCTTGGTGATGCTGTCATTCGTGGCTTACCAGGCTGATCCATAATGTTGACCTCACCTCTACAATCTTTTTATAGGTGGCCCCTGACTCCTTAACTGCTTTGATTGAAATGAGAAATTTCCCTTGATTTGACCATTGTTAGTCACCTGCTTAAGAGCATGGAGTGTTGCCTAATGGCAATATTGGTAGTTCCTTTCATGTCACCAAAGGCAGAAGATAGTGTTTCCTGTAGAAAGTGGGAAGATATTCCCCCTTTGACTTTTTACCTTTTTATCAACATTTGTTCACTCCCCACTGTCTAGCTCCATCTGTGCTGCTCTGATGCTTTAAAACCAACTTGTCCAGATTTCTTTCTGCTCTTAACATACCATCCATAAGGGTCATCCATGTTACTGCAAGTGACAGGGTTCCCTTTTGGTAAGGGTTAATCAGTTGTGTGCATTTCATGTATTCCACATTTTGACTATTGTGAATAATGTAGCAAATAATGTTGGGCATTCAGGCTTTTAAAATTTTTTCCCTTTTAGTTGTATCTCCAGCTGTGGGATAGCAGAATCATGCAGTCGTATGTTTAGTTAAGTTTGTGGGAAACCTTCACGCTGTCTTCCTTAATGGCTAGATTTATGTTGTCACTTGATGTAAATTCCTTTGTCTCCACCTTGTTGCCTATACTTATTATGTCTTTTTGTTGCAAGACATTCTAGCAAACCTGAGGCCTCATTTTAGTTTTATTTTGTATTTACCTGATGATCTGTTAATCATTTGCGTATCTTGAGAAATGTCTACTTTTGTACCATTTTGAAAAGATTGTTTTCTTGCTGTTGTGTTTTGAACATTAATCCCTTTTGAGATGTGTAGTTTATAGGTATTTTCCCATGCCATTGGCAGCCTCTTCATTATTTCATAGCTCACTCACTTGAGGGTCCATTAGAGTGAAGCAGCAGCATCCTCCTAAACTTACAGGGCATGACAGGTCAGTCTTGAAGGATCTGCAGTTACACAGTTGCCTAGTGTCTGAAGCCAATGTGATTAGACAGAACAGAACAGAAAGATGTGTGCTGTCAGTTGCATAGATCAGACCTGACCTAGGTCCAGTTTATATCCTCCTTTGGCTTGACTCCAACAGCTGCCTATTTTGCAGGGGTGTGGGATAACTTGAACTCTCTGTGCAGGTAGGATGTAGGGCATGTGATACACTGAGAGCTAGCGTCCCTGGTTAGAATGGAAAACTGTTGCTGTATAAATTCTTTATCCAAGGCATGCAAATAAGTTAACCTTTTGACTTGGAACAATTATTCTTTAGCCACAGGAAAGAAAATGACCATTTACATATGTCTTTCACTATTGTTATGGGATAGGGAAGAGTTGGGGTGGCAGTTAGTCTTGTGAGAAATTCCTGGAGAAATACTCAGAGTATGGGCAGCTTTAGGAATCAGATGTCTGGGGATGTTAGTGATTTAAAAAGAAACTACGTATTAATAAGCTGCTCAAATTAATGGTCCCAACCTATATTTCTCTTTGAATCAGAGATTCAACTTTCTCCAGAATAATGTTGGCCATAGTTTATTCAATGCATAGGTATACTGTAACAATTTTCTCTTGACAAAAAGATTATTTTCTTTGTGGATCAGCCTCAACTTGAATATTCGATGGTTAGGACACCAGGAACATTATAGGGATAGATATAACATCGATAGGCTGTTACTCCTATAATAAGCTCAAGAGGTCTCATATTAGAAAACAGTGTGGGAAATGTACTTAGCTGTTTGGATGCTCACAGGTTGTTGATGCAATAGATTCTAAGTAAAGAGTTAAGAACAAGGATTATTTTCTCAACTTGCTCCAGGAATATATTCATCCCCAAACACTCACAAAAGGGGAACAAATTGAAATAAAAAACCTGCATGTTAGGTATTATAGTAGACTAGCCTTCCTCTCAGAAATCCTGATTTATCAAAGCAATTTCATGTAGAAAATGCTACCTGTGTGCTTTCGAAGCAAAGGGAAGGCAAGCTAAGGCAGAGCTTTATTAATTTCTCTGACTTTAATGATCAAAGCATGCCTTCTCAATTTCACTAAACTCAACTTTGTTAACTGGCATTTATGTGATTTAAGTGTTGGGACAACTCTGTTTTTTGCATTACTTGCAATGCATAGCACAATGCCTCTGTACATTGAATACACGTGTGAGGTGCTTACCTTCACAGTCATGCTGTGCCAGTTCCTAGTCCGATACTTGCAATGAGCATTTGAAATGTTAGGATAAAAACTATGTAATGGAACTCAAAATTGATCTATTCAGTTATTTTCAATCAGGGCCATGAATCTCTTTTCCAGACTGAATGGTATTTGATGTGTATATTCATAGCAAGTTTTCATTTTCATGTTGTACTGTCAGACATTAAATGAGGACACACGATATTGAAACATTTCTGGTGTAAGTTAACATGAATTTCATTTATTTGGTTATCAAAGTGAATTATAAAGTGTCCAACTTACTAATTGCTGCCAAAGATCTTTATTCTCCCCTGTAAAGCTAGTTTTCAGTGTAGAAAAATAGCCCTTTGCCTCTAGCTCAACTCTTTCTCCAAGAATTGGGCAGCCCAGTCTAATAACCTCTTGTCAAGCCAAGTCCGTATCTACCACTACACCCTGGTTTTTGTAAAGCTGAGACATTGGAGTGTATGCCTTGGGTGGGCAGGGTTGTAGTATAGTAGGTAAAAGCCACTGCCAGAACTGCTAATCTCCCTTATCAGTAGTAAATCCTGGCTGCTCCACTTCCAGGCCAGCTTTAATGGCTTGGGAAAAGCGAAGATGGCAAAAGTTGGAGGGCTAGAGGGAGGCCCTGGGTTTTGTGTGCTCTAGCCCTGTTTTCATCAGTTGATAAATGAATTATTCATACATGGAAGATCTATGTCTCCCCTAAGTATGTAAATATCTTCAAGTGAAAATGTTCTAGTGTTAGCAAAAAAAGAGGTATAGCTGAGTGGCACTAGGCAAAGTACTTTAGTGGTCCGGATAAGCAACGTTGTTACCAGATTAGATGATCAGTAGGCTAGGCTGTGTCAGAACCAAGCATCCAGCCTAGTCACGAAAGCATGCAACGTTCTGGTCTGTTGTGTAACAGCAGTATTCATCCTGTACATTCAACAGTTTGAAACCAGGCTGGCTTGTCTACAAAACAGCTGTGCACCAAAAGCTGCATCTTTTACTTTGCTGAAATGTCACAGAACTATTGAGACAAACGGGGAAACTTATGTAATCAGGGTTTGCTTGCAATCTTCAGTGTAGGAGTAGGGAATATGGCATCAGCTACCGGAGTTCCTTGAAATGGACCTTTACCTTGAGTCCCAGTGGTTATGCAACACCCCTCCCCATTTTTCCCCGGTAGTCTTCAGTGTGTCTAAACTAGGGGACTACAATGTTTGAGCTAAAAACCAAGCCACTTCTGATGAATTGGTTAAGTAAAGATAGCCTCATTACTGGATACTTTGTAGTTTTTCATATCTGAAAATGATCTCAGTCTTGGAGATTCTTAGAAGTACCAGTTTCAGTCTTGATCATGATCAGCCTCCGAGGCAGTAGGCAGGGGTCTTAGGGTGTGAGTGGTCTAAGGATATTAATGAGTAGGTACACACTCATCTTACCTCCCTTCACTCTACAACCTGAAAGATCTTTGTCCCCTACTGCCCTTCATTTACTGACCTCTCACATTTTATAGTCTTGTATCACCCAATTGGAAACATGAGCTGCAAAGTGCATTTAAGTTATGGCCTGCAACTGTAACTAACTAACCTTAAAGTCAAATGAGAAACCCAAACTCATATTCGTATACTTTGGTTTTATTGTTACTTTATTTTCGTGATTTATCTTCGTGTCTTGATAGCCAAGTAGGACACTAGTAAGGCACCGATGACCAAGGTCCCAGAAAGGCCTGCCACCCACAGAACTTCAGGCTGTACAGCAGCACCTGAAAGATGGAAACAAGTTCATGTACACAAAAAGTTTGTTCCTGAACACTAGAGTTCATCATGCTAGTCACTTTCTTCTGCAGAAGATGCAAGTGGGCATAGCCAATAGGGCTAAGGAAATAGCTACCTGAACCACCCATCAGTCACGAGCTAGGGAAGTGGGAGGATACCTGAGTATTTATGGAGCTTTTCTGAAGCATCTGTAGTAGCTTGAAGTAGAATCATGGGGCCTTGGCTAGAAATGCTAGCAGTACTGTTTTCAAAATAGACTGAGCTTCTTCCTGTTGGAGAAATTGAAGCTACTTATTTGTTTGAAAACAAGCAGAAGTACGAGTTTTAGTCCAAAGTCAAAGTTCATACATAAACTACTGCTACATGCTTTATGAAAGCTTTATTAGTCTTAATGCTAAGTTACATCATGCATTCCTGGGGCAGTTACCTCAGTTCACTGCAAGTTTAGACATGTTGTATAACAGGTTGTTCTATGGAAGTGTGTCTTAAAATACTGTTTGGAAATACTCAAGGTAAGTATTCTTTGTGACCTGAACAAAAATGTTAAAACAACTTTTTATCAGACTTCTATGCATTTGAGAGTGTCAAGATCTTTGAACAGTTTAATATGACCTGATATCTGCCCAAGGAGGAACAATACCCAACTCTAATGATCTGTGATTTTATGTTGTTTTCCAGCTAACTAGCATTTTGTGACTATTAGAAGCTATTTAAAGCTTCAAAGGTCATGCATTCCAGTATTTAGGAGGTTGAGAAAGGAGTAGTTGACCAGGTGGAAATACATATGCTGTTATGGCAATGGCTTTGGCCATCTTCCAAACAAGCCATGTCAATCATTCTACCTGGAAAACCTTAGGCCATTTTGCCAGGCTGGCCTGTAAGCAGCTATATACATGGAGTTAGCTAGATGGTTGAACTGAACCTCATGTTGTTAGTCATCTGTTTTGATCCTAGTTTTTGTCAGCTCATTTGGAAAGCAAGGACAAAGGTGTCCTGCAACTTAAGAATTCTAGGTCTTTAGGGACTGAAGGCCTAAGTTGCTACTGGTCTCTGCTGTAAGTACTTGTAGCTCAGTAAGATGAGTTTGAAGTCATTGACTAGAGGCTACAGATTTTAGTAGTACTCAAGTCTGTCAGCTGTAGCCTAAGGAGCTTAGATACTTACGGCTGTCAACAGGACAAGTTACCATACATGCTGGTGTCCCAACAGGCTGGCAGACGGACACACTGCAGTGCAGGTAGACCTGGGAATATAAAGAATTAGGATCATGTTGTAAAACCAGCATGTCACAAGTCCCAAGACCTATGTCTCCTCAGAATAGACTGTTCAGTAATTCTTGGTTATCCTAGATGCTGCAACACCTTGGCTAGAGTCTGGGAAGCAGATGTGAATGGTGTCATTAGGATTTATGATCATTCATAGGTCACTTCAGCTAGCCATAAGGGATTGCCTTAGCTCAATAGTGAATGTAGTTCAGACCTCCTATGAGAGACATGGAAGGAAATATCATACCGGTCCCTTTAGAGCTTCCTTTGCCACAGTGGAGTCCACGAAGCTGAAGGTGGAAATGCTGAAGCGTTGGTGATGAGAGGGGAACGGCAGACCCATGGCTTTCTGTACTGGGATCAGTTGGGTCCGGTAGTTGTCTCCAGTGTAGGGACATCTAAGCAAGGAGACTGGACAATCAGGATGGGCTTATAGGACAGTCTGGGCATGGTGAATGGAAGGACTACTTACCCCTTTACCAGTATAGGCCACTGTGGTTGATGCACAGGGTTGATCCTGGGTGTGGCCCAACACTGATGTAGACGTAGCCCCAGGTAGGGGTCTGTTCTGTGAAGGATGGCAACATCCACATAAATAGGCTCCCGAAGTAGCTTCACCACTGGGTAGTCACCAGCCATGTAGTAGGAGCCATAGTCTTTATCTGCAAGTGGCCAGAATAGAGAATTAAACTGAGTTAAGCAGCCAGGGAAAATCAATCTGTCACATCCCTATCTCTGAAAGCACCTTGTTCCTAAGTTAGTCTTCATGACCTTGGAGAGTAGCAAGATTTAGCGGGTAGCCAGACGGCCTTACCTTTGGCTATTTGAAGGACCACTGTGAGGGGACCAGACTGGGTCTCAGGAAGGGGTGGTGGAAGGGTCAACACCTGCATATCTACTGGAAGTTCATTGCTGCTTATGGAGTAGCTGCAACTGACCCGGAGCCTGCAGAAGAACAAGCTATTAGGCTGGCAAAGCTTGGGTTTGTTGGCTGGCCCAAAGGAAGGAATCTGTAGCTCCGTCTTATTTTCTCACATGGGTTCAGGGACAAGCATTTGGGTCATTCTTTTGCTTTTCAGATGAACCATTAGAGCTGTATCATAGTTGGAGCATCCATAACTTGATCTGGCACTCACTTGGGATGCTGGAGTGGGAAGCACTGGTTTAACCTGCTGTGCAACACTGACCCCAGAGCAATATTAAGTATAGTTCCTTCAGAAAGGAATACATTGGGTTCATTGCAGCAGTCTAGTGGCTTAAATCCTCACCTTGCATGTGCTGCAATCTCATATGGGCACCAGCTTGTGTCCTGGCAGCCCTGCTTCCCACTCAGCTCCCTGCTTGCAGCCTGGGAAAGCAAGCAAGGATGGCCCAAAGCCTTGGGACCCTGCATCCATGTAGGAGACCCAGAGGCTCCTGGCTCCTGATAAGCTCATCTCCAGCCATTGTGGCCACTTGGGCAGTGAACCAGCAGACCTAAGTTCTGGCTCTCCTCCTGCATTTATCCAACTTTCCAATAGAAGTAAATGATCTTAAGGAAATAAAGGAAGACGTTCTGGCCAAATATGATCTGGTTGGTAAGGTTTTACCTGAAGATGCTGTCCCGGGTGATGGAGCCACGGCTCCAAGTTCTCACATCCCTTGTGGCAAGCAGCTCATTTTCGTATGTTGCTTGGCCTCCAGTGATCTGCAAGGGCAGCAAGAAAAAGTTTTGTTCCTGTTGGCCAGGTCCTTTGATGTAGTGCTGAATGCTGCCTCAATGTAGGTTACATTTTATGGACCATGAGCAATGGCTACCAGCATATGTTGAGTAGCCCAGGAAGGTGTCACTTTGCCTCGTTTCAGAATATAAAGTGGCATGGGACTTTATAATTCCCATAGGCATTCCACGAAGTAGAATGTACTGATATATTTTTTTAATTATTTATTATTTAACTTCATTAATTACATTGTATTATGTGACACAGTTACATAGATACTTGGGTTCTCCCTCCCCAAACCCTCCCACCATGGTGGATTCCTCCACCTTGTTGCATAACCACAGCTCAAGTTCAGTTGAGATTCCCCCATTGCAAGCGTATACCAAACACAGAGTCCAGCATCTTATTGTCCAGTCAAGTTCAACGGCTTCTTAGGTATACCCTCTCTGGTCTGAAGACAGAGCTAGCAGAGTATCATCCCAGTCAATTGAAAGCTCCAACATACCATCAGCAAAAATTTACATCATTATGGAATTAATTGACATAGTAATGAGTAACCAATATGTTAAAAGTAAATGCGAGTTCCCAGCCACCTTCTGTGACCACTTCACCTACACTTCAATTTTAGTTTATACACAACATATAACATTCAAAACATAACATGTTATACATAACCCTGAATGCGCCCGATCTCATCTGATCTTGGAAGCTAAGCAGGGTCGGGCCTGGTTAGTACTTGGATGGGAGACTGATATTTTGTAGTGTTGTGAAGTGACAGCCCCATGGTGTGAAGGGAACTCTAATGTTCTTTCAGTATCTATGAAGGAGACTTTGGCTTCTCTCAAACTACAGGTTCTTTCACCCTCAAGAAGCCGCAATCAGTTTTACCCACCTGGGGCAGGCATCATTGTGTAACCCCTGCCTGTGACCTTAGCATCCCACAAGCTCCAGTCTGCATGCTGGCTGCTCTGTTTAAGTTCCCTGATAATGGCATGGAAGGCAGGTGCTACAGGAAGACACCTGGAGGCAGCTCCAGGCCAGACTTCATCCTGGCCCAACTGCCATATGGTCAACGGGCTCATGGAAGATGTATTTCTCCAACACATGCTAAGTAAATTTTCACCGTCAAGGTGTTTCAACTCTCCATTATTCACCAAGCCATTTCCACTAGGGTTTCAAAAAACAAAGCCCTAGCCCCCTCCTCTTACCTGGCTTGTGGTGCCACAGGCAGTAAATGGAAATCTGAACAAGACAAACGCAGGTGTTGCTATCACGGGATCACAGCTGCTGTCATTCCCTGAGGCCAGGTGCACTGAATCCAAGCGCAGAGGAGGCGAGGACACATTTCGGGACACAGCAATTGAGAAGTGGCCCTCCTGGGTACAGTGTGAGGTCACTGAAACACCAATACGCTGCATTGAACACCTTAGCTCCCCACTACTGAGCCAGCAGGAACCAAGTGTTGGCTTCATTACTTGACTCTAGTTACTTTCAGCCAACGACCTTGGTCCAAGGCCAGCTGAGGTTCTTGGTAGTTCCTGGGTTTGGTCTGATCTGTCATTTGCTGCGGGATCTTAGTCAAGGTCTTTAGCAGCCTTTAGCTTCCTTTGTAAAACTGACATAGTAGCACTTGACTTAATCTTTAAATTCTGAGGAGCAGAGTTGTATGTATACCTGCTGAATGAGGACTTTTTAAATTCAGGAAGCCTTGGAGCAAGGTTTGGGGTACACAGCTTTAACAAGGTTCTCTAAGTACTCTCAGACTGTCGGCAAGGTAATTCTTTGGAAGAGATTCAGTGAAGTATCTGAACACAAGACTTAAGTGCATTACCATGCACTCAGTGTTTATCTCGTGTATTCTAGAACAGGTGACCGAAGGCTACAGACAGCACTGTACCTTGAATACAAGTGCTTTTGTGACTTGGTTTTTATGGTCAGCCTGAAATGTCTGCTGTGTGTTCAAACTTTTAGATTTCTCTCAGCTGTTTTCAGACATGGTAATTCACCTGTGTTTCCATAGTAACAGGAATCTCCATCTTCGGAGCTGTAACAGCAACCCAGTTCCTCACAGTCTCTTTGGGAGACAGGGGAAGCAGCGCATGGTAACCGGTCCTGCAGAGCGATGGAGTCACACAGTCCCACACCTGGAGCATCGAGGCCTAGATGTGGAAGAGGGAAGAGTAAGTCAAGATGGGTCACAGGAATGTTGGCTTTTACCACCACAAACATTGCTACAGAGTTAGTGTTCAAATCCCTGGAGGTGCAGATGGCTACAGTAAGAAGATCCTTGCATAGGTAAGTCAGCATTGCATCACCTTGCCACGGTCCCCTGGAGTAGATTTTTTTAGAGGAGATTTCTAGTATAATTGGAAAGAGTGAGCTCCTTACTCTTTCATGTTACAGTCTTGTTTTTTGCAGGTCATACTCATTCTGAGAAGTTCAGTTCCCCCTCAGTGTTACAATTGGGATCTGGTTTAGTAGCTGCGATGTGTGGCCTGTGAATGCTCATTTTATTCGAACTGCCCATGCCAACAACACTTAAAATAGCAAAGTAAGTGAGAAGAATTGCCAGTTTTGTTTCAGTTATTTTAGCTGAAAAGTAGGATTGTACAAGACACTTTTTCTGGAACGCAGGCAAGTCTTTAGTGTTCCCAGCTGGGAGGATAGGAAACTTGAGTCCTATCTTAATGCATACATGGCTCATCCCAGGTAGGTTTTCAATTATCCTTACTAGCATCAGCTTCTGCCCTAAAGGCAAGAGGTCTACCATTCCTTGGTGAGGAGCCCTTGGACAGTCTGTGCCAGGGGACAGCTGTAGTACTTAACCACATCATGGTTCGGCCACATAGCACATGAAGGCCTTCCCACAGTACCTTGGCATTGAGTAACTACGCAAGTGGGCATCATCGTGATAACCCATGGAGGAAGATGTTGGGAGCAGAGAACCATTTTGCCCCTGTTACTCAGAGCAGTTAGGGGAGGCCTATGTCCTCCTCTAGGTCAATGACTCCTGACCAGAACCCAAACACTCTCAGCCGGTACCTGGAAGATCCACAGGGCACCTCAGCAGCTGCTTCTTTGTAGGCAGGCCATGTCCAACTGTGTTCACCTGTTCAACTCCAACCAGCATAACATGGTAGAAGCCCTGTGTGAACAGATTCTAGAAACTCAGTTTGGGTGGTGGCATAGCAGGGTGGGTGGAGGCAATCCCAGTGGCCCCAACAGCTGGTCCTACTCACCAAATTAGTGGCATAGCAGCTACTGTAGTTTACTTCCAACACCATGGAGTAGTCGGGACCTTCTCCTAGCCAGGTGCCACAGTCAGAGTCGTTCTGCAGCGTGTGCAGTAGCCCTTCCTTGTCTGCACACAAAGCGGGAGGTGAGAAGCAGACACAGTGAGCTTTCACCGAGTGCTACAGGGAAAGAACAGCTGACCACAGGACAGCTGCATGCTTTTGAACTTGAAAGCAAATGTCACGAGTGACTTTGTGTTCTGCCTAGAGACACCACAGAACATATTAAAGGAGATATTTCGTTGGCTGACTGAGGCCAGTTGTCCAACTTACCCCAGACTACTAATGCAGGGAAAGATCCTGTCTCCTGGCTCCCGAAATGCATAGTGAAGTGAAAGCCGCTGGGTCCACAGTGGAGCACGCCAAGATCACCTGGCGCCTCAAGGTCAGGCTGTTTGTTCATAGCCAGCGATACTAGGAAACAGAGCAAGATGTAACAAAGCAGCCGCATGATGCTCCCAGGAGTCACTGCTGGCCACGGACACTCCCAGCCACCCGCTCAGAGCCAGAATACCTCCTTATAAAGGGAAGACTGAGATCCAGGTGTGCAACTTTGTTACCTCCGGGTGGAATAAAGATGGCTGTTTTAGCTTCATTTGCTTTGAGGCATGGACTGCACCTGCTCCACATTATATCACCATCCAGGTTTCCAGAGCCTAGGAAACACATGATGGTTTTTAGGGTAAAAAAAAAAAAAAAGTCATCTCAGGTTTGCTCAGTTAAGGCTTTTTCCACCAGTGTTTTGAGTTCAGACAGCTTCCTGCTAGATGTCTGGGTGTTTGTGTTATTGTCCTCGTCCAGTCCTCAAGCTATGAAGTTAGGATGAGTCATTGCTCTTTAGAATCTGATTTCAAGCATCTGTGGAATGGGAATAATGTTTCCTGGCAATGGGCTTTTGAGGAGAGATTCTGTATTAAACTCCTGGCACAGTCCTTGGCCCAGCTGTCACTGCTCAGCTGCCTTTATTGGGAGACAGTTAAGACCTATAAGGACTCATGTCACATTTTCCACTCCCTCAAAGTATTCATGAGAAGTCGCTGCACAGTTGGAGTCTGGTTTAAAATCCCAGAAACACTTGAACTGGGTTCCTATGGATAGTTAATTTAAAGCTTTTCTTTGGTCCTAAGAGAGAACCCCATGATAGCAGTCTTGATAAATTCCAAACCTTTTAGTGCCATAGTTTTCCTGCTGGTGTTCCCCAAGGGATCTGTGAGGAAATGTAGATTGGTTTAAAAAAAAAAAAACCTTAAATTCATTTTGCCTCTTACAGCTGTTTCTAAATCTTGTATTTATCTATGTTTCAAACATATTTTCATGAAAATGTTGTAGTTCTCGTCTGTGGTTTTGGTCACTGTGGGTGGAATGTCAGACCGGGTTATAGGAAGGTACTTTAAAAAGTCTATGGAAAAAAGAAATTAAGTTTCGTTTTGCTGAAAAAAAATTTGAAATCCATTCATGAAATTTTCATAATATACATTTTTATGAACTCGTTGAAGATCTCATACATGTAGTAATTTCTATTTTTTTTTTTTTGCACAAAACTAAGCTTGCATTTCAATGCCATTCCATTTAACTTTTTAATTTAAGCCTCATAGATTCTGAGAGATTTAAGGATGAATGACCCTCTCCCTCACTGGCAAGTTGACAGCATAGAAGCTGGCATCTGGTAAACCGCACACCATCTCCACAGATTGTATTGTTAGTGCTGAAGCCGTTACGTATCGCTGTCTAATCATTATGTAAAGACTTCTAGGTCTCTGAAATTCACAGTGTTCATTCTCCCGTTACGGAAACTGTGCCTCCTAATTGGAAGGTGAGGTGCAGTGTCAACCAGACCCTAAGAAATTCACTCCATGTATAAAAACAGTAACCAAAATTACTAACCCCCCAATATTTTTGGAGGAGACTATTGGTGTGTGTACTACTTTGTAATTAAAGAGTAGTGAGGGAGCAGTCAGCTATTGTCAGCATGTGGTGGAAATTAGCACACTTATCATTTGCAGGATGATGTTAAATCGAATTTCCTGTAAGTACTTAAGGTGGCTTTCCTTTAAACAAGAAACAGTGGGAGGTAATTTGGACTCAGATAAAAGGTGAGGCGTTTCAGCCCAGTCCTGCAGTTTCGTTTCCTGTCTCTGCCCGTGGTCGTAAGGCCCTTCTTTCAACACCCTCCGTGCTAACCTCCTAGCTACTCATGCTGCCACCTTGAGTCACTGTTTCCTTTGCGACCAAAACTGCTAGCATCAGGAAATCCTCCTTTCCTTACACCAGCAGAAGGATGCCCAGCTGAATAACGCCTTGGACTTCTTGCCGCGGAAGAATGGATGAAGAAACAGGTAGGAGAGTTGCCAAAGAAAGGCAACAGAACTAAACTTAGACTGAGGGGTGGGAGTGTCCAGATATGGTTCACTTGAGTTTGCTGGCTCACACAGAGGAACTGTAGAATTGCATGGCTTTCCGCTAATCTCCTCTACTCTTAATTCTGCGTGCCTACTCATGGGTGAGTCACACTCCATCTCGAGTGGTAGGTCATGTCTTTGCTGATGATACGAAGTGCTGGGTACCATGAAATAATTCTGTCACCAAACCTATAATTGTCATGGGTCTTAAACTTTTAAAATATTGTCAGGAAAGGGAAAATGCGTTGTTCACTTCAAATCACTTGCAACTTTTTATATGTGACAAACTGCTTTTCAAAATGACTGTATTATTTGTGCTAGCTAGTGGTGAATAAGGGCAGAAAGGGCAGGATTGACTGCAGATAGGACTAGCAGGTGCCACTGCACTGTTGATTGACCTTTCATTGCAGTGTGGATGGTAGCATCTAGTACTAGATGTGTCTTCAAGAGAACGCTGCGTACAGTTGGGGGGGAGGGAGGGAGGGCAGAACCTGTTGTAATGCGTAGCATTTGCTCAAAATTGCCAAATCTTACCCTGCAATGGTGATTTGAGAATGAGGGCCATTCCCCTAATTAGAGGAGTCTCTTAACAGGATGAAGAAAACCTGTTACTTAATAGAACATGCCAATAGTGTGTCTTGTGTAAATTTAAGCTTGGATATAGGTGGATAATTAGGTATTACCACTGACTGGGCGAGTCAGAATAACACACGTGTATTGACTCAGAGTTCTGGAGGCAGCGAGTTTGAGAGTCGTGTGTCGGCAGGATCGCATTCTGCGGAAACACGGAGGGGAGAATCCACCCATGCCTGTAACTTATGATGGCTGCCAGCACTTCGTGTTCTGTACTGGCCATTCGCATCCTCTCTCCTCACACCAGCTTTCCCTGGAATGTGTGACCGCATCATCCTGCCTCTGTGAGTGTTTTTGTGCTAAAATTTACTTATTTTTTAATATTAAAACAACTTCTCTTAAAATAATACAGATCCTAAAGGGGTGACTTTAACCTTGTATCTGAGAAGATCGTAATTTCAAATAAGGACATTCTGAGGTACTGAGAGCTGGCACTTTAGCATGTCTGCTGGGGAGGAGAGAAGTCAGCCTTTCACACTTTTTACCCTGTAAAACTGCATTGGCACCAAAGGCATCTTTCTTAAAGCTCCACAATCATCTGTAAAGTTTATTTTGAACATCTCCAACCCTGCCTCAACTAGCAGGACTTTGTAAATCCATGCTTTAGAGTGAAGGGGTTAATTATTTTATCTACCAGCTGTGGTGTTGGTGCTGATTGCTCTTTCAGTCTACCAAGGAGACAAACTGGTAGTCTAGGATAGTTCAAGGGTAGAACATTCAGGAAGAAAACGGTAGGGGAATGGAATCCGTTGTCATTCTGGCCCCTATCCTGTGCTTGATAACCATTACCATTGCTCTCAGTTGGCTTAAATTGATTCAGCAACGACCTCATCCAGCTTTTCCAAGTATGTGTTTATGAGAGTGGTTTCTTGTGGATGGGGAGCCCACATTTTAGCTCTTTTCTCCCATTTGCTAATTTTGTGTTGGAGCAGAATTTCTTGTAATCTTGTACCTGGATAAGCAGCAGTAATTTGCCTTGGAGTTTAGAACTCCGAACTCAGAGTTCACTCCAAACCTACAAAATGAGAAACTCGCAGAAACCCAGCACAGTGGTTAAAGTGGTCTGCTGGGAGTTCTGGACACGCAGCAGCTTCACAACTACCACGTGGGACCATAGCTTTTCAGGTGATATATTCACAATTTTACTTAAAATGCTTTTCTTTAAAAATTAAGATTTATTTTTATTTGGAAATCCTATTTTTACAAAAGCAGAGGCAGAGCCAGAGAGGTGTTCCATCCACTAGTTTATTCCCCAAATGGCCACAGTGGCCAGAGCTGAGCTGATCCAAAGCTGGGAGCCAGGAGCTTCCTTCCAGTTCCCAGTATCCCACGGACTTAATTACTTTCTGAAAAGAGTTCAATGCAAGTGTTAACACCTCCAGAAATCCTTTCTATATTACTGATCAGCGTTGCCTGAAGGGCTGTGCTTTCTGAGTACTTGCGTGCCTTCCACTGTAGCCTTTGCTCAGGTCATCTTGCTTAGGTTCCCTGTAACCAAGTTGCTTTGAGTTCAGGATCTGTCCCTTCTAACGTAGTGTTTCAATGCAGTAAGACCTCACTAACGTACTCCTGGAAATGTGGGTAATGTCCTGGGAATTTAGCTTACCCCCTTGAAGAAACGTCTTCAGTCCCCACTGATTCTTGCCTTGTATCTGACACCCACAGGCACCAGGTTTCTTGGCCTTGAGTTAAACTGAATCTGTTCTAAACCCCAGAAGTGCAACTAGAGAAGTAATTTTTCCAAATCACATCTATTGACTTACAAAGATACATTCTGAGGATGAATATCTGAAACTGTTCATTTTCTCAACAGATCTGTTATAAAATTGTGTTAAGATATTTGTATACAGCCTAGACGCAAGTTATGCAGTATTGTCAATGCTTTGTATATAAATGCCATTTATTCCACTATGTGTACCTGGATGAATAACTGATACTCAGTACACCTCTACTCTGGGTCAAGTATTTTCAAGGAGAGCTTAATTCTCTCCTATCCTGAATCTTTTTTTTTTTTTCCCGGCCTCACTTTCTGTCTTCACTAATGCCTAATGTCTTGGCAGACACACTGTTCCCCATGCTATGCTACCCTGGGGGATTTAACAGTAAATAGAAGAGTAATACTTATGTAAGAATTAATCACACATGGATTCCCTGTGTCTGACATCTAATGGTAGGTTCTTTTTTTTTAAAAAAGATTTTATTATTGGAAAGCCGGATATACAGAGAGGAGGAGAGACAGAGAGGAAGATCTTCCATCCGATGATTCACTCCCTAAGTGAGTCGCAGTGGGCCGGTGCGCGCCAATCCAAAGCCGGGAACCTGGAACCTCTTCCAGGTTTCCCACGTGGGTGCAGGGTCCCAAAGCTTTGGGCCGTCCTCGACTGCTTTCCCAGGCCACAAGCAGGGAGCTGGATGGGAAATGGAGCTGCCGGGATTAGAACCGGCGCCGTAGGTTCTTGTTTGTTGATGAAACTAGGAAGTCCTGAGTAGAATCTCAAACCTGTATGCAATTCACTTAAGAGCAGGCAGCAGCTTGTGTTTTATCTGTGGATGTGATTTGGGGGCTATCATTTTTGATTGTTGAATTTTCAGGGAAGCTCACCAATATTCTCCATTTCAAATCATTTTGCTTTTTCCTTTTCTTTAGTCTGGCAGAAAGGTTACACGCACAGTAAAGTCCACGAGTACTCAAAGGTGTTATTAATTTAAGTTTCAAAGCTCTGCTTATGTTGAGCCACGTTAAATACTGTAATGACAAAATATAAACCAGAGTGCCTCTAAATTCAGCAGACGGCAACCAACAACTATGTTTTGAGGGAGAATTTGTGACTTGGGAGACATAAGTTCAAAATCTGGGGCATTCTTGTTAAGACTGTCTTCTGGAAGTTAGCGATGACCCCCATGTAGTCTGAGTGGGGAATGCAGCGTCCTCCTCTCCCCTGCAATGCCAGGCCATTGCTCACAGTTATGCAGAGCTGATGGAAATGGCTGCAAGGACAAATTTGTATAACAGCTGGAGAAAAAATGATTGCAGCCTTTAGATGCAAATTGGCTGCGGCATTGAATAATGAGTGACTCCAATCTGTGTAAGAGACTAGGGTCATGCTTGTTACAGTCCTGAGCAGTGACACTGCAGAGAGCTAGATGTTGGCAAGGATTTATCGCAGGGTATATTAAAAATGCCATTAGTGAGAAATTAATATTACAAAACATTTTAGAAGGGCCTAAGCAATCATCTTGCTTTAATAATAGAGGACAGATCTCATAAATACTTTTTTTTTTCCCTCAAGCAGAAAATGAGAAACATGCCAGGATTATCTGATTTAGCCTTTCTTTCCAAATACCGAACTGAAACTGTTGATCATTTTATTTCTTTCTTTTTAAATCAATTCAGTTGAAATGTGCCAAGCCATGTGTGTTCCCTCATTTAAGGACAGAGAACTCCTGTACTTAGGAGGTAAAGGAATTGGTCCTTGTTGGTTCAAAATTGTAAACTCAGAAATGCGTTCTTAAGAATCTCAATAAATGCTGAGCTATGTTTTCTATCATCTTCTCCCATGCTTTCTTAAAGGAAGTGAGAGGCTCTCATGCCTGTTGTTTAATAGCAAAGGCCCTAGTGGTTGAGGGATGCTCCTGGCACCTCCACAATTAGTTGCTAGAAAAACATTTTCATCACCTTTTGTCAAACTTCTTGTAGCATAAATAATATATTATGTCATAATTGTGCTGGAAATTAAAGGAGTGATAATAAACCCCAAATTAACTGTCTACATTTCTAAACAGTAAAAAACATTATTAGAGTGAAGTAGTTTTGGATATTTTTAAGATTTATTTGCTTTTTTGGAAAGTCAGATATACAGAGAGGTGAGAGACAGAGGAAGATCGTCTGTCGGCTGATTCACTCTCCAAGTGGCTGCAATGGCTGGAGCTAAGCCAATTCGAAGCCAGAATCCTGGAGCCTCTTCCTGGTCTCCCATGTGGGGAAGGGTCCCAAGGCTTTTGGGCTGTCCTCAACTGCTTTTCCGTGCTTTAAGCAGGGAGCTGGGTGGGAAGCTGGATGGGGCCACTGGGATACTAACCAGTGCCCATATGGGATCCTTTTTTTTTTTTTTTAAAGATTTGTTAATTCTTTATTACAAAGTCAGATATACACAGAGGAGGAGAGACAGAGAGGAAGATCTTCCGTCCGATGATTCACTCCCCAACTGAGCTGCAACGGCCCGTGCGCGCCGATCCGAAGCCGGGAACCAGGAACCTCTTCCAGGTCTCCCACGCAGGTGCAGCTTCCCAAGGCTTTGGGCCGTCCTCGACTGTTTTCCCAGGCCACAAGCAGGGAGCTGGATGGGAAGTGGAGCTGCTGGGATTAGAACCGGCGCCCATATGGGGTCCCGGGGCTTTCAAGGCGAGGACTTTAGCCACTAGGCCATGCCGCCGGGCCCCCATATGGGATCCTGACACATGCAACATGAGGACTGAAGCCACTAAGCTACTGCGCTGGGGCCCTGAAGATTTATTTTTTGTTAAGGAAATACAAGATCACTATTTCTATGCCTGGTATTTGGGGGGTGGTGTTTGAAGGAATAATTAGGATAAGAAACCAGGACTTTTGACTATATACAGTTGGGATTTAAGATATTGATACATGACAAGGCAAAGAGTGATAAAATAAAGAAATAAAAACCCAAGCCCCAATATAAGACATTATATAATCAAATGACAGAATAGCCGGTATGGATGGCAGGAAAGGACTTGGACTTAAGAGAAGGCCAGCAGCATTACAGTTTAGACTGCCCATAGTACAGTTGGACTTTGTTGTTGATTGCGTGGGAAGGGATAGGTGGTGTGGAAAAGAGACCATCCTAGATTGATGATAAATTACTAATGAAAATTAAGTGACTGAAGACATGAGGAAGCATTTAGAATAAGGAACCATCCAGAAACAAAGGGTAAATCATGCCCTCCTGCCCTGTGCTCAGATAGGAGTGTGATGAGTGATGTAGTTTGTTTCTTGGCTGTGTCTAGCACTGGGTGTGGAGAGTAGAGATGAATAATTCTGATCTCAAGTCATACCTTGACCTGGGGTCAAGTACTCCCTAGATCTCATCTAAAGGACTTTTTCAAATGTGCTTCTTGAAGCTGTATACTCCGGTGGGGTTGGCACAATGAATTTTTCCCTATGCAGTTATTATACTTGGGTCCATGCTTGCCAAGCTACATGAAGCATCTGGATTTTATAGGAGTATGGAGAGACACCAATAACTTAGAAATGGGGCTACTGTTGTAACACAAGGAAGTCAGTTGTGAGGTGGAATTAAATATAATTGACATGAAAACTCAAAACCCTGTCTCGGATGAAGTTTTCTGACCTCACATTTAATCGACCTATCAGTACCTTTCCCTTAAGCTTCAAGAAATTCATCTGGGTCAGAAATTCAAAAATCTTACCCGAAACGGTCAGGTTCACTGCTCATGATCTCTCCCCAGCCCCCTCAACAACCCCATCTGGAATGTTATTCTCTGCTGTTCAATGATGTGGCAAATTGCTATTTCCATAACTGAACAGAAAAAAAATAAACTTGTTCTTGATTTATGCACTGCATTTTCATCCTCTGGGGCATATGTAATTGAACAATAGTTTGCAATGAAAGAGAAAGCATCCAAAGTCATATGGTTTAATGAAACCAATGAGTTGAATGTTACTTGGATGACTTTGGAAAAAACTAATTTAACAAACATTTGTTTTCAAGCAGAATTTCAGTATGTTTGTATAGAAGTGACTTCTTCAATGATAGGATTCAGGGTTAGTGAGTATTTGCTAATGAAATCTGGCATTAAAGGGCTTTCCACTAGAATGTCCCAAAGACAATACATAGCCATTCCAACAGTTGTCCTTCCTGGGAAGCAAAACTGCCTCCTCTGTACTGAGGAGACCTGAGTCCTAGTTTCAGCTTTGACAAAGATGTATTGTTGACTCATCCTTGGATTTCACTGCCTGGGGCTGATCTGTAGAAGTTCTCTAATGTGTCACTGGATGGGTCACAGGCTCATTATGTGACTGCACATTTGCGTCTGAGTTTCAGGTTTCTTAGTAGTAAAAACAAAAAAGCAAAATCAGTATTTTTGGTTGTCTTTAAAATTCCCTTTCTAAAATATCCCATAGCACAAATCTTGCAAGATTTCAGCTTATTTATCATTTTGCTTCATTCTGATAAGTTAGCTACAGCCTGAGACAAATTGAAAAATATTCCTGCTGGTTTGGCTCATGATGAAGCCTCTTTAGCAACTACCTATATAGTTAGGTGACTTAATCAAGTATATCATCCCAATGAAATGAAATATCTTTTTAAAAATAAATACTACTTGTTGAAATTCATGAGGCAGGACACATGGCTGCCATTTATTCAGCTTTATTTATAATTAAAATCTTGCACAAGTGGGTTGTCTTTCTATTATGATTTATCCATTAACATAAATATTTTGTGTGACCTAAGGACTAAGGTAATCCATACCAGATCTGATAGTGAATGGTGGTGTTGGGTTGAGTATGGGTAAATGCTATGGCGTACCCCGCTGCATCTGTTATTGTGTCCAACTGAAAGGATGTCCAAAAATTTTCTTAATCTTCCAAAAGAGTTTCCCTTTTTTGAATGGTGAATATTAATCTCCCTGGAATTGTTGGCGGGTCTCCAGGAGAAAGGCAAGTGCTCCTGATGGGTAGGGTTAGACAATAACCGTGCTGTACAGAGAAGGTAATAGAGTGAAGTCTGTTTCATGTATTTCAAAAGGAAGGATGGCAAACCTGACACACGGGCAGGTCTGAGTGTTGAAAACCCTCTGAGCACCAGGAGTCTACACATGAAAAACAAGTTGGTTCCCTGGGAAGTGGTTATAGATGGTGGTGAAAACATAACAGCCCCTTGTTATGCAGCTTTGGGTGCAGATTATTTTAGCAGCAAGGTGGTGGGTGGCTGAGGTGTAGAGGAAAGATGACCTCTTCAAGTGATAGTCTCAGTAGACTCTGCTGTATGTGTAAGTGCAGATATTCCTTGAGCAGGGATAGGGGCCACATGGGACAGCCAGCTCTAGCTCTGGCTCTGCTCCAGTGAAAATCTGTCTTCCTTGTCCTCCTTTACTTGTGGATTATTAAAGCTCTTGGACAATTTGGTGGGTCATAGTTCTCTGGGAAGTAGATAATAGGCTTCCTGCTAATGATTCACATCAGGGCTTGAACCGTTTAGTGAAAAGTAATTAAAAAGTGACTCATGAATACTTGAGTTAATGGAACAATTCACATTGTTTTAACAATTGATAGAGAAGCAGGAAATTCTTTTCATTTTACTTGAATGTGAGATACAAAGAGATGGACGGATGGAAATTTTTCATCTGTTACTTGCTCTGCATATGCCTACCACAGCAGAGGGCTGTCTGCTGCCTCCAGGGATGTGCCTTAGCAGGAAACCAGACTGGAAGCAGAATCTTGCACTCCACTGGGAGATGTGAGCATTGCAAGCAGCATTGTAGCTACTGCTACCAAGGCCTACCTTGGAATCCTTTTCATTAGTTTCTAGCTTCTGCTGTCTTCTTCCTTGCTGAGGGGACATTTCAACTAGAGAGGGTATGTAGAAGACAGAGGTGTGTCTGAGTAGCGAGTTCATTAGCAATGGGTAAAGGTATATTTACAACTTGATTCCACATACAGTTGTATTACGGCAATTGGAGAAACAAAAATAAAAAAACCTTCAGCTCTAAGGAAATACTGCTACAAAGATGAAATACCCCATATGGGTTTAATTTCCTTCACCCTTACCTAGTACCCCCACACTCTTTGGGTGCTGGCTCTCCACGGGGTTCTGTCTTTACCCCTGCTTATCTTTTTTTATATTTTTATTAATATTTTGCATTATGTGACAGTTTCATAGGCTCTAGGAATCTCCCCACCCCTGCCCCTCCCCTCCCCCCGGTGGATTCCTCCACCTTGATGCAGCATTACAGTTCAAATTCAATCAAGATTACCCCTGCTTATCTTGCTGAAGTTGTTTCTAAACCCTAGGATCATGTTCTATCAGTGATTAAGTATGAAGTTGATGAACAACAGAAAGTCAGCTTAACAAAAGTTTATTTAAAAGTAACTGGAAATGCTCGTTAATCATGAGGGGAATGGAAAATTCCAAGGCAAGTTGCTATGGTTTTTATATGGGAGGATATAAAATGGATTGCAGCACGTCCTTCCGTTGCTCTGATGTCAGGAGTTCTGTTAATTTTTGCATATTTTTTGGAAAGTAGTTGGTGGCTGTTATGTCAGATGTAACCATTTCCATACATCTGTGCACTTTTACATTAAAGTCTAGCTCTGGAAGTTCTGGAAGGAATCTGTTTTGTTCCTAGCCATCAATCTTTTCGTTCTTTTCCATTCCCTCACATGCATCTACTTCCTAGGGAATAATTACAAATGAATTGATAACAGTTAACATTAGCTGGACCAAGAATAAATCTGGGTCTTGAACTCTGGGCTAATGCTACCACTGAAGTTGATGTTCTACATCTTACACCTTCCTTTCCAGATCCTAACTAACTCCATTCTCATTCTGGTAAGACCACGTGGTCTCCTAACTTGAATGAGTCACAAATCCTTTGCCTCTAATTCCAAGCATTCATCCAATAGGAGTAGATAAAACACTGTGAGCCAGACGCTTGGGGATACAATTTTGAATAAAATATGGATATTTTTGATTGTGCTTAAAAAGTCTCTTAGGACAGACAAATCAACTACACAAAAAGGCTTGTGAATACTATCATAACTTCAGTGAATGAATAATAGGAAAATCTGTGCAAAGCATATATGATGTGACTGGAGTTGGGAGAGATGAGGATGCTATGATCTGGTTTCAGCCAGGTCACACTGAGCCCTGTGGACCATGTGAAGCTCTTTATTCCTTATCTAGAGAGTACAAAGTGAAACTAAGGGTGGAAAATGTTGTTTTGAGAATAATTCAACTATTACAGAAGTCTTGTAGATAAAGGCTTTTTTTTTCATTGTCAAACACTTTTTGTTGAACTGTTTGAAGTATCTTCATTTACAACACCAAAATAGTTTTTCTTAGAGTCAGCACCGTGGTGTAACAGAGCTACCGCCTGCGCTGCCAACATCCCATGTGAGTGCTGGTTCAAGTCACGATTCCTCATCTTCCACTTCAGTTTCATGCTGATGCACCTGCCAAGGCATAGGGGATAGGCTGAGTGCTTGGGCCGCTACCACCCATGTGGGAGAACAGGGTCCTAGAGGTTCTCCCAGGTTTTGGCTGGACCTAGTCATGGCGGTTCTGGCCGTTGTTGGAGTGAATTGGCAGATGGAGTCTCAATCTCTACTTGTAACACTGCCTTTCAAATCTTTGGGAAATTTGCATTTTTTTCTGTCTAATTTGGTAAAAGGTTGTAGGTCACATAAAAGAAGACAGTTTGGGGAGGTGAGGAAATGAAAACGGTGACTAAAAAAACGAGTGGTTGTTTTGGGATTAGAACCGGCGCCCATATGTTATCCTGGCATGTTCATGGCAAGGACTTTTAGTCGCTAGGCCATGCTGCCGGGCCTGGAGAGCAGGAATTGAAGGAATGGTGTTAATAATAACGTGATTAAGTAGGGAAAATAAGAAAAGTACGCCCCCAAATTTTTCATGTGGCATGAATAGTCCTGAACAACCAGGAGACAATGGGTCTTTCAAGCTGAGGGGTAGACCATGAAAAAGGGGCTCCTTATATTTTAGCTCCAGTTGGTGTGTAGGTTTGATCTAAGGAAGCAGCGGTGCCCTGTTCCTTTCTGCTCTTTGAAGTAGGATGTGAGATGATTCATCTGCTGACAGAACATGGGTATCGGGCTGTATTGAGTCCGAAGTGAATTCCACTGGCATCCTTCATGTACAAGTAGCCAGGGAAGTAATTCAGAACACACAGTGAACCTGAGTTTAGTCAGGCACATGGGAAATTAGAATAGAGACAATGCAAGATTCTTGTTTTGAGAAACTCATAGGGGCAACACTCACGTGGGGTTTTGTTGTTGTTGTTTACTCCAAACATTTGCTAGCCTGTAATCTGTTACTGTGAACAAAGAGTACATTCATGTCTAACAGGGAAAAGCTAGAACTCCCTCAAGGGTCGTTAATATTTTGTAAAGCTCAAAAAGGTTTGGGGATGAGCATTAAGGTTCGTGATTAAGACACTAAACAACCCATGCTCTACTGCAGGATAGTTGGGTTTGATGCCCATCTCCAGCCCCTAAATCCAGTTTGTTATGTAGGCCCTGCGAAGCATCAGTTGGGCTCAGTTAACTGCGTTGCTCTCCCTTCTTGAATGACTGCATTGCCTTTTGGTTCTTGGCCTACACCCAGGGACCCAGCTCAAGCTGTTGTAAGCTTTTGTGGAGGAAATTAATGATTGGGGTTGGGGTGTCCTAGAGTGTGTAATTCTCTTTAAGAAGTCAGATTTTGAAAATAATGACAAAGATGTGAAGTTGTTTCTGTTATGGAATGGTAATCTAAATATGCCTGTATATATTTCATTTTTAAAGATGTGTTTATAAAGGGCAGATTTACAGAGAAGGAGAGAAAGATCTTTCATCTGTTTCACTTCCCAAATGGCCACAATGGTCAGGACTGAGCTGCTCTGAAGCCAATATCCTCTTCCAGGTCTCCTAATGTGGATGTGCAGGGTCCCAAGGACTTGAGCCCTCCTCTGCTGCTTTCCTAGGCCACAAGCAGGGAACTGGATGGGAAGTGCAGTAGCCATGACATGAACCGAGGTTCATACGGGATCCAAGCATGTGAAGGTGGAGGATTAGCCTGTTAAGCCATAGTGCCAGTCCCCACATATTTCACTTTTATGCTTAAGCATAGTGTCTGTTACTGTCAACAATAAACTTTTAAAAATTGAATTAGAATTAAGTTCAGAAATTAAGAATATGAGTGAACTTTATGATGAATAAATGTAACTTGTTCTAAGAGTTTCCTTAAAGCCACATCTTTAAATGTGTAAGGAAAAGTAATGAAGTATAAGCATTGCTTTAGTGTTTGGAGGAAAAGTAGTGAGTTGAGATGTTCACTGAATAAGGAGAAGGTATCCCAGAAAGGTTAGTTTTTCTTTGACCCTAAATTTAATGAAGCAGGAATTACATCACAATGTTTTTCCTGTCTCAATAATTACCATCCATGTAGAATACAAATAAATTTTTAATCTTCAAAGTCCTATTGCTCATTTGCCCCAATGCAAATGCCTTCAAGTTAAGTTAGAAGTTAAACTCTTTTGTTAAGTTTTTCCAAAGCAATGCCAGCTCCAAATTACTTTCAGGCCATAAAATATTTCTGAAGATTTTCCAGTTATCTTGCTGACACCCGAGAGCCAAACTTCACTGTATCTTTTTAAGAAAGGATTTTATTAAGTGCTGTCCACAGACGTGTATGTGAACTTGTCTTAACTGTGGTAGTAGAAGCTCATTTAATATGGAGAAGAGGAAGTATAAATTTTTCTATTTGGACCACATTAAATGAATGCTGAAAATAAGTGACAGTGTAATGTTTTTGAGCACTCAAAATTGTCAGCATGCACAAGATTACTTGTTCATAGCCACTAAAATTTTATTGAATATATTATATTTTGGCCACTGTACTGATAACTCCAGAGAGAAAAAGATAATTCATAGTTTGCCTTAAATTGGAATGACTTGTAAAAAAAGGATAAGTTGACAAATCTTTTAAATTCAGAAAGATAGAAAATTATATCATCTCAACGTGCATTTAATTTTTTAAGACACTGCATTATAAATGGAATGTCTCGCCCTGACCCCTGTCTATCTACTGACTTAAATTCCCAGATGTCCTTAACAACTGAGGCCAGTCCAGGTTGAAGTGCAATGGCTGACGACAGGCAGCATTCCACTACTGGATACAGCATTGGCTGATATTCGGTATTAGATACAGGTATCTAATGTGGTGGTTTAAACCCCCATGCCAAAACTCCAACTCCTTATGCCAATATCTTTAGGTTTACTTGACCATGGTATACATTATCACTATCACATATATTACACTGTACAATCCCGGTGCACTTTTGCAATCCTAAGAGGATACAACTGAGGATGCATCAAAAGAAGAGACACATGGTATCCAGAAGGACCCCAAATGCGAAGTTTTTGCACACTGTCCCATGGAAGTAGATACATTACTTCCCCTGCATGTGACTAAGTATGGGATACTGTAAACCAAGGTGCTCTCCTGAACTCAGCACCCCTAGTGTTGACTGGGGTTTCATAAGTGGGTATGAGTAACTGAATGCTTGGTCCGGTGACCTAAACCTCCATCCTTCTCAACACATCTCCTGGATCCTCTTTGATGTCAGATGGATGTTGAATGATTCAAGGCTATGCTTAATCTTTCTGGCGTGGCTGGCCCCCACTCAGAGTCATCTTGGTTTTCTGTTTATCAGGACCTACCATAAATAGCAAAGATGCTTTTGTCATTCAGGTTATTCTAAATGTTTGGATACTTTATTCCAGTAAATGGGATAAAGAACAGCCAGATTATTTTATGAACTATTATTACACTTCATGAAAGAATGATTAGAAGGTGCAATATTTTCCATGTCCTGCTTCTATCTTTGGTGGCGACTAACATTTGAACTTTTAATTTCAGAGATCGTAATATTAATTATAACAACTTTCTTCAGTTCTAATACATTTTCATTGACATATTTTTCTTGCTCATTTGCTTCTACTCTGAGAAGGAAATTGTAGTTTCTGAGCGTATCCAATAATGTTAGCTGTGGTTCTATGGATTCTGAATTCGTTTTCTCTTGTTCCCCATCAGATTTGCTTTTATGAAGGCTTGATAACCTTTGAATATGAGCTCTTAGTTCCTTCTTGTGGGGGTCTCGAGGGCTAACACTGGGGATTCTTTACTTCAGGGAGGTTTTACTATGGTATGTGCTGGGGTTGCTGCTAACCTGGGACTACTTCTATTGCTTCCATGAGGTCTCTTTTAGGAAGTTTCAGATTTAGCATTCGTTGCTTGATTTAGGCCTTAAAACTTGGGCCAGTTATGGGAGACTTGGTGGATATTTGGGAAGGCAAAGCCAGAATAAATATGTGCCTAGAAAAGGTTTTCACTCTGTCTCCCAACCTCCCTGTGTGTGAAATACTTCTTTGTTTTTAAATTTCCGCTTTCTGGCATAGAACTTCTTGGAAGAAGTTACACCTACTTTGTCTAGTGCTGGGCAGGGATTCTTCGTACTGATAAGCCAGAAGCTGGAAGACCATCAGCCTTTGCCCCCCCTGACAATTTCACCATTTGTTTGGAGAAAACGTAAATAATTGTGCTAGTTTTTTAAATGACTGCCATCTTGTAGTGTTAGAAGTATTATGAAATTAACACAAGAAGTATGGACCAAATCATTTTCTTAAAAATCTGCTTCCGGAGAAATTCACTGATAGCTGTGCAAAGTAAAGGGTTTGAGAAGGGTAGAAATCACCTTGCCCACTGAACTGTGGCAAGAAGTCTGAGCACATTGGTGATAAGAGGCTGACGGACAGGACAGTCACTGCACATCAGCGGGTCCAGTTGTGTTGTATGCTGATTCTATGTAAAACTGAAAACTTTGAAATCTATGGAATATAAATGTATATATAGCATAGGCCATAGGGTGGTGGTGGTGTGACATTGATTTAGTATCACTGAGTTGGGCTCGAATTGCTTCATCATCCTCTGACTCGCTTGGTTTATTCCCACATGGCCACAATCACCAGTGCCAGGCGAGGCTGAATCCAGGAGCCTGGGATTCCATCTGGGTCATCTGCCTGCATTGCAGGGTCCCAGGCACTTGGGCAATCATCTGTTGCTTTCTCTGGTGTAGATTAGCAGGAAGCTGGATTGGAAGTGAAGCAGCTGAGAGTAGAACCCATGCTCCTTTGGGATGCCAGGTTAACAGGCAGTACCTTAACCTGATGCCTTACAATGCTGGCTGTAGCAACTAGGTCTTTTAAAAGTGAATGCAGTTATCACCGAATAGCTATTATTTTTCAAATCAGTGAAGTAGCAAATCTAAAAGGCTTTTGAAAGATAATTTTTTTTCTGTTCATTGGGAAAATTCCATGTCTAGATACCTTAACATTTTGAATTTCTTGCATTTGCATGGTTAAAGTTTATCTTCCAAACACAAACAGTACTGTCAACTTTTGCCCAAATACAAGGAATAGGCAAGTGCCTGGAGAATACACAAGAAAACCTATGCATGGAATTCAGAATGACTTGTGCCAAAATACTTACCTTTCATTCCATTTTTCATGAAGTTTTTGACTCACTGATCTATTTCTTCAGCCCCTACAGCCCCTAGGTGTTGATGGAGGTCAGTTTGAAAGACAGTGGCAATGGAGTGTGAGGGTAGGGAGGCAGAGTTGTGGATTTTAACACAGTTGGGCATCAGCCTGGCTTCACTGACGTGTCTTAATTCTGGATGTAGACATCCTCAATCCAGATTCACAGGTTTGAAATCAGTTTCAGCTCCTTTTGATAAGTAGACTTCTGTGTCATCCCACACTTTTCATTTATGTAGGTTTACTTTTGTTAATCAGAATCTTGTAGAGAATTTTCTGAAGAGTAAAGTGGGGATTGGGCATACGAAGCGACGTGATTCAAACAGCAAAGTTCAGTGTCCAGTTCTTCCTTGTTTCCTTCCTGTTGTGTGGTTTCTCAGGCATACTGAGATAGTGGAAAACCTTAACCTACAACTCGATCTTCTCTACCAAGGACATGGAAACTGAGCCCCCAATACACAGAATGTCCATTTTCAGATGCCTAACAAAAACTCAATTGGAAACAATGGAACAACCTTCATGGTCTTAGTTTTCCCAGATAAACTTTTCTTAAGCAATTAACATTTTCAAAAGAGTGATTCTTAAATGAGAGCTTCAGGTAGACTGGACATGTCCTCATTGAATTCAGCAGAGAAGTGCTAGCGTGAAACAGAAAGGTCAGAAGGTTTCTGTTGTAAACAGAACATATTTGAGTAGCTTCTCTCTAGGAGTTCATTCTTGGGATCATTTTACATAGACAGGCCTGAGAGATTTCCCAATGCAAAAACCCTTTCCTGTAGAGTGCAGCAGTTGTTTCAAGTCTGGTAGAAAAGCACCTGAAAGAGTTTCCGAAACCTGCTTAACTCACTATCAAATTTGTTGAGTGATAACAATTGACCTTGTTAATTCAGGACTAGTAGTACAAGCTCTTCAGAGTGCTGGGGAAGGAAAAAAAAATGGGCGTGTAATAAAAAGAAGGAAATAAAAAGTATGGGCTGTAACTACATTCAAGTGCTAAGGCTTTTACTGACACCAATTATCAGCACGTCTCTTAATGTTGGAAAGCAAATGGCTATTTTGAACATACCAGGAAGTCATTTCTTACAACTGTGAAATCTTTCTTACGACATTAGCAACACAAATCAAAATGAAACTGGACAACACAACACCGCATAACCCGGAATAGAATAATGCAGCCCAAAATAACACAACACAGTACAATACAGAAAGCTGTTTTCTCAATTTTAAGAACATTGTTCAGCCTAAAATACAGATTGCCAAATCCATTAACCCACTCAAGAGGAGATGGGAAACCGGGCTGTATGTGGGGTGTATGTGTAAGACCAATAGAACTCAAATGTGAATCAGTTCTTTGAAAGGGAATGGAATTGATCAGTATAGTCCTAGCAAATCTTTTTTTCAGAAATATTCAAGCTAGCAATGGAAAACAAAATGTTACTCTCTGTGTACAAATAAGACTTATGCAAGAGGAATTATCATTGGCTCTGTAGATTCAGACTTCAGGGATGTTGCAGGAAGCAGAGAGTGAGGTTGGGTGCTGCTCACCACTGCCTGTTCTAACAGCAGAGAGCCCAGGCAGCTGTTCATGTGCTGAGTTCTGCAGGCAAGCAACAGGGATTCAGTCTTACCAACTCTGTGGGTTGGCACAAGTTGTCTGCTCTTTCTGAATCCAAGTTGGTCTCATCTTAAAAACAAATAGGAGTGGGGCTTTGCACAGTGATTGCCCAATCACTTGTCATGTGCATGTCCCATATCGGAATGTCTGAGTTCCTGTTCCAGGTTCCTGCTGGTGTGCACCAAGAAGGAAGCAGGTGGTACCTCAGACAACAGGGCTGACCTTGGGATGGTGGTCTGGGGGACCTGACTTAAGCTCTGGACTCTGAATCCATTGTTTCAGGCATTTGAAGAGTGAATTAATGATTGGAAGATCAGTCGTCTTTTCAAATAAATGAAACTAAAATTTTTGGCATTACAAATAAAAAGGTCAATTTAAAATAAAGATCAAATAGTACATACTTCAGACACTTAAGATGCCTTGTTAATAATTTAATGCTTTATCTGTTCATCTTGATAGTCTCTTTATATGTGAGTGTGGAGGCAAAAGTGTAGGTAGTATGTAAAGATCTTTCTAGCTAATAATGAGTTGGTGAATAGATGCTCATTCCAGTCTGTTCTGGCCACAAGATGTTTGTGGACAAATGTCATGCAGCATTATCTTAAGCTGGTTATAATTTCCCATAGGAACGTTATTATAATTTAATTTCACAAACATGAAATATACAGCACTGTACCAGGTGCTACAAAGTTACAATGAAGAATGTCTCCTAGCTCTTTGCATCAAATGAGAAGTCCAGAAATTAGCAACCCTAATACAAGAAAGATGTTGGCAAGTGACTTCAAGTTAGCCACTGGTTGACATAGTCCATTTTGGAGTCTCCATTTGCCCAGATTTTCACTGCTAGCACTTGGCTGGGGTAGTTGATTGATTTGTTCTGTCCTCCATCCTCTGTTGTGGTACCAGGTGTCCTCTGCAGGCTCCAATGGACTGCCATATCATCCATGTGCATCTGGATATGCTGTCCACTGCTCTGTCTAAGCACCTGCATTCACCAATGGAAGCCACAACCCAGCTGGGGTGTCCCCTTACCTTCCCAACCAGGCATATTCCCAGCCATAAATCCCGCACATGCCAGTGGTTGCTCTGACCTAGCTTGGCATAGCCCCTCACCTGTCTTGGCCTTTGCCTTAGATGCTGTAGCCTGGCCTAACTTGGCCTGCTGCCAGGTTTGACTATCGCTGTGCAGTCTGCTCCCATACCCGGCTCATGCAAACCAGTAGGTGTTAACAGCCTAGCCTGCCGTGACCTTTGTGCCAGCCTGGTTTCTACACTTGCCAGTGAGCTAAACTTTGCTCGGCTCTGCTCGGTCCACCCTCTTCCAAAACCAACCCACACACTAGTCAACAGTTGGGGCTTCTTTGCCTAGCTTGCCTGACCCCCAGGCCTGGACCATAGATGGAGGTCTTGGCTCCTGGCTTCAGGTCAGTCCAGTTGTGCTCATTGCAGCCATCTGGGGCCTGATGCAGTGAAAAATCACTCTTTTTGACTCTCCTCTGGCGCTCTGTCCTTCTGCCTTTCAAATAACTTATCATCTGATAATAATCTATCATCCTTCTCGATCTATTACTTAGTTTTTTTTCATTCTACTCAGTCTTTCAGAGCATTGTTGAATACCAGTGAGAGCTGAGTGCTTTTGCCTTGTTCTTGATCTTTGATGCAAAGCACTGTTTCTTGCCATTAAGCATGATGTTAGTTGTAGCTTTTCTGCAGGTGGTTTTTATTAAGCTGTAGAAATTCTCCACCATTCCTCCTTTCATACAATGGTATAGGTTTTTGTCAGATGTATTTTACGCATCTATTGATCTTACATTGTAAATATTCTTGGCGCATTGATGCCATGAATTAATTGAAATACATTTGGCCATGGTATCTAACTGTTTTTGTGGAATTCTGCTTGATGAATTTCCTGTTTTTGCATCTATGGTCATATGAATATTGATCTGTAATTACCCTTTCTTATAATATGTTTGGCTTTTGATATTTGGAAATAGCTGACCTAGTTCAGTTCTGCCCCCATTTTCCATTTAAGGTTGTGGGTAATAGGTATAATTCCCAAAATAATTGGAAGGATTCACCAAGGAAACTCCATTTTCCTGTTTCTATTTTGGAGGGTTGTTCATTCTTGATTCAATTTGTTGGATAGGTTGATTGGCATTATATATTCCTGTTTAAATTTCTATAATGTCAGAGAATTGCTTCATTCCATTTAGGATGTAAAAATTGTAGGTATAGTTATTTATAATGTTCCTTAAAAAAACCCCTTTTTGTGTCCATGAGATCACTATTGATGGTACTCCTATATTTTATAATAGAGTACATATTAGAATATGAAAACACGAACTTGTGAGCAAGAGGGCCTTCTGTTTTAAACAATATCTTTCAATTAATAAGTCTCTATTTAGAATTTTTAATAAGCCAGCACTACTATAAGCATGATAGCATACCAAGGCAACTCTCCTTACTATGCAACTTCATTTTGGGGGAGAATGGAAACAGTAAAGAATTTGTATATATTGAATAAACAAAATCTAGCATAATTGATAGGTTCACCATATTTCCCATTCCATGTTAAACTTTCCAGGCTAAACTTTCCAAACATCTCAAACCTAGGAATCATATGATGTATGCAGTATTAACCATCTCAAACAGATAGTACAAACTCAGAAAATGAGCGTGACTCTTAAGTATCACAATCACTAATTAGAAAAGGCACAATTTTAGCAGTATTTAATCAGAATTTGTCTGTAAGATCTGATGCTTGGATTTATTATCCAGATGTTAACATTGGATGCTTCAAATAAGAAAATGTTTTCCTGAGACAGGCCTCTTCACATTTCTGTACAAATTAGAAATTCTAAAATAGAATTTTCAAGCAGAAAATACTTTGAACTTTTCAAGAAGCTTTAATTTTGTCTAATAAGATAGGAATTGATTAGATCTATTATTTAGAATGAGAGCACTGGGAGTGCTCTCAGTAAATCCTTTGAAATTGATGCAAAGATGTGCTCTAATCTGACAGGGATCATCAATTTGTTACATCATTCCAACATTCTCTGTTATTTTCTGTGACATTTCCCAAATTGTCTAGAGAATTCAAGCTGTTGGAACAACTTCTTTTATCATTTATCTCCAGAGGGCCATCAAGCTGAGAATTACATAATTTGTTTGGAATCTAAGTTGCGTTTGTCAAAGATGGACCTTTGGAAGATGATATTGTTGTCTATTCTTTGGTTAAGATTAACAGTTGCTGGGTGATGTTAATATTACTAAAAGCCGCCAGCTTAGTGCCAAGCTTTTGTTCAAGGAAAATAGATGAAAGTCAACAATTGGTTTACAAATGTAGAAATTCCCTTTTAATTTCAAAACTCAGTCTGTTAACATCCATTACTAATGTACTTAGTCATTGTATCTTTGTAATTCTATGTGATTTCATAGTTGTATCTTCAAAGCATCCGGAGACACTTAGTTTTGAAAACACTGTGTTTTAAGTATCTTCCGTCTGTTTCCAAGGAATGATATCCTCTAAGATGTTTCTCTTTTCATGGTATTGATTGTTCATTAGATAAAATAATATCACTGCCAAAGAATACTCAAGCATAGCAAACAACATCCCGAAAACTTACAATAATCTCAGCAAATACACCATAGCTTGATTAAGCCACACTACAATGGTGACTGGCACTAGACTTAATATTCTACTGAGGGAATCCTATCCGTTTCTAGAGACTTATGAAGAGTTGTATAACATGCTACGCAGTGTTGTAAAACATGGGGGTTGTACTGTTTGCATGGCTTTGTGAAACCTAGCAAAGCATAATTACTTGTTTCTCAAATGCTTGTGCCTCAGATTCTTACTGTATCTTTCTTACAGTTCTTAAACTTTATTTTTCTGAAAATAAAACATGATGCCAGAACAAGCATCTGTGTGAGTTCTGTGCCTTAAAGTGAAGTAATAATATCTGATAGCAGATTGTGTTCTTAGCTGACATCTGGAAAACCACTTTCTTACTTCATTATGGAAGCAATGCCTTAGGAAAACAGTGTGATATTAGACATATGGGGACAATCTCAGTGTGCCAAGTACAATTTCTATCGTCATAGGTAAGTGATTGGACCTTACTTAACCTGAGATTCCTCACTATAAGTGGAGTTGATAAGATCACTCATAGCAGACATGCAGGAAATAGTCAATAAAAAGCAGAGCTTATTATTGATAGTAATTTGCTACAAATTGAAAGGATTGTTTATATTCCAGCAGTAAATTACAGTAAATTTGGTTTCTCCAGTATCACTTAGTAGGCTGGATAATGACTGTGACCGTCTGTATTAATTCTGAAAGTTATATGACTCAGCATTCTTCATTTAAAGGATATCATGAAATAGCTAATATTTAGAAGACCAGTTTGATATTGTAATTGACTCCAGAAGATACTTTTAGTGACTTACAATTGTAAGTAAAAGCAGTTAAACCTTTTGAAACCCAGGAATATACTTGCAGAACCCTTAAGAAATTTTCCTTCACTGGCTTGGGAAAGAGACATGCCAAACTCGGTTGCTTTTAGGCAGGCAATTTAAGCTAAAAGAATGTGATTTCTCCAAAGGAATTGTGCTCAGAACAAATAATCTGTACTCATACAAAGAGTGCCAAGAGATTCATTTTAGAAATTGTTTTGGGGAGTTGAGTGAAGTGAGTTGAGATTAGGAAGTGGGGATCTGAATTTTGTGGTCTTTTCTTACACCCTTTAAGGTGCTAAGTAAACACAGATTGGGAAAACCTCATCATTCACCCAGGGCCTGTTTCATTCCACGGAAGCTTAACAGGTGCACTTCAAGGAATCTTGCCTCTAGTTTCCTTTGCACTGATTCATGCTTTTGGTATTTCTAAAAGCATTTGTCCTAGTACTTTTCTTCTCTAGAATCAGTTTATATTCATACAGATGTTACAATCTGGAACATGTTATTTGCTCTTTGATTCTTAAGAGTCATTTATGACTAAGGCATTACTGTAAAGATATCTAACAATTTTTTTGAAGAATTATTTATTAGAAAGTCAGACTTTACAGAGGATAGAGAAACAGAAATGTCTTCTGTCCACTGGTTCACTTTCCAAGTGGCTGCAATGGTCAGAGCTGAGCCTATTAGAAGCTAGGTGCCAGGAGCTTCTTCCGGGTCTCCCACATGGGTACAAGGTTCCAAGGCTTTGGGCCGTCCTCGACTGCTTTTCCAGGCCACAGCAGGGAGCTGGAAGGGAAGTAGAGCAGCCCGGAATCAACCTGCATCCATATGGGATCCCTATGCATGCAATACAAGGACTTTAGCCACTAGGCTACCGTGCAGGCTGGCAACATGAGTTTTAAGAAAGAACTTGATCACTTACCTAAGCAAATTATCAACCCCATGTAAGCCTTTAGGACACTTATTTATTCTGAAGAGTTAGAGAAAGGGAGAGGCAGAGATAGGGAGACACAGGAAGAGGGGAGAGGCAGTGAGAGTTTTCTGTCTCTGGCTAACTGCCCAAATGCCTGCAGGCAATGGCCAAGGCTGCGTTAGGCTGAAGCCAGGAGCCAGGAAGTTCATCCAGATCTAACTTTGGTAGTAGAGATCCAAGCACTTGGGGATCTGCTGCTGCTGCTTTTCCCAGGCCATGACCAGGGAGTTGAATCTGAACTCGACAGCAAGTAATCAAACCAACACTACTAAGGGAGTCTAGTGTTACTGGCAGCAGCTTTGCCGGCAATGTCACAATGCCTCTCTCCATGTCTTCTGATTTTGCATAAACAATACTGAAATTTGTGGAATTAGAATTTAAATGCTAAAACTGTGGTCACTACTTATCCAGAAAAATGTCTATTCCTTAACTCAACGTTAGGAGATAGAATAGCAGCTTAAATAAAGATAAAGGTCAAAGTAAAACCGAGGTAGAGGCCGGTGTCCATTGTTAGATATGGGTGTTGGGTATCATGTATTGCCCCAAGAGCTGCAGTTCAGATAAGCAGGACCGGGCTCCTGCTCTGGAATGGAACAGAATCTTCAAAAAGATGATAGGAAGGTGCAAGGTACCAATTTCAGCTTCAGCATGCCATTTTTTTCATGGTTTCCCCAAGGAAAAGAAAGCTTAGTTGGACAAGACAGGTGATCGTGTGACAGGATTGAAACTGGTACTAACAGTAAGCATTAAATAAATGAGACAATAAGGGCTATATAACTGTCCAACTCCACCTAATTAAAGAAATATGAATCCCAGGCTGTGAGTGCCTGAGAAAATAAGGGCTTACTTAGTTCTTCAAGAATGGTGCATATCTTTATTGAACAGTGAGAGGGAGAAAAAGAGGAATGGAGGAAGAGAAGTGGGGGGGGGGAGGAGATTGAAAAGAGAATCAACTTCCAGCAACGGATAATGGCTGAAGGGGAGATTTCAGAGGTACCAAATCTGGCTAAAGACCAAGGATATTGAATAACAAACTTAGGTGTGGTCCTGAGATGCTGTGAAGCAAACCAGCTGCAGGTGCCTGTTGGGACAGCTGGTTGCTCATGTTCACAGGAAACAGAGGCTTTGAAAGGTTGCCAGAGATGAGCTTTGGGGTGTTATTGCCCAGAGAAGTAGTGATTTTAAGAGTAGAAAGTTCAGGTCTTCATTACCAGATTCAGTCTTATACTCTAAGTGGAAGAACCATTATGGTAATTGATGTGTGTTTGATACGCTAGAATAGCAGTGGGTTTTTAGGAGTGTGTAAGTGTATAAAATAATTCCAAACGAAAAAGGAAAATGTTCTGAGTGAGGTTGGAGTGGAGCTGGGTGCTGATTACTTGCCCCAAAATCAATTTTCCTCATCCTAAGTAGAAAGAGAAACTTAGTTTCCCAATGGACACAGATCCACCCGGTGAATTTTCATTTGTCAGTCTTCTTGCAGTTGGATGTCACACATGTCTGAGTTCTGTCCAGTGAGGTGTAAAAAAAAAATACATACAAATATCCAAAAAGGGATAGGATCGCTCCTGGCGTACAGTGGCTATGTGATGGTAGGGACTCCCTCTGCCACCCCAGATCATGGAATATTGCTTAACGTGGCATATCCAGGGATTCAGACAGAAATAGGAAGCCAGAAGCCGCTCTCTGGTCACTTCCTAGGGATGCCACAGCAGCCCTGGATCCCTAATTCAGGATTTTTTTTTAATGAAGAAAGAGATAGGCTCTTCCTTTGTTTGGGAGCACCCTTACTTGGGATTTTTGTCTGGATCAAGAAACAGAAGTGTAACTAACAGGATGGATAACAGAAGAGAAGGTAGATGCAAAAAATAATAAGTTGAGAAGGGGCAGGTTGTTACAGCTACCACCTGCTATGCTACTAAGGCCTCCTTGAGATATCAACGTACTGGCAAAAAGATGGATTTACAGTCATGCCCCTACAACCGTAGGCAGTTTGTTAACCTCCTGATGGTTGAATATATCCTGGCAGTGGTCATCCATGTACTTGATTTTTCTTCACCCCGCCCCAACCCAAGTACTTTGTCTGCTCCAGGGACTTTTCATGCAGTCTTGCCATTTTTTATTTTAATGCTTGGAGTTCTCCAGATTTCCAGAAGCACCTGTGCCCCTGCCATCTTGGCCCAGATCTAGTTAAGTCAAACACAGCAAGTGATGTGGTACATTTCAGTATTTTTATATTACGATCACAGCGATGCCTCTAGCAAAAAGAACGGTTACAAAACACTTGCTAATGGTTTTCTACTTAGCTCCTGACAAAACGTGGATGATAAATGGCAGTGTATTGTATGAATTTTTATGTAGATTTTAGATAGAAATGGTCAGAGAGGAGGTGTTGTCAACAGCATGAAACATTTGAGCCACTGAGCAAAGGAACAAGTGTTTGCATAAGGGTGGAGGAAGGTGGTTTCTCTGTCAACAAATGAAGTTAAACTGCAAGAAGATCCTGCTGTTTTACTTAGATATGTTAGGTTGTAAAGTGATATTTGCATGCAGGCATCTAGGATAAATTGTAAAATAATGTAAGCATCGAAATAGACCACCAGTGGCGACCTTGTCTGTATTTGACTATCTGTAATCATAAAACAGCTCATTGCCTTTTTTTTTCTAGATCAGAATGCTAAACTGTTCTGTTTAGACTGAAGTCTGTAACAAAAATCAAAGAAGAGATTCATCCAGACATATTTTACAAATTTTATCTTTTTCCAGTGCTCATCAAAGCACAGTGAGGGGGCTCTTAGCTCCATTGCACAAAGGAGACACAGTCCAGTGGAGATAGTTTAGAGAGTGACTGAGGAACAGGGGCGAGATCAGACCAAATCTCGCACTTAGCACTTAGACTCCTTTTCCTGCATGCCATGTATAGTTTGCCTCCAGAGCCTTGGAAGGTGACACAGCTGCGCAAGTGTTCTTGACACCTCACAGAGGAGGAGATGCTGATGTAATGACCTGCTGTTATGTTGTCACACACTCACATTACCACATTGGGAAATGGAAAGAACACACCAAGAGCATGGGAAGCAGGGGATAAATGAACACTGAAGGGTTGCCAAAAGGGCCTGTGGTGCTGCCTCATTGGGTGATCAGTGAATCCCAGGCACTTGGTGTTTTCCTGTAGATTGCTGAACATGTGTAACTGTCCTCAGAGGTCCTGAAAAGGCTACTCCTGGACATGCACAGTTTTTGCATGTGAACTGGGAAGCAGAAGATTTCTGTTGGTATAATTTAATTTTCTTCTCTGCTTTCTATAAACTAATGAAAAAAAAAAACCTTCAAAACTTGAACATACAGACTACTTAAAATGTTTTTTAATCCATGTTGTACTTAAAATATAAGCTAACTGCCCAAAGCAGCAGGGAACACCAGCCGGCTAAGAATAGCCCCTCCTTACTTCATCTTCACCCATTTTCCCCAGGTAGAAGGTGGAGGAGGACTGCTTGCGTATTGTGTGGGTGTGACAATATGTGGACAGATTCTAGGTGATAAAACATACTGAGATTAAAAAGAGTTATAATAACTCTTAGGTCATTCATTGTAAAACAAAAAATTATTCCAGAAATGCCCTTCATGTACAATAAATTATTTGTTCCACAGGGTGAAAAATTACATAAAGAATACACATGTTAATATTTTACAGCAATGTATTTTAATGCAAGAAAAACACTTGTTCACATATTTAGGAAAAATTTGAAATTTTGTGAACTCAGCCTTGATGAAAGTGATTCTTTCTTTCTTGCCAAAAATGGTACCACAGATATTTTAGTTAATCTGGGGCTGGCTTAGATATCTTTACATGCAGCCTGTTTTCTGCATAGTAGTACAATGATTCAACTTTAGAACAGTTTTGCAAATTGCTCTTGTGCCAGAAAGAATCGAAGCAAACACTGTCTAATTCCTCAGGATTTTATTTTTGTTGTTGTTGGGTTGAATGAAGGGGTGGGGTGGGGAGGATTCCTGCCACGTGCTGGTAGGATAGGGTGGGTTTTGTATTTTCACATGTGCACTGCAAACAGCTAATACAAGTCTAGGTCAGAAATGAAGTGGAAGATAACTTTCAAAATTTGTTGTTCTGGGGATTATTTAATTACGTATTTTATGTATACAGGTTTGTGCACGTAATTCTTCCCTTCCATCTCTCTCCCCTCCCTCAGCCCAACCTCCTTCCTTTCTTATGTTTCCTTTAATTTTGCAATAATGTAGTTCTAATTTACTATCACTAGTCTAATCCTCATTAAATAAATTGTTCAAGAAGTGGTCAGTAGAAAGAGCAGTGACCTTCAGGACTGTGGACAAGGACTACAAATGTAACAGTCTCCAGATGTTAAATTCACTAATTTTTATTGCACTGTTACCACAAAGCAGAGAAAACATACATCTTTTTTTGGACTCATTTAATTCCTATACATAATGATCTCCAATTGCCTCTGTGTTGCTGCACAAGACAGGGCTTCTTTATGTTTTATGGCTGAGTAGTAATATATCATGTATATATCAGTTGCTTTGTTCGGTCATCAGCTGATGGACTTCTGTGTTGATTCTGTACCTTAGCAAAGGTGAACTGACCTGCTATAAACATACAGGGGGTGGAGGTAACTTCATCAACTGACTTCTTTTAGATTAATTCCCAGGAATAGATTGGCTCATGTGGTAGATCTATTTCCAGATTTCTGAGGAATCTTCATAATGTCCTCCTTAATGATTACATTAGTTCATATTCCAACCAGCTCTGCAATAGGGTACCTTTTCCCCGACATCCTCACTAGCATTCATTTTGAGTTCTGTATGATTGTTGGTCTAACTGGGCTGAGGTGTAACCTCATTATGCATTTCCCTGATGGCTTGTGACACAGAGCATTTTTGTATGTGTCTGTTGGCCTTCAAAATTGCTTGATCATTCTCTTCCTGTTTAACTGGATTATTTTTGTTGCTCAAGTTTCCCCTATCTTCTGCTCTAGTAATTTGATAGTATCAGGTTGTAGTTGAATTGCTTGAGCTGCTTACATATTCTGGGTATTAGCCCTTTATTGCTTATATAGCTTACAATAATTATCTCCCATCCTGTAGGTTGTGTCTTCACTTTGTTTCCTTTGCTGTGTAGAAGCTTGTTAGCTTAATAATGCAAGTGAGATTGTATCATTTCCTGTGCTTCTGGGACCTTACCTAAGAAGTCTTTGCTTAGGCCATATACTGTTTCCTCTAGTAATTCAATGAGTTCAGATCTTCAGTTTGATCCATTTTGAGTTGCTATTGTATAGAGTATTAGGTAGGGATCTTATTTAATACTCGGCACATGGAAATGTAGTTTTCTCAGTACCGTTTGTTATTTATCCAGGGATGGATTTTTACCTCCTGTGTCTAAGATTAGTTTGTTGTAAATGTAAACTTGTGGGTTAGTTTCTGGGGTAGAAACTTGGGTTAAGAGACCTAAACCAAGTTTGGTAAGATCAAAACCCTTTCAATACTGTTTTTGCTGCATCTCACGGGTTTTGATATTTTTGCTTTTATTTTTATTTCTTCAAAATAGGTTCTTTTCTCTTACTAAATTTTCCACTAATAGGTCACACAGTAGCATCATTTTCTCCAAGGTCTTTTAATTTTCTTTTTCACTGGTAATTCAGTAGCATGTTATTTAACTTCATAGCATTATAAATTTTTAAACTTCCTGTTGTTGATTTTATTTTATGGCTTTTCATTTAAGGGAATCTATAGTATCTTCATAATAGACTATCATATCCAGATAGGAAGATACAATGCAGCATATAACCTTGCTTCCAAATCAAATATGGACTTTCAACGAAACTGTTAAATATATTTTGACAACAGGATTCTGGACTCTCTGCCATTGTCTGTACCCACAATATCAGGATATACTTAGGTAGCAGAAAGATGAACTTAGGACTGCTTATGAAGGAATATACTATCGTAATATAAGGGAAATCAGTGGGACGGGGTGGGAATTTGGAGAGGGGATAAGGGAAATCCCAGAGCCTATGTAATTGTATCATAAAATGAGAAATAAAATTAAAGGAGAAACATTTCTCAAGTGATACAGCTATCTATTTGTGTGTGGTGCCATGCTATTTTGAATATTACTGGTGGAATAGTTCTTGAATCTGGTATTGTGATATTATCATTCTTTTTTTTTTTTGAAGATTGTGTTAGTTTATTCAGTGTCTATTGAGGTTTTTTTTTTTGTTCTATTGTGTTTATTTTTTTCTGTTTTAATTCTTTCTTACTCCTACTAATTTGGGGCTTGACTTGTTGTTCTTGGTCCTTGAGATGGCCTGGTGCATCATTGATGTGATGCCTTTCCAATCTCTATATACTTTCTTTTAAAAACTCTTTTACTGTATGTATCTCGCAAACTTTGATAAACTGAACTGCAACTTTGTTCCCAAGAATCATTTGATTTTATTTTTCCTTTCTTCTGCAATCCACTGTTCATTCAGGAACAGGTTATTCAGTCTCTATGTGTATCCATTTTATTGAATTTCATTTATTGTTTAGCTTTGGTTCATTGTGGTCAGAAAAGACATGGTACAATTTCATTTTTAAAAAATTAAAGCTTATTTTATGGTCTAATCTACAGAATGTTCTGTGCACTGATAAATAATTTATGATCTGCAACTGGCATGGAATGTTTGGTAGAGATTAGATTCATTTGGTCAATGAACTTACATTAAAACTGTTTCTTGATTTTTTTTTTTATTTGCTTAATTTGAACATCAATGTGCTAAAGTCCCCATTGTTGCTGTATTAGAACCTGTGTTTCCCTTTAGTATTTGTTTTAAATAGCTTGGTACCCTAGCTTTAGATGCATATACATTTGCCATAGTTACCTCTCTGTTTAACTGATCCTTTCATTACATAATTCAGTGAGTCCCTTCACTCTTTGTCTTAAAGTCTATTTTGTCTGATGTTAGAATGTTTAATCCTGCTCACTTTTTTATTCCCATCTGAGTATTTTTATCCTTTATTCTTTCAATTCAATCTGTATATATGTATGCTGCAAAGGTGTATTTCTTGTAGACAGCAAATAGATGGGTCTGGTTCATTTACTCAGCCAATCTTTATCTTTTTTTAAAAAATGTTTACTTATTTTTATTGCTAAGTCAGATATAGAGAGGAGGAAGGGCAGAGGAAGATGTTCCCTCCAATGATTTACTCCCCAAGTGACTGCAATGGCCAACCCGAGCTGATCCAAAAGTCAGGAGCCTGGAGCTTCCTCCAAGTCTCCCATACGGGTGCAGGGTCCCAAGGCTTTGGGCCGTCCTCGACTGCTTTCTCAGGCCACAAGCAGGGAGCTGAATGGTAAGTGGGGCTGCTGGGATTAGAACCGGTGCCCATGTGGAAGCCTGGCACGTGCAAGCAAGGACTTCAGCTGTTAGGCCACCACGCCAGGCCCCAGTCTTAATTTCTTATTTGGAGAATTTAGACCATTTACATTAAAGGCTATCATTAATCAGTAATACTTGGGGTCCTGCCATTTTACATGAATATTCTTGTTTATTTTAAATCTACTTTGTAATTTTAGTTTTCTGCTTCCATGTTCTATTGTGATGTTGGTGATCATTCTTTGATTCTGTGTTAGTACAACCTTACGAATCACATGTAAGGCTGGCCAGGTGGTGACAAGTTCTGAGTTTGTTTAGTATGCTAGGTAGACAGCATTTTTTGTTTTAAGGCTTAGACTATGTTTCCTCATTGTTTCCTAGCCTGTAGGGATTGGAATGAAAATTCTGTCAATCTAATTGGAGTGCCTCTAAAGGTAACATGTTTCTCTCTTGCTGGTTCTTGGGTCTCTTTACATTTTATTTTTGAAGTTTGACTGTAATTGGTTCGGGTGAAGATCTTTCTGATCCTGTCTATTAGGGATTCTATGTGTTTCCTGTACATAGAGATTCATTTATATCACTGAATTAATACTGTCACTGTAAGTCTTCTAAGCTATTCTGTTTGTCCATACTTGTAGGAAATCCTAAATATATGTGTTTTGTGGTTTGACACTGGCTTATTCTATTTTTTCTTTTTGTTACCTAAGATAGCTCTAAAGATGCTCCTTCCTTTGCTTCACTGAATCTGTTACTAGGATTTCCCATTATGTCTTTATTTGACTTATTGATTTCTTCTTAGTATTTCAGTTAGATTTTTCTTTAAAGTCTATGTCCTGGCAGAGTTTTTGTGCATGTCATTTACAGTAATCATATAACTAACTACTCATGATGATCCCACAGTACATAATCAACCCAATTGGGCACACACATCTCTCATGGATCTACGTGTTCCATGTTGTGAGTCTGAACTTCTCCACAATTACTCTCTCCAGCACTGAGGTAGTTAAACTTATGGAAGTGGACCCAGTGATTGCCTAAAGGCCCAGTCACACCTCACAGTCCCAGAATTTCCACAGTCTATATAGGACATAGTTTTCCAAATTCACAAAGTTCAGTGGATCCATTCCCCGGGCTACAAGCCTCTCCATTCCCGAAGACAGGTGTCCCATTTCTGGAGCCAGCTGCTGGGTGACAGAGTACCCTCCCACCTCCTTCCCCCCAGTTCTTAGTTCTCCAAGCTGGACTCCAAGGCAGAAGAGATCATGGATTTCTCAGACAAAATCCTCTAGTATTTCCTGCTGCACAGTGTCTTCTATTGCTGTAGGCTTATCCCTAAAAACTTTGCTCCAAATGTCTCCAGGGATGTGCTTTGTCCTGTTTTTCTGATAAGTTCCCGTGGTCAAAATTACCTTACTTTCCTATTCAACTAAATCAGAGACCCCAGATTTTGGCTTATCAGAGGCAACAACAACAAAAAAATTTAAATTGGGACCTGATTAAGCAAAAAATTGCTGGTTTTAGATGATGTATTAGCAAAGGTAGATTTTAAGCAGATTCAATTTAGATTATTGAGATTGTGTAAGATTTACAGTTTGAATATGCACCATCCTGTCATTAGAATGTATAAAGGGACTGATTCTTGCAAAGACTGGACCAGGGCTATGGTAAAGCGTGTTTTAAGTAGCTAATGAGATGCATCTACCTGAGCAAGCTTTTAAAGTTAGAAAGCAGTCAAGTAGACACCAAACTTGTATTGATTATATTAATTCTTCTCTTAGCACCTAGTTCCTGTTAATTCTAGGCAGTTCTGGCCAAAATCCATGTAATCTATTTTATTTTTACCAAAGAGTACAATCCACATTTATTATGCAAATTGCTCCAAGAATCCGTGAAATGCTCTAAAAGAAACCTCTACAGCTTAGGAGTTTAGGAAATGGTGAGCCTTGCATTTCCTGCTGAGATTCCACAAATTCTCTGAGCAATCTTGATGAAAAAAGTTTTACCAGGAATTTCCCAAGAAAACACTTCATAAAAATCTCTCTGATAATTGCACACAGCTTTTAGAAACATGGAAATGGAATGCGACTGTGGCACTGAGGGCTCTTGGGAGGGTTCACCAGCTGTGTCGGGAAAGCTGTGCTGGGAATTGGCTCAGGCAGACCTTGGCATGTCAATGTCCCAGCAGCTTGAGTTCAGCTTGAAGTTTGCTGTTTGTCACTGCTACTGTTTGCTAATTAGTTTAAAAAAAAAAAAACTGATTGGGGCCCAGCACATTAGCCTAGTGGCTAAATTCCTTTCATTGCTTGTGTAGGGATTCCATATGGATGCAGGTTCTAATCTGGGCTGCTGCGCTTCCCATCCAGCTCCCTGCTTGTGGCCTGGGAAAGCAGTTGAGGATGGCCCAAAGCCTTGGGACCCTGCACCTGCATGGGAGACCTGGAAAAAGTTCCTGGATGCTGCTTTTAGATAGGCACTGAAGAACCTGGAACTTTTCTGCCTTTTGTGATTCCGCCTTAATGGCTTGGCCGGGGGCTGTGTGAACTCCAGTCCTGATAGCCTACGTGACACCCAGCAGGACATGTGGCAGGTCATGTAGGCAGACACTCCTCAGGAAGGAGGTACCTGGTGTTTGATATGATCCACCGCCCAATAGCTGATCGATTGGTACTTTTTGAAGGTTGCCTGTTTCAAACCCACCAACAGAAGCCTGCTAGATCATGATTGTATAACTAATAGCCTGAAATGTATAAAAACTGGGGGACTTGGGCTCTCAGTCTCTCTCCGGGGCTGGCACGCTCCTTGTTTGCTAGCCCTGCGGATCCTGCAGCGGCTGCCCCTCCCCCGCCCAGCCATGCTGGGCTGGGAGAGGTGGCTGGGAGGTGACTGAGAGACCTGAATAAACCACCTTAATGTCTTAGCTCCGACTTGAGACTTGATTATCTGGGGATTTCAAAAACCGGCACAACAGGCACAGCTCTAGCCATTGTAGCAGCTTGGAGTGAATCCACGGATGGAAGATTGTTTTTAAAAAAATTTATTTATTTCTATTGGAAAAGTGGATATTCAGAAAGGAAAAGAGAGGAAGATCTTTCATCTGATTGGCTCAGTTCCAGCCGCTTGCGGAATGAACAATCTGAAGCCAGGAGCCTCCTCCAGGTCTCCCATGTGGGTGCAAGGTCCCAAAGGCTTTGGGCTGTCCTTGACTGCTTTCCCAGGCCACAAGCAGGGAGCTGGATAAGTGGGGCCGCTGGGATTAGAACCGGCACTCATATGGGATCCCGATGCGTTCAGGGAGAGGACTTTAACTGCTACACTATCGCGCCGGTCCCGGATGGAAGATTTTTATCTCTGCCTCTCCTCCTCTTTGTATTTCTGACTTTGCAATAATAAAAATAAATAAATCTTAAAGACTTATTTTTATTGGAAAGGCAGATTTACAAAGAGAAGGATAGACAGAATTTTCATCTGCTGGATCATTCTCCAAGAGTGTCCCTCTCAAAACAGCCGGAGCTGAACTAATTCAAAGCTGGGTGCCGGCTCTGAGTCTCCCATGTAGGTACAGGGTCCCAAGGACTTGTACCATCTTCTGCTGGTTTCCTGGGCCACGAGCATAGTGTCTTTAAATTCTTAAATACTTTTTCTTGGCCTAATCCAGCTCTGCTTCTAGCTGTTTGTTTGCTTCCCCCTGAAAACAGGAAATACCTTCCAATTCTGAGATTCTTTCTTCTGCTTGCTTCATTTTATTTTGGAGACCTTCTGCTGTACTTTTAATTTGCTCTACTGTGTAAATTTCTGATAGATCAGCCTTGATTTGCATTATTGCTGCTATTGCTTGTGTAACATATTCCTTAAATTCTTTCAACTCTTGTATGTGCTTCTCATTGTTGATCAGAAGCTTTAAAATAAGTTTTCTGAATTCTGTGTCTCCCATTTTCTCAATGTCTTCCTCAGTGAACTCTGAGGTTGGCATAGGGTTTTGCTCCTTTGCAGGGGAGTTTTCGGTAATATTTATTTTGCCTTTGTCTCTTCTTTTGCTCTTGGTCATTGTACTTTTTGTTAGCAGAGTCTTCTTGTGGCAGGTTTCTAAGATGTGTCACCCATAGGACTACAGTTTGATTTTACTTATTGCAGTTGGTACACAGCTTTTTGCTTGCAGCCACTTGAGCCACTTCCTCCAGCAAGTTCCAGGTCTGGGTTCTTATGTTAGATTTCCACAAAGAACTCCGTAGCCCCAACTCCTGGCTCACCACTCTCCATCTCCTGTGATACTGTGCTGAGGTTGCACCGTTTTCTGCACAAACTTTCTCCCACTTCCAGTTGTAGCAGGTCCCAGGATTAGGAAGACACCAGGTGTCCTATATAGTTAGGTTGTTGGTGGTGCTGATTTTGCCAGAACCTGTTGGACGTTAGGTCTGGGTAACACATGGACCTATTTTGATCCGTATGATGCCTCAGTCGGTATTATTTTCCTGCAGGACCAGTGCAATCCACGGAACTCAGTGAGTTCGGGAGCTCAACACATGCGCAGTTCACTGTTGTCCCCTGCAGTCCTAAAGCATTTGCCACAGTGTACAAAATGGTGCCTGATGTACACTACTAGAGTTCCTGATCTGCTGGCCATCAGTTCTGAGGGCTACCCAGACCTGTCTTGGGTGGAACCTGGAGAATGCCACGTTGATGCAGTTCACTGAGTCAAAAATGAGTTCACTCCCAGCTCAGCGTATGCTCAGTCCTTTCCCTTGCCTTTGCCTCCTTACGCAAAATGGTGCCCAGTTGTTGGAATAGTCTTCCTTGCAAGGTGGAAGAATACTTCTGTGTAGTCTCTCAGCATTCTATTCTTTAAAACTTTCATGTTCACACTCCTAGTAACCATCTGACTTGCTCTTTTCCTGGAAGTGGTTTCACCTTTGCTGACATTTCTTCAGCTCTGGTCAGTGGTAATTATTGCCACCCTGGAACTACTGCTTTTTAATCAATTATCAAACGAAGTTCTACTTCATATCAAAGGAGGAATACTGTGTCTTCTCACTTCTATGTTCTTATTCCAATTCCTTGCTGCCTATGTCTTCAACTCAGAAGAGACCATCAAATTTGATTTTGATGCAATTTGAACAGCTAACATCTAGCTGAGAGCATGGGGGTTTCTTGACATTAGAGGGGACAGCAGTGAGAATATTGCACTTGGAAGTCATTTGGGCTGAAAGATGGAGGACTGGCAGTCCTGTTTGTCTTACGAAACTGGATACAACATTACAGTCGGGAATCGGCATGTAAGGAAACTGCAGGGTTCCCCACCAGAAAAATGAAACAGGGAGTCAGGAAAGCAGGAAAACAGAAGAATGGAAGTTAGGAAACGGAAGTCTTCAAGTCGGTACTATCCATCTCTATGAAGTTGTGGGATGGGCATATTCTTTGCTTCCAAGGGTTGGGTTGAGGATCTTGGGGGTTCAGGGCCTAGCAGAATTCTCAGTTTTCAGTCTAATATCATCTGAGGGCAGGAGGCAAGCAATACACCAAATGGCCCGTGTCCCCTGTGCTCTGTGGTACAGTGCTGTTGCTGATGAGAAAGCTGAACAAAATGCCCAATTGTGGAACCTTGACATGCTTCATTTATGACAATGTGATTCAGTTCATGTTTTATTTTACATTTCTAAGATTTTGTTATCTAAGCTAAATGTAGTTTCAAATTAGATAAGCAATCTAATGGTGGAAGTTCTCGTTTATATACTGTTTTCTTGAATACCTTTTAATTAAATAACAAAGTTGTAAAATTGCATTTTAATTAAAAAAAATAGCAAATGTTTAGGAATGCTATCCAGGCATCCTGTGCCATGTCTCAATACTAAATCGTCACCTTGCATACACCAGAATCCCATATGGGAGATCATTTGTATTCTGGCTGCTCCACTTCCCCTTCCAGCTCTCTGCCTTACGACCTGGGATAGCAGTAGAGGAAGGCCCAAACACTTGGGACCCTGAACCTGCATAGCAGACCCAGAAGAAGCTCCTGACTACAAAGTGGCTCGGCTCTGGTAATTACAGCCATTTAGAGAGTGAACCAGCAGATGGAATTTGTCTCTCCTTTCTATAAATGATATGCCTTTCCAATAAAAATAAAATCTAAAAAAGTGCTATCCAATCAAAATTAAAGAAAGCTACAAATATAAGCCATATACATCTTAAAATTTTCTAGTACCCACATTACAAAATATAAAAAGGTGAAATTTCCATTTTTCCCCATGGTACGATTTAAACAGAGGTCCAGCCTTCCCCTATTCCTTCCTCTCCATAATTTTCCATTGTTTGTCCTCAAGTTATCACAACAGCATATTCACTCAATTCACATTAATAGGCCTAACTCCTTGATGTATAAATGTAGCATTACCTGGAAAGTATAAAAAGGAAGAAAGCATAGTATTGTAATGAAGAAGTAGAAGTATCAATGGAAATATTACTATTGGGAGTAAAAATGCATGCTGTATATATCCATCACTTCCCAGTGTACTAACATCCCTTGTATATTTGTGTGTGTGTATCAGTATTTTATGTATTAGTTGTCCTATATAAGAACACATGATGTGTCCTTTTGGGACTGATTTATTGGTGAATTTAACAATATATTGACACAATGTTCATGAGTTTTCAACATAGAATTAACCAGAAGATTGATGCACTTCCCTTCTCTTTTCAAGCAATTGTTTTATATATTTACATATTAAAAATGACTTACTTATTGGAAAGAATTTCAGAGACAGATATATTCCCTGATTCACTGCCCAGATGGCCACAAAGGTTGTGTCTGGCCCAGGCCAAAGCCAGGAGCCTGGAACTCCATCCAGTCCTCTTTTGTGTACCTAGGCTATCGTACACTTTCACAGGTGGATTAGCAGGGAGCCAGATGAGAAGCACAGCAGCTGGGACACAAGCCAGTCCTCAGATGGAGTGCTAGCATCACTGCTGTGGCACAGTAGAGTCCCAATCTATTCTGTGTTTTAAAGTCACAGCACATTATCCTTTCATTTTTCACATTTCAGGTACTTGTAATTCACAAGTCTTCCATCCACTAGTTCACTCTCCAAACAGCTACAACAGCCATAGCTGATCTGATCTGAAGAGGCTTCTTTCTGGGTCTCCCACATGGATGCAGGGTTCCCAAGGCTCTGGGCCATCTTTCACTGCTTTCCTAGATCACAAGGAGGGAGCTGGACTGGAAGTAGAGCAGCCAGGACTTGAACCAGTGCTCCTGTGGGATGCTGTCACTTGTGGGAGGATCAGTCAGCCACCCATTTTCCGGCCCCAGGTGTCTACATTTTTGAATTGTGGTTTATATTAATGAATTGGAATCCTGTACGATGTAGTCATCTCTGGATGTCAGTGTATTTCATGTGTTACATTTTCTTACCTTCCACAAAACCTTTATTTTGTCCTAAATTATAGAGGCTTTGCAAAGCCTGAGTAATGTTTCCCATACAAATTTGCTTCTCTGCTAAGTTTTCTTGCTGAGATTTCTTAGAAGGCAAAAGACAGCCCAAGAACAGCTGCTTAAGCCATTTCTCATTTTACCTGCTTCAATTACAAATCATTTTATTTCCTGAAGCCACAATGAGTCCTTGAACTTTGTAGTTTTTAATCAGAAGATTCATTATTTCAGAAACATGCCTAGGTTTATGATGAAAAGAAGTCAGCGTGCACACTTCTCATTTATTCTCCAAGAACCCAGCGGTAGGCAGTGAGAATCCGTCAGAGGTTTGCTGTTTTCAACAAATGTGGAGACAGACATTGTGAGTTCTGTAGCTGTTACAGAAATTCTAGGTTAAATGAATTTATGCATTAAACATTTCTTATGTACAGAGGGATTCCAGGGGAACTTTGGAACTCTACTGTTTGAACAATTCCTTTCTTGAAGACAGTTGCTTTCAGTTTACAATATCAGTGTCCATTTTACCTCCAGACCCAAGTGGACACAACATAACCTAAAGTGGAGTGTCATAACATATATATACCTCATGTTATACACTTAGTATTTTCTCTTTTGCTAAAGGCTCATTTGAAAATGATCAAGTCTTTTCGCAATACACTAAACAATTGTGGTTTGTAATCTGAGAATGCCATGCTGGTGAAATATTTAGGGATAATTCCAGATGTATGTACAATTGATAGGTGATTTTGAAGGAAATTTTTTTTTTAATTTGAAGAAGGAAGCAAAGGAGATCTCCCCTTGCTGTTTTATTCTTTAAATGCTAATGACCGCCATGGTCCCAGGTGAGGTTGAAACCCAACGATCACAGGACATCACTCAAGGTCTCTCCCTTGGTGGGAGGAATCCAACTGCTGGAGCTATTAGCAGCTGTTTCCCTGAGCGCACGTTATTACCAAGAAGCTAGGATGGGGAGCAGAGCCACAATGAGTCTTTGAATTCATTTTGTGCCCAACAATTCTAGGTGGGCATTCCCAAGTTGGAAGGCTACAGAAAAGAGAAATGTAGGTTAAATTTACCATTAGTTGAGAGGAAAAGGAGCATGATGACTTCCACAGGAGATAAATTTCAACAGGACATTAGGAGAGAGAGCCAAGCTGAGAATGTTGTGTGATAAAACCTTTAGCAGGGTTACAGATTTTAGTTATCAGTAGCATTACAAGAAAAGTTCCCATGGTAGATACCTGTCTCAGATCATGTCAGTATGCGATAATCCATACAACTAAAAATTGTAATGTTTAAAATTGTGATCTTTGACATACAACTGAGGAGAAAATACCTAACAATATATATAATGTATAATGTGGTCATGGTTTTTAGAAAGTGTCCTTGTGTATATCAACACAAGTATGCATATTCAAACGTGACAATGCTTCAGAACATGGAAAATTGTAATTAAATGAAGTTTATTGTGGCATGCATTTTAAAAAGTTTTTTTTGAAAATCCTTTGTGCACATGTGTGTATGTACGTGTGTGTGCACATGCACTTGTGTGAGATTGATAAATGTTTTTTTTCTACCACCTTTATGGGAAAACTAAAATTTACACGTTTAAATATTACTCTAAGAAGCATTTACATATTACTCAAATGCTGTTACTAAGCTGTTAGCGCTGTGTGCCACTAAATTAGAATACAAAGTAATAAAAAGCTAAATTTTACACTTGGTGCTGCTGATCTGCCTTTAGCAGAGAATGCACAGGACGCGGTGGAATAGGCCGCATTCTAGTTGTAGCTCTGCATCTAATTTGTCATGGATGGGCATTTTATCTTTAGGCATGAGTTTGGATAACATAAAGTAGAACAAATGGAGTCAAATCTTGACCCTTGCCTTTTTGGTAACACACTTAATGGCTCTTACATGATTGTGAGCTCAAAGGATCCAATTTGTATAAATCAATACAGATCACTGATTTCATTTTTGCTTACATTACTGTTGGAATCTGGGAAGGTTGTGTAGTAGGACCGCTCTATACATGTGATAAGGGGCTAGACAAAGTGATTATCCACAAGTAGGCTAAGCTGAATTTTAACAAAAGTAATCTAATTCCCCTATATGTTTATATGCTACATGATATACCATTTGTTCTACATGATTGGCATAGTCAGCAACTGATAATACTCTTAGATCCCTCAGTAGATAGTAACATTTTAGCATGGCTGTTTGAAACAATGCAAGTTAAGGCCTCTATTAAAATCACTTGGCTGTGATCTGACAGTATCTATCCAAGAAATCTTTTTAGGGTGTGTGGTTGATAGAAAGCACCGTATTGATTCTTGGAGTGAGTTAGAGGTTACCATGTGGAGTTGTATGTGGAAATCAGATAACATGCTGATTCTGTGAGCAGATAACAGCTACTGATTTCCAGGGATTGTGTCAGTGTGAACAACTGCCGCTTCACTTGGACTACTTCAGGAAAGAGGCTTTTTTATAAAAAAGATTTATTTTTTTATTGGAAAGGTGAGGACCTTAGCTGCTAGGCTACTGCAGCGGAAACAGGAAAGAGGTGGTTTGTAATTTACACACCTCCTCAGGCTGCCTTAGGACACCAGGGCTGTGTGAATGTTGTAACCCTGAGTTCCTTCGGTGCCACACATCTCCATGTGATGTTACCCAATGTCATCAACCCTATGTTGTTGCTATGTTTAGGACAGTGTCTGGTGTCATGCTTTGCATGGACTTAAAATTCCAGTAAGAAGCTGCTGGAGACTGGCATTTGGCAAAAGGGTTAAGGCATCACTTGGGGTGCCTGCTTGCATTTTATAGAATATCTGGGGTTCAAATCTCTGCTTCATGCCTAATTCCACCAGGCTAACAATGGGCTTCCTGTGAGGCTGTGGATGATGGCTCCAGCCATGTGGTCCCTGCCTCCACAGGGGCGATCTGGAGCTTCTGGCTGTAGTTAGGCCCTGCTGCAGCTTATGCAGGTATTCAGGGATATGAACCAGAGAATGAGAGATGTCTTTGTGTCTGGTTTTCTCTCTCATTTTATTCATCAGGGAAACAGATCAAGTGGTCATGGAAAATGGAATTAAAAGATAAGGTTGGTTTAAAACCAAGTGGTTGTAGCTACTTTGCTTTGCGTGAGGTTCCTCTTGGAGCAGGAATCTGAGCTAAGCTGCAGCCTCTTTCCAGTTCCCATGACCTGGCTTCATTTCCACAGTGAATGGCGTGGCATTACTCTTCCTTTTTGAACTCAGAGAGATTTACTAGCTTACCTTCTCACTTTGGGAGACTGTAACAAAAATGCATTTAAAGTAAAAGTAAGAATTAGAATTCAAATGTTAATAGGATGGTAGGATGCTAAGACAATAAGGATTATTTCCTTCACTGTCAGGTTCTAAACCACATCAACATCTAATACTTTAGCTAGAGAGCTTCCTGACCCCAAAATACACAAACATCATAGCAATTGTTGCCTACAATTCTCAGACCTCGGGAACCTTCTGAAGGTGAAATGCATTTGGTGTATGTCTGCTGAACCCACTCAGACACCCTTGTTGAAATTTTATTGTTACTGCTATTTTTAACATTGTAGGCTATTTGCATGTTGCATTAGAATGCTCCTCCAGAAAAGGTTATTGGTCCTAGAGAGTCCTGAACCATCAGGATAGGGAATACATGTGAGAATCCAGCCCCAGATCTGTGGAAATCCCTTTCCTTTTCGGAATTTCTGTCTACTGTCTTAATTTTGGCTCTTGGTGACTGATTTCCTGGATGGAGGCAGTTGTACTCAGGGTGTTGATTATACTAGGCGAACAGTAACAGAACACTATTGCCTTTTTCCTGCTTTTAGTGAGTAGATCCTTCTCTACCTCCATAATCTCTATTTTCCCTAAGCCTTCTTTATTTTGTATTTCATTATTTTTCATGATACCTTTCCAACGGCACAGGAGATTCCCCTCGCCCCACAGTTTTTCCATCCCACTGTTTTTCTCAAATTACAATAACATAACCCTTAGCCATCCAATGACCCAATGAAATTGTTAAATATTGTCGTTATTTTCCATGATCTGGTTTGGTAGGCATAAGGATTCCTCCTTCCACCTTTTCCTCCTTCCCTATTCTCATCCCCAACCTTTTTCCCCCTGTAATTACAATAAGATAGTCCTTCAGTGACAGTCACAAGTCTAACATTCTGTTACTTAAGTGAGGCTTAGCTCTTTGGCTCAGTGGTGAAATCCTCATGCAAGCTCCAGGATCCCATATAGACCCCAGTTTGTGTCCCGGCTGTTCCACTTCCCATCCAGCTCTCTGCTGGTGGCCTGGGAAAGCAGTGGAGGATAGCCTTGTGACCCTGTACTTGTATTGCAAATCCAGAAGAAGCTCCTGGTTCCTGGCTTCAGATTGACTCAGTTCTGGCTGCTCTGGACATTTGGAGAGTGAATCAGTAGATGGAGGATCTTTATCTCTCTCCTTCACTTTGTAAATCTGATGTACCTTTCCAATAATAAATACATCTTTGGAGAAAAACAGGCAATGGTATAAAATCTAGGATCATATTGTCAGGAATACTTCAGTTTCATTTGGAATCTCCCGGTTTTGGGGACTAGTGACACATACTGGAAAATATGTTCACTTCCCAATATGCTAGTCTGTATCATACAGGGCATCTATGAGAATACATGTATATGCGTATTTACTTATATCTATTTATCTTGTATGATACATGAAGGTTGCCTTATCAGATGTAAAATATTCTTTTGGGATTGGCTTATTTCATGGAGCATAATGGTCTCCAAGTGAGACCATTTTGTTGTGAATGGTTCTTTTTAATGGCTGAGTAATATTTCATGGAGTAAATGCATCACCATTTCTTAAACCATTCCTCCTTCAAAGGGCATCTGAGTTATTTTCATGTCTTAGTTATTGTGTGTTATGCTGCTGTAAAAACAGGTTTACAGGTCACTTTCTCATAAGCAAATTTCTTTTCTTTTGGATCTGTTCCCAGGAGTGGGATAGCTGGGTCATATGGCGGACTAATTTTCAGTTGTCTGAGCATTCTGTTGGCTTCCATAGTGGTTGGACTAGCTTACACTCTTGTCAGCAGTGGAGTAGGGTACACTTTTCCCCACATACATGCCAGGAGTTGTTAATAGATTTCTGAATGTAGGTCAATCTCAGTAGTTATGTGGAACTCAATTTGATTTTTATTTGTATTTCTCTAATAGTGAGGGAACCTGAACATTTTTTTCATGTCTATTAGTCATTTGAATTTTTCTTATGAAAAATGCTTGCTCATTTACCTTTTCTTTCTTAACAGGGTTTTTAGTTTTGTTGAGTTTCTGAAGCAGTTTAAATTCCGTATATTAGTCCCCTGTCTGTTGTATAGTGTGCAAAGATCTCCCATTCTATCTGTTGCTTCTTCACTTTGCAGGTTATTTCCTTTGCTGTACAAAAGCTTCTTAGTTTGATGTAGTTCAGTTTGTTTATTTTGGATTTGGCTGCCTGTGTTTTTGGTGGCTTTTTAGAAGTATTTTCAATATCTATATCCTGTGCAGTGCTTCCTATCTTTTCCTCTAATAGTTTGATGGTTTCTAGGTGCAGATTTAGGTCTTTGATCCATTTAGAGCTGATTTTTGTACAGTGTTTCTGGTTGGGGTGGTCTTTGTTCTATAGGCTGCTATCCAATTGTCAAATAGCATTTGCGGAAGAGACCAGCCTTTTTCCCTGGGTTATCTTCAGTTCTCATCTCGAAGATGAGTTGGCTGTGTGTGGGCTCACTTGTAGGGTTTATGTTTCCACTGACTTTGTACTGTATAATACTATTTTGATTACCACTGCCCTGTCACATGTCTTGGGAATTTATTCTTTTTCTGAGAAGTATGTTGGTAAATTTCTCCATTTCATGTCTTCATCTATTTGTTTAATAACTTGTAATTTTCATCATGGAGGTCATCCATGTCTGGTTATGTTTATTCTGAGGTATTTTAGCTGCTTTTATGCTATGTTAAAGAGGACTGTGCTTACTAGTTCTTTGTCAGCGGTGGAGTTGTCTGTGTATTCTAGGGCCATTGATCTAGGTTCATTTAATTTGTGCCCTCTACATGGTTGACATGAGTTCCAATAGTTTCTTCATTGAATCTTTTGGTTCTTCTATGTATAGAATCATGTTATCTGTGAACAGGGATACTTCAATCCTCATTTCCTATTTGAATTCCTTTGATTTCTGACTCTTGACTAATAGCTCTATGCCTTCATAAAGACATTTTAGTTTCATATCCTTAAATACTACATTTCAAGTTTAGGTTGAACAAAAGTCTCTTGTATGAAGAGGAAAGATTAACAATGGGCATTCTTTTTTCTCAGGTTTTACGTATTGTAAAATTATAGTCAGAAGACTTGGAATAAGATAAACCAGAGCCTTAAATTTCAGACAGAATTAATTTTAAAATGTAATCTCATTATGTGTAAGTTGTATGATCTTCCATAACATTATAGAATTTCTGTCTCTTCATATGATATTGGAAGACTAAAAATAATAGATGTTAAAAGGCACACAATAGTCAGTACACAATAGCCTTTTTTCCTTATTAAAATCTTAGGGCAATTCACTGAAGCTTGGGGAAAAGAACTCATTAATTCATTTATTCATTAATTCTGCACACAGGCTCTGAATACTAATTGCATTAGGTGCTAAAGAGGAATTTAAAAGTTATGTTCCATATTGTCAAAGAAATTGCAAGTTGGGAACATATTTACAAGCAACTAATCTTACTTAGGGTGTGATGCTCCTCAGAAGTTCACAGAAGTAAATCCTTTCTCTTTGGGGCAATCCTTACTACATTGTGTAGCTGGGCTTTATTGCATTTCATTTCAAACATCTAGGATGGGAAAAGGCATTTGCAAATCTGTAATGTCAGAGTATAGAAGGACTGAAGTCAAAATGGCTGCCTTATGCCAATTAATTCGGTTGTTCTAACTAAAGCAAATAGTTAATTAAGAAAGTCAAGTGGCTGGTTTAGTTTCATCACTTGTAGAACTAAATGATGGTTAAATAAATTTTGCTGTTATCTTGAAAGCCAATGGGCAGAAGCCAAAATTGGTTGAATAACCAGGAGTGATTTGATTTACATTCTTCCAGTTAGAAAAAAAATCCACTGGGTTAGTGTTGTGGGCTGGCGGGTCAAGCCTCTATTTCTGGCATGCTGTATTGAAAGACTAGTTTGAATCCTGGCTGCTCTGTTCTGATCCAATCCCATGCTAATATACCTGGTAGAGTGTTGGAAGATGGCTTAAATCCTTGTCCTGTTGCTGTCGCCATGGAATTACAAGCTCCTGGTTTCAGCCTGGCCCAGTCCTGGATGCTGTAGCTATCTGGGGAGCAAAGCAGGCAGTGGAAGATCTATTTGCCTTCCTTTCTCACATTCTTCCTTTCCTGCTCTTTTCCCATCCTCTCTCCCATTCCTGTCTTTATCCCTGTTTCAATCAGATACATGTTTTAAAGTAAATCCTTTTCTTCAAAGATCTGTCTTACAGGCATTTAAATAAAAATTAAAAAATAATTTAAACCTTAGTGTTTCCTGTTTGTAGTTTTATGAATCTAACTTCAAGAAATTAACTTTCAAAGCCAATGATATACATTAATTTGAAACATATTGCCAATATATATTTCCTGTAAAACTCGTGTGAATTTTCACATGCCAGCAGGCCTAATTTGTATTATTTGCTGCATTTGAGATGAGAAAATTGTATTAAACCCCTCAAGAGCTGTCCTAGGTAACATGAAGTTTAAAATGTCTATGAAAATTAAGAGGTGGTTTGATTTTTCATTGTGATAATACAAAAATATATGGTCTCTCAAAAAAAAAGCCCTAATTTTGTTAGCTTTGAGTTCATTCGCAGAGAAATTGTGAATGATGCCTAGAACTTTTTGAAATTTTGTAAAGTATCAACATTTTCCCCCCAAACATTTGACTTTCCTCTTTAATGCATTTATTTGAAAGGCAGATGTCAGAGACAAATTCTGAAATGCCTGCAACAGCCAGGCTTAAAGCAGGAACTTAGAACTCCATCTAGATCTGCCTTATCGCAAACACATCATCATCTTGTACACTCAAGGCTGGACTGGAATCAGAGTATCTGGTGCTCCCAACAGGCCTGTGGCATGGGGGCTGAGACTCCCAGGCAGTGGGAGGCTCAACCTGCTGCATCCCAACACCCTCTATATTATTCTAGCCTTAAAATGAAACTTTTGAAATAGCAAGGTGATTCATATATGTGGAGCCATAGTATTAATGTAACTGATTATCACTTTTGTCCTTGAGTGAAGAGGGATTGAGGGTGATGATTCCAGAGACTGGCTAGGGCCCGACGCAGTGGCCTAGCAGCTAACGTCCTTGTCTTGATTGCACTGGGATCCCATTTGAGCACCAGTTGTAATCCTGGGGGCCCTGCTTCCCATCCAACTCCCTGCTTGTGGCCTGAGAAGGCAGTGGAGGACAGCCCAAAGCCTTGGGACCCTGTACCTGTGTGGGAGACTCGGCAGAAACTCCTGCTTCGGATCAGCTCAGCTCTGGCCGTTGCAGTCACTTAGAGTGAATCATTGGATGCTCTTTTCTCTCTCTCTCTGTTTCTCTCCTCCCCTCTCTCTCTGTATATCTGACTTTGCAATAAAAATAACATCTTTAAAAAATGTGGTTGTTGAAAAAATTGAAGCACACATGCACACACAGCGAGAGGGAGAAAGTCTGTGTGTCATCATGGGTTGCCTCCCGTTAAGTTGGAATAGAGTAGAACCAAGCCTGAACCCTACACCCACACCCTCACATGTGAAAAGTGGATGTTCCAAACCACAGTTTAACCACTGCACCAAAGCCTTGCCCCATTGCCATTTTGAGTGCTGGGACAGACATCCTACCTGTGGCCTGTCCTTGACTTCCTACTACACTATGCAGTTTTTCTTCACTTGCTGGCCTGCAGGGTAGAGTTTCAGAGTTACCTTGTAAGGGATTATGCAGTTCTGTGATGTTTTTACCCAGGACACTTCCTCCCCACTCAGAAAACGGAATACTTCACAATCTAGGAAAACACATAATTTTCTCTAAGAAAAGGACAAAACTTCTATACTTGGCAAGAGAAGGCCATTTAAGCATTTCAAGGGAGCTTTCCTGATGAGGCCAGTTTGAAGGGAGGGCATTTACACTAAATGCAAACAGTTGACAGTGCCCCTAAGCAAGATAGATATCTCCCACTGTTACTGCTGTCACTGCTGTTGAACAAAGGCTCCTCTCCTCTCCATCCATCTTGCTTGTTTAATCAAAAAGATATAATGCCTAGGTAGTACACAAGAGAAATAATCCTGCCCCATGGGGAACTAACTCCAACTAAAACCTTCCTAGAGCTGTGAAATGTTGTGTTTTTCCCTTTTTTTTTTTAACATGATGAATCTTCATTTTATGAAAAAATGGAATTAAAGGAATAAATTATTGGAGGGGGGAAGATTCTGAAATGCCTAACCAGTTTTCTCACGATGCCTGTTTTCTACAAACTTTTGGAGTGTAAATGTAATACTCCAAACATACATTTTCATAGCAAAGCATGTGGCTCCTTGTTGCCAGCTGAACTAAAGTGGTTCTTTATTTGTCATCCAAGAATCCATCATGATTTGCACACAAGCCACCTCTTCAGCTTGAGCACTTTCTATTTTTTTTAAAACTATTCCCTCAAGGGGTTCTGTCAAAATGGGAAAACTTCACACCAACAAGATGCAGGATTTTCTGGTTCTGGTTCTCTCACTAGTGTTTTCTGATTCTCTATGTTCTCAAGCTAAACTTTTGGCAGATCTCTAAGATTGATACACATAGGGTGTATTGTCACAGAAACAATTGGGTGTCCCCAGGTTTAACTGGCCATCTTGGTGATATTCGGAGCTTTCAGATTGGCCATGGCTAAGTGCTGTGAGTGAATCCTGCTCCCAAATGGAGCCAGTCTGATATTTATCAGTGAGAGACTAGAACCTGAACAAAGGAACTGGAGTGCATCTCTTGGCTTATACTTTATTCATGAAGTCTTTTTTTTTTTTTTACAAATATCTTTTCAGTGAGCAGGGACTATATTTTATTAATTATTCAAAATTTCTGTGTGGCTCCTAGCATACTATCCTGAATGTATCTGTCCAGACCAATGTTACTGTATTTAATAGGGTGCTTTAAAGTTTTTTGAAACTGTAGTAGGCTAGGAGTTTCCCATTAAATCAGAGCTATTTCTGTTATAAGAAGTTAAATGGAATCTGCAAAATTATGGTGACAGAAGTTCGGACTCTTAAGTTGCTTGCTGTGTATTATTTTTAAATACGTAACAGGCATTAAGAATTTTTCCTAATACAGAAAGTAATATAGTCATCTCTAATCTAGCAGGGCCACATGCTAAGAAATGCGTCATAAGGGAATTTTCATCATTGTATAAGTACAGAATGTACTAGCATATAACTTAGGCTTTTTGTCTTGTTGGCTGAGTTACCTGAGAGGAGACTTTGTGGGAAAGAAAAGGTGTGTGTTGCCTTGCAGTTTGAAGAACACAGCACTGGGCAACTACACTGGCTGGTGGAACTTACTCAAGGCGGTTATAGAGGAGTGCTGGCTCAGTAAGCCAGGAGCAGAGAGACAGTGTGCTAGGCTGAGATCAGACTGAAATGACAATCAGTCGTCCCTCCAGAACCACCCTCTAATAGCATAACCCCAGTGCTCTCAACACTTCAGATGGCCCACCTCCTACATGCCTCAAGGACACTAGGTCACCAACCATTACAACTTCAGAGTTTAAAAATCTGCCTGGCTTTGAGGAACAGGTACTGCTGTACCCATAACATCTACTTGGTATAAATCAGTCACTTCACATGGCCTCCTGAGGCAGGTCAGATAAACAGTAACACGAAAGATTGAGACTATTGTTCATAGAAGACAGTATGGTGTTTGATGAATACAGCACAGTGTAAAATAACAATGGAGCAGGTATTCAGCACAGAAGTTTAATGTGTCATTTCGGACGTCCATGTTCCACACTGGATGTCCAGTTTCGGGTCTGAGCTTTGTTCCTGTTACCAGCTTCTGCCAGTGAGCACCCTGGGAGGCGGAATGACATGATTCCAGAGCTTTGGTCCTTGACATCCATGTGGGATGCCCAGGTTGAGTTCTTAGTTGGGTAGTAAACCAAGAGATGGGAGAGCTCCCTCTTGATCTTCTGTTTCTTAAATACAGAATAATGGCATTTTGTTTTCATGATTAAGTATTATAAACTGTACTTACACATAACTGTAATGTGCTATATTTTTATATACCCAATAGTACAGATTTATTTTCACCAGCATCACAATGAACACATTTATTTTATTACATATTTGCTATGACTCGCATGTGACATTTACTTTCATTATAATCTCACAGAACTGTCATGTGCATTTGTCCTGTCCAAAACATTATGATACATTGCATGATCACCTATATGGGTATTCTGTATATTTCAGGGAATGTGTATTATGTGTATTATCTCTATTTCTACTCTGGTTTAGAACTATTGCTGTATTCATTGTAATTTGTGCATTTCATGCTGAGCTTATCCCTGAATTAATGACATGATACTCGGTGCAATCTCTGTAGAATGTTTTTGAAAGTCATCGAGAAATATCATTTAGTTTCTTCCACTGTAAGAACTGTCTCATAATTAGTTAAAACCATCTTTTCTGTTACCCACCCACAGTCCTTTCTCAGGTTCTCTCCACTTGACTCATTTTCTGCAAACCAAAACCCACTGTCCTGTCGCCTTATTGGAGTGTTGGATCATGCAAGCAATATTTGTTTACGAACTTATAAACACATATACAGAATGTTCAGTGATATAGAATGGTCTAGAGGGTAGACTCTGGATATCTGAGTCCAAATTCTTACAGCCAATCCCTTCCAAATTCAGCATGAATCAGAATTATAAGCTCGGTAATGGTCACACAGCCTAGCAAATTTTTGGTTTCTCTTCCATGACTTAGAGACCATGATAACCTAAACTCTCTCATAGGATCTTGTAGCAGAAAACAAGATAAAGATTGTGCAGAGGATTTTATAACTGTTGAAATACTTTGTCAATCAGAGTTCATTTACATGTTGAGTAAAGTGATGATGTCATTGCAACAGCAGCAGAAACAATATAGAAAAAACATAGAATTAAAATTCAAGACTTTATAAAGTGAAAATACGCATGTATTGCAGTAGAGTACATTTTTGTAATCAGTGTTCGTGTAGAGAAGGAACAACGTATGTTTATAAACTCCCTGATGAGTCTTTAGAGAAAACTGGGGAAACTAAGTCACCTGTTACGATACAGGGCTGATCAGAGCCATGGTCGTGGGAGAAAGGCTCTCATTTGCTTCAGAGAGGAAGAATGGCTGACGATAGAGAAAGATAAAGGATGTGACGATGAACCCAGAAAATTGCAGAAAACAGTTTTTATATTGTCCTTAGAATCTCCACATCATCAGCACACCCCAGAGCTTTCCTGGGGAACTGGTACAGTTGAGCACAGCCAGGGAATTCAGGGAAGTGCTGGTGGAGGGTCGGCTCCTAGCAGTCACTATGATAGTGTAGTTCAAGTCAATATCCATCAACTTTCTTCAGGGCAGCTAACATTCGGCTTACTTTATGAACCAAGCATGCCGTTTGCACACTAACACTGACTTCCAATTCTCTGAATAATACTAAAATTACTGTATTTTTCCCCTTCCCTTGGTTCATGGTTAGCCAATGCACAAGTTCTGGAAGCCTTTTTTATATAACTGTCATCAACAGTTGCACGAATCAGTCATATCTATCCCTGCCATTTTTAACCAATTTAAATTGGCTTCAGGAGAGCCTGGGCTACATTTAACATCCAGAATTATTCAATACAGCCCAATGGTTATTTTGCTAGTCGTACTCCAGCTATTTCAAAAACGTTGCTACTTCACACAGAAATATAGATACCCTGTGCAATATTTGTTTAGGGCAGCATTCTCATTTTAATGAGTAGCTATTGGATTTGCCTCCAGGGTAAGTTTTTGTTTTGTTTGCACTTGCTACTAAGAAAAATGAGGTTAAGGGTGATTAATGATGGAGTTTCAATGTCTTGAGGTAAAACAGTAGAACAATCTGACTTCAGCACAGGAGTTTAGTGTTTCCTGTTTTTTGTTTGTTTGCTTGTTTTGTAGATTCTCAACAGCTTGGCATTGACTAGCTTTGGAATGATTTTATTTTGAAGCAGAAGCTAGCTTTTTTTGAAAAAAAAAAAAAGTCAACCAATTTTGAAAGAGTGAGGGAGAGAGAGGAAATGGAGCGAGTATGCAAAGGAGTGTCTTCCATTTGCTGGCTTATTCTCCACATGCCTGCCAGGGTGCTGAGCCCAGCAGCCACACCTGCTGCCATCTGGTGTGGCACTAGTGGAAAGCAGAATCTGAAGGTGAACAACTGCCAAACACCTGCCCCTGTCTGCACTTGTTTGTTCTGGTAGCAGATGCTCAAGTCTGCTAATGGGAATTTGTTGACTAGTTCTACCTTAGACTTTTCAGTAGGGAAAGGATTAGGAGACTCTGGGGCAGTGAGCTCACAGTGTTTGTCCCATTATTTCACCACCACAGTCTAAAGGAGTGTGTTATGCACTGAGTAGCCAATTCTTGCCTTGTCTGCTAATCATCTTGCATAATATCTCCAAAGCAATGTGTCACTGACATGTTAAGGACCCTTCTACATCTTGTTATTTGAAAAATAGAAAAGGGTCCAAGTGTTAATTACAATTGAGTCTAAATTCCTTTTCCAGGCCCCTTGTGTTTTACCTAGAGAAGCATTTAAGTATGGGCACAAATACAGTGCACGAAGTAATGAGTTTATTTAAAAGGTGAGGAGATGTGTGCACGCGCGTGCGCGCACACACACACACACACACACACACGAGGAATCGAATATCCCAGGAAGGGAAAAGAATGAGTGGAGCCACCTTGTCTGTGGGGGAGAGAATTCCTCTTGGTTACCTGGTTCTTGCAAAGGTGGAGTGAGAGTGGTATGTATGGTACCTATCTTAGGTCCCAGGGGAAGGGAGATGCTCCTAAGAAGGGTTATTTGACAGCTAGGTGGACAGAATTATATAGAGCAGGGGAGGTGTGGCTTCCAGTTTGAGGAACTAATCTAGCTATCTTATCGCATGTCAGTTCTCCTGTAAGCATATTCTGGAAAGTGATTCTGGTTAATATGGATCAATTTTTTTATTCATGATTGGTTTATAATTCTCTATTTTCTAAATTTATACTCAGTCAGTTATACTATAACTTGAAGTGTTTAAAAGTGTTTTAGCACAATGGGTTAATCCCATGTCTGAATCCCATTTTCAAGTGCTGTTTGAATCCTGAATATTCTGCTTCTGATCTAGCACCCCGGGAGTAAGAAAATAGGGGTCCAAGCAATGGAAACACCATCTTTATGTGGGAGATCCTGCCGGAGTCCTCTCAGCCTGGCTTTGGCCAGGCCCCTCACTTGCTCTTTTAGATATTGGGCTATGAACGAGCAGATGGAAGATCTTCCTCTAGCCTCTTGCCTTTCTATTTTTAAAGATTTATTTATTTGAAATTGGAGTGACATAGAAAGGTAGAGATCCTCACTTGCTGGTTTATTCCCCAAATGGCCACAAGAGCCAGGACTGGGCCAGGCTGAAGTCATTATCATGGAGTGCTGCTATTCAGAGCTCTCTCATGGGTGGCATGATCCCAAGCACATAGGCCAACTGTTGCTGCTGTTCTGGGCACATTTTCTAGAAGTAGAGCAGCCAAGACTTGAACTAGCACCCATTGGTGATATTGGCATCATAGGCAGTTGCTTAACTTGCTCTCCTATAAAGCCAGCCCACTTTTGCCTTTCAAATAGATGAAGGTAAATGTTTTCCTACAGAAATGGAATGGAATGCACAGAATAGTTTCTTTTCTTTCTTTTTTTTTTTTTTTTCAAGGAGCAAATTAGTAAGAACACCAAGTAGGATAAGGATAGGAAGTATACAGAGTCAAAACCCCACATTGACAAGCAGCCTCAAGGCAAGACCTGATGGCATGGGAAATGCAATGAAATTCCTGGATTTCATAGTATCAGAGGCAGAGGAAGTTCCGTAATTTTGAAAATTCACGGAACAAATATTTAGCGGTGACACAGGCAGCCAGATGAGCAGCTGGAGAGGGCAAAACAGAAGTTTCTGAGAACTCTGGTTTGCTGAAATGGAGGCAGTCACCTGCACACTGACAAACACATGCTGCGTTACCGGCTCGCTGTAGCTGGATGGATTTTTCCAGGGTTTTTTAATCTGTTCCATTCTCTACATATCCATTTCCATGATACTACTAGAAATTTTTGATCCCAACAACCTTGAAGTATGTCTTGAAATCTGGAATGATGATGCCTGACTTTATATTAAGAATGTTTTTTCTAAAAATCTTGGATCTTTTGTATTTCTATATGAATTTTAGGGTTTTTTTCCCCCTAGGCCTAGGAAGAATATCTTTGGTATTTCAATTGAGGTTGCATTGAGTTTGGGATTTACTTTGGGTAATGTAAATATTTAAGTGACATTAATCATCTAATCTTTGAACATGGAATATTCATTTTTTGGTGTCTGCTGTTTTTCTTTTAAGATATATTTATTTTCATTGAAAAGAAAGATATACAGAGAGGAGGAGAGGAAGATTTTCTGTCCACTGGTTCACTCCCTAAGCGGCTGCAATAGGCCAGAGCTGAGCCGATCTGAAGCCAGGAGCCAGGAACTTCCTCCAGGTCTCCCACACAGGTGCAGGGTCCCATGGCTCTGGGCAGTCCACTACTGCTTTCCCAGGCCACAAGCAGAGAGCTGGATGGGAAGCAGGGCTGCTGGGATTAGAACTGGCACTTATATAGGATCCTGGTGCTTGCAAGGCGAGGACTTTAGCTGTTAGGCTACCACACCAGACCCGTCTTCTACGTTTTTGTTCAACGTTTTATGATTTTCTTTGTCGAGATCTTCAACATCCTTTAAGTTTTTTTTTTTACCAGATATTTAAATTTTTAGTAGCTATTTTGAAAGAAACTACTCTTCCAAATTCTCAGGCAGAGGATTGTTGATGTTTAAGAATGCTATTAAGCTTCTTGTATTGATGCTTGTTATACTGCGACATCGCTGAATTCACTAATGTCTTGATAGAGTATACTGGTTCTCCTATACAAACATTCATGCTGTCTTAAAACAGGGATAACTTGTTTTCCTCTTTTCCAATTTGTGTCTCATTTCTTCTTCTTGCCTAATGGCCCTGGCTAAGACCTACAAAGACATTTAATACGGTGACAGTGGATATTATTGTTTGGTTCTTGATCTTAGTCCAAATGCCGGTATTTCCCTGTTGAATGTGATGCTACCTGTGGGTTCCTCAAATGCTGGCTTAATTTGTGTTGGTATGTTCCTCTTATACCAATTCTTGCCATGAAGGGATGGTACATTTTTATTCAATTCTTTTTCTGTGTCAAATGATTTTTTAATTTTGTTATAATGTTTTACATTCATTGATTTGCAGATGTTAAAATGTTCCTACATGCTTGGAATAAATCCTAAGTGGTTTGGATGAATATTTTTCTGTTGTAGTATGGGATTTGGTATGTTGATATTTCTTGGTTTGGGCATCTATTCTCCTCAGGGCTATTGGTCTATAGTTCTGTGTTTTGTTCTTGTCCATTTCTCTGGCTTTCAAATTAAGCTAATGTTTTCTTCACAGATGAGTTTGGAAATTTCCTTGCTTTAAATTGTTTTGAATAGTTAAGAGGAAGTTGTGTGTGTTCTGATAGAATTCAGCAGTGAAACCTGGTCCTTGATTACCTGTGTTGGGAGGTTCTTTATTATCAATTCAATCTTGTCTTGATTATTGCTCTAATATGGTTTTTGGTGTTTTTTAATTTTGGCAAATTGTGTCTTCATAAATCTGTTTTCTGTTTTTCAAGTAGTTGGCATGTAACTATTTTGTAATCCCCAATTTTTTTGTTTCTATGGTATCAATTATATTTCTTTTCTGTATTTTTTTGAATCTTCACTTTTTTTTTGGTTAATCTGGCCAGTCATGTATGAATGTTATTTTTTCCAAAATTGAGTTCCTTATTTCACCACTCTTTTGTATAACTTTCCTAGGCGTCTTCTCTTTTTATTTTGTTCCTTCCATTAATTCATAGGTTTGGTTCTCACTACTCAATATTCTTGAGATAACATTTCATGTCATTTATTTGATACCTTTGCAAAGTTTTTATGTAAGGAGTTACTCATAAATGTCCCTTGTTTTTTTTATTTTTAAGAAGATTTATTTCTTTGAACATTAGAGTACAAAAAGAGAAGTTGATATACAGGAAAGAGTTCTTTGACCTGCTGGGTCACCCATCAGAGAGTAGCAATGGCTGTGACTGGACCAGGCCAAATCCAGGGAGTTCAGAGCTACTTCTAGGTCTTCCATCCAGGAAGCAGAGCCCTGAGCACTTGGCTTGTCTCTGTTTACAAGATTATTAACAGGGAGCTTGATAGGAATTGGCACAATCAGGATGTGAACTTGTGCCCATGTGGTACGCAGCATCACAGATGCTGGCTTTCCCTGTTCTGCCATAATACCACAGAGAAAGATCTTCTATCTGCTGTTTCACTCCCCAAATGGCTGCAATGACTGGAGGTGAGCTGATTTGAAGCTGGGAGCCAGGAGCCTCCTCTAGGTCTCCACAGGGGTGTAGGGTCCCATGGCTTTCCCAGGCCAGAGGCACGGAGCTAGATCAGAACTGGAGCAGTCAGTTTTATAACTTAGTATGTGGTCTATACTGTAAAATGCTTCATGTACTATGAAAAAGAATGTGTATTCTGGAGCCATTAGACTAATACTCTGTAAATACTGATTAGGTCCATTTGATCTGTAATGTACTGTAGCTCTGTTCTTTCTTTGGTATTTTGTCTGGCTGATCTATACCATGAAAATAGTGTGCTGAAGTTTCCCAGGTTTTTGTATTGAAAGCTAAGTCTCCTTGCAGGTCCAATACCATTTGTTTTAAAAAACTGGGTAACTGGCCACTTTTTAAAATTGATCCCATAATCATTTTTATCTGATGACCCTCCTTGTTTCTTTCAACTGTTTTTGTCTTAAAATGTCCTTCCTGATAGGACAGTAGATACTCATGAACTTTTTTTCCATTGGACTGGCATGTATTTTGTATCATTTCATTCTAAGCAGGTGTGCATCTTGACAGGTGAAGTGTGTGTGTTATGGTCAGTAAATAAGTGGATCTTGATTGTTAATGCATTAACAAAGGGATTAACTGGAAGTAATAATAAACAGAATTCTCCATTAATTGGAGAATTTAGGCCACTTTTTTAAGATTTATTTTTATTTTTATTATAAAGTCAGATACACAGAGAGGGGAAGAGACAGATCTTCCGTCCAATGATTCACTCCCCAAGTGACTGCAACAGCCGGTGCTGAGCCAATCCAAAGCCGGGAGCCAGGAGCTCTTCCAGGTCTGCCACTTGGTGCAGAGTCCCAAGGTCCTGGGCCGTCGTTGACTGCTTTCCTAGGCCACAAGCAGGGAGCTGGATGGAAAGCAGAACGGCTGGGATTAGAACCAGAGCCCATCTGGGATCCTGGCACGTTCATGGCGAGGACATTAGCTACTAGGCCACCGCACCAGGCCCTAGGCCACTTACTTTCAAGTGTATTATTGATAAATAATGAGTTAATTCAGCTATTTTCCAAAAATTCCTAATGTTTTGATTTTCCTTTGTTTTTATACCAGGGATTTTTCTGCCTTCATTTTCTTTCATCATGTTGATTGTTCTTGTTTCTGTGTGGAGAACATTCTTAAGTATCATATGTATGGTTGGTTGGGTGCCCAAAAATTCTTTCACTTTGTTCTTGGTTTGGAAGGTCTTTATTTCAGTTTCTGTTATGAATGGGAGCTTCCCTGTGTAAAGGACTCAGGGTTGGCAGGTTTATTATTATTATTGTTATTATTTCAGGACTTGCATTATCTCTGTATTCTCCAGTAACCTATACAATTTCCGTTAAGAAATCTTAAGATTTTTATGACTCTTATTTTTAATATATGCTGAACACATTTCATGGAGTTCAGAGCATACATGTAAGAGCATAGTGGTATTTCCCACCCAACCTTTCCTCCTGCCTGCACTGTTCACACTTTCCCTACCACAAGATGGTTAAGGTGATGAAAGTGCTAATTACTCTAATTTAATCTCTACATATAATATAGTTTAGAATATTTACATGACTATCTTAATACTCCACATTCTGGTTTGCATTTGCTATTATCCCAATGAGTAAGGAGAGATAATGGCCAAGTCCAGAATCAACAGGGAAAACCAAAAAGAGAACAAATAGGTCATAGTAAGGAAAGACTGGGAAAATGAATGTCAACATCATTTTGTGTACTCAGACAGGAAGTTTTAGAACTCAAGTTTATTAAGTAAAAAAATTTATGCTAATCTATTACCTATTTTTATAAACTTAGAAAATCAGCTAGTATGTCAGACTTCTCAATTGCAGAATTACTCTTTCCTTGTCGCTACTCTAATCTTTGGGATTTGTCCTTACAGGCTGCCCATTCTCAAAGACAAGGGAATTGAGCTCCATGATTTTGGGATCAGTTTCTGTGTGCACACAGGCATGACCTTCTTTAAGAAACTCTGCCTTCCAAATACATAAATTTTAAAACAAGTAACTGTTCCTCCTTAGTTTTCTAAGATTTTAATAATGTCTGTTTCATTGATATTATTTTTTTTTTTACTTTGTTTTATTTGAGCTAATCTTGTATATCTTTTACTTTGAAACATTCTATGTGGTTATTGAAAAGTTCAAGCGAGGTCTTCTGTCATTTGGGTTATTCTCCAAGTGGCTTTGACAATGGATAGCTAGGGTTCAAGAATTTTATCTGCGTCACCGACATTGCTTGTGGGGGCCCAGGCACTTTGACCATCTTCTTCCTTTCCAGGTACAGTAGAAAGAAGCTAGATTGAGATTGTAACAATCTGGACTTGACCCAGACTGCACACGGAATGTTGGCAGACATCATCTTAGCATGCTACACCATGATCCTGGCCCCCTTTTAACATATTTTAAAAGAAGCCACTTTAAAGAAATTACATGCGAAATTTTATTGTGTGGCATTTTGTATTTCCTTCTTTTTATTATCACTTCTATGTTCTTTTAACTTAGTTTTTATGGCTTTTTTGAGTTATTGGTGTTTTTTTCTGACTTCGTTTTTAATATATTAATTAAATTGCAACTTTTTCATTAAGCTTGAGTTAGTATTATCATTTAGTCAAATAGTTCTACTTTTAATAGTAAATTTTCCATCAACCTTTGGAAAATTTGAGATCATAAGTCTCTATATGGAGATTTTATGCAGTTTGTTATTGATTTATGCCCTATTCCACTGTGGTTAAATATAGTTGAATTTTCAACACTACATTTTCTGATTCTTGCTCCAGTCCTAGTTTATTGGCTAATGTTAGCTAATAATCAATGTATAGTTTAAAAAGAAGGTGCATTTGATAGCTACCCAATGTGTATATGCATTAGTAAAGTCACATGTATTAGCTGTACTATTCTAATACTGTTTTTGTTTATTTTAATATTTAATATCTCTAAATATGAATGTGTCTACTTCTCTTTTAATTTTTGTTATGTTTCACTTGGTATATTTTAGGCTATGTTAAACATAACCAATTTTCAGGTTATTCTAACTAACCTTTAGAATTAAGCCCTCACTATAAAGAGTGTGTGTGTGTGTGTGTGTGTGTATTTTGTTTGTGTTTTTGTTTGTTCTGTTTTCCTGAAAGGGTAACAGGGAGGAAACTGAGAGCTCCTCCATCTCTAACCTCATTCCTGAATAGTCAAACCCTCAGAGCTGGGCCCGGCCACCGTGGGAGCCAGGAGCTGCATTTGGGTTTCCTGCATGGAAGCAGGGGCCCAGGTGTCTTGGCCACCCAACTGCTGCTTCTCAGGAACCTTGGTAGGAAGCTGCAATAGAAGTAGTGCAGCTAAGACTTAACAAATTTCTTCCATGTGGGAGACCAGCATTGCAAGCCATGCCACAATGCCCAGTCCTGTTAGATACTATATGAATATTGGTGGTGGTACTTCTCTTAAATTCTAGTGATTTAATATTGGCCAAGATACATTGTGACTGCCAAAAGAATCATGTGTGTGTGTGTGTGTGTGTGTATTTCTAAGCTTTCATTTAAACATGTAGTATTCTAAAAATCCCAACAACTTTTAAAAACCCCAGCAACTATTATATAATTGGAGTACTTATAGTACTAGTATTTGATAAAGTATTGGTGTATTTAGGCTTTTATGTATATTACTAGTCTGTTTTTGCATTTGTTTTGCTTACATTTTCTTTATTTCTCAGAATTTTAAAAAGACTTATAAAATAGTTCTAAAAATCCCATTTCCCTTTATTTCACTTTATAATTGCATGTTTTAATCATATTTCTAATATTACTACCAAAATTAAAACACACATCTGCTCAAGAAGTGTCAATCCTAGTATGGACTGTTAGTAACCTGCTAATAGTGAGTGGCCATTCAACTTACTGTTCAGATATTCACTAAAAACGGCACTGTGCCATCTTAAGTGTGAAGGAGGACACTATATTCATGTTCACACAGCAGGTTTAAATAAGGCCTGCCCCCAGTCAACACTTTCTTGTTATTCTGTGAGTAAGGTGCTGGCTAATAGATAACCACATAAAAATCCTTGACCACATGTTTTAATGAAGACGTGTTTCCAGGGACTGTTATTTGACCTAGCGGTTAACCCATCAGTTAAGACAACCAGATCCCCCACTTTTGGTGCCTAAATTAAATTTTTGACCTGCCTTTTGTTTAAAAATTTGCCGAGCTGATCCAAAGCCAGGAGCCAGGCGTTTCTTCTGGGTCTCCCATGTGGACAGAGTCCCAAGGCTTTGGGCCATCCTCTGACTGTTTTCCCAGGCCACAAGCAGGGAACTGGAAGGGAAATGGAGCAGTCGGAATATAAACCAGCATCTATATGGGATCCTGGTGCGTGCAAGGTGAGGAGTTTTGCCACTAGGCTACCATGCCGGGTCCACTGACTGGCTTTTGACTCCAATGTCCTATTAATGCAGACAGCTGGAGGCTGCGAGGTAACGTGGTGGTCCGGTAATTGGGGTCCTGCCACCTGGGTAGAAACGCAGGCTTGAGATTCCAGTTCCTGGGTTTTTACTGGCCTAGACCCCAAATGGTAAATATTTGTGGGAGTAAAATAGCTAACTGGATCAAAGCTCTCTTTTCTTCTCTCATTATCGTTCTCTAAATCTATCTGCTTCTCGGCATTTCAGGTCAATAAATGCAAGTTTTAAGGAGGTAATTAAAGATGCTGTAGAGTCAGATTTATACTTGTAACACTAATATGGATTTACAATTTTGACTGTTTCTGACAACCTCAGAAAACAGAAGTGGTAGTGAAGGTATGGTAGAACCACAGACAGCGGAGGAGGAAAAATCAGGGAAGAGGAAACCCCCACACCATGAGTAGGGAACATGTCCTAACACAGATGAGAATGTTTGTAATATAGGAAGGTTTTATCTGGAAGGAGCACTGAGGGAGAAAGTTCTAGGTTGCTACTTGGATGAGGGAGAAGAGGGCTGGGAAATAAGGTCAGGGTTCTTGGGGAGGAAAGCATAAGTGGGAATCAGAACTCTGTGAACCCCCCACCTGCTGCCCACCTAAGGACCAGGTGTGCCCGTGGCTGGGCAGCACGCACTGTAGGAAGGCCATGCACGCTTCTTGGAGCCACCGTCGTCTTTCTCCTAAGTCATTATTAGAGCTTTACTTAGTGATCTCTTTTATCCATGACTTTGAGAATGTCAAATAAATACTCCCAATTGTAAAAACTCTGATATGCCTCAAGAAAGTATGATCAGTGTTGACTGTAAACAGATTGGCAAGAAAGCCCTGAGCAATGCTGATACTTCTTTCAGGGTTGTGAGTGCACACTGAACATTTTTGAACATTTTTCGTTTTCCATATGTTCATACTGAAGAATTCACTACGGCAGCACTTTAAGTTTTAGTAAAGTTCTGACCAGGCCGTTTAGGTCAGGTAAAATTCACATGATTGATGTACTTCTAGTCCATGCTCTCCCCCATCATCCAGAAGGCCCAGGACATCAATCCAGCCACATATTGAATTATTTGACAATTTGCTTTGGGGAAAATCTGTTAGAGTACCAGTACCCAAAACCTTGGCCTTTCTTCTCTACCCCCTGCCCACCACTACAATTCTTTTGTCAAAGAAAACATGGATAAAAGAACCATGACTCTGAGATAGCTCTTTAGGGATGTCTCTGTGGCTGCTTTGATTCAAATCAATTGGTCATGTCACCTGAAGCCAGACATGGAAGAGTGAGGGCAGTGGGTTATTCTGTTTACCAGTCATGGTGTTTACTTTGATCTCGGGAAAGTTTTAGTGAGAGAGGTCTAAGATTCTTTCCATTCAGGCAAAAGCATTCCAGTTTTGTTTTATCTGCATTAAAATCACAGACATATTTCTCTCAGAAGTTTTGCCTTGCACAAAGAAAGGAAGAGATCCCAATTATTTCCCTTTCTCTCTGGCATTGGTCTTGACAAGTGGCTGATGTCATGGAGCGGGTGGGAGGCAGGGGAGAAATCGGAGGGCAGATGGTCTATCACAGGATATGGATGTCACACTAAAAATGGAAAAGCAGAGTTTCTTATGACACCATTAATTCTTCGACAGCTACCATAAGCCTCAGCATTGGCAGCTGTGGACGTCCCCATGAAGCTGTCATGTGAGCAGCTGTTACCCAGAACGCCCAACTGTCATGCTTTCTCTTCCCTGATGGGGACATACTGAGATCTATTCAGTAACCTCTGGTTCGTAGGAACTGGTGTCCTTTTTCACCTTAGAAACTAAGCCCTCCCATAAGACCTCTCGGTTGTAAAAACAAGGCCTTGCTATATATGACACAGGCTAAGCAAATTCCAAAGCTCACTGCTTCGTTCAGTAATTCTTTTGTAACTGATACAATGATATGCTGCGTGTATGTATGTGTTTATGCTGTGACTTCAGACAGTAAGTGCACATTCATAAACTGTTCCTTGGAGGAAGGACAATTTGAAGTACACAAAACGCATACATACACACAGAGAACTTGAATTCTGTTTTAAATTAGTTCCCTGTGGTCAGCTTTATGACACACTATCAATATTTGTGACAATATTTCATATAAAGCAATTTTTTATAGTTGTAGAAAATTTAACTGTAATCTTTAACAGTTCTTAATGATCATTTACTTTATCTGTATCTGGGTAAATAGTTAAGTAAATGTGCTATAAACTATGTGTGTGTTAGATAAAATTCCATGCATATTAAGAGACCATTTGATAGGGCACTGGGCATGGAGGAGCTGAGTGGCCTAGGGTAGGTAAGGAAATGAGCTGAGCCATGTGCCAAGATTCCTCATGATGAGATACTCATCTTTGTAGTTGATAGTTTGGGTGGTAAGGAGCTGGAATACACAGCCAAAAGCTTTTTTTAGGACCTTGCCAAACGTATTAAAGAATACATGTGGGGATTCTTACGTTTGAAAGCTAGATGCTCAAATTTAGCAAAACAGAAGCATTGGAGAGGGGAAAACCACATTGTGGCACTAAGAGTTCAGAGTATAGAGCAGAAACCAGAGTGAACCATGTATTGTTAACTTGCAGTACTATGCTTGGAATGGCAGGGAGTTCTAGTTCACTCTCTTGTTTTTATCAAATGTCAACTCCCAAGCTTCAATCAGTAACTGCCCCCATGATGGTTGATCCATCACTACATGGAGCTGTTCGGCTGTCACTGGAATTCCTCCAGCTTCTTCAGTGCTCTGCCTCTTTGTGCTCAGCAAAGTCAAATGCCATTCTCCTTGTTGATTTTCTGAAACAATAGACTCTGCCACAAATCAGTGCACCTGCAGCCTGCCCCAGGAATCGACCCCTGTAGAGAAGTTACGTGGAAAACCTCCATCTTCTGCCAGACTGCAGTCCCCTGTGGTCCACTCAGTGGTTGGCCATCCAACGGGACGAGAGGGATGGGCAGGAGGCTACAGCAGCTCTTTTCTCTGATCACTTCCCCTGCTAGGGAAGACAGAACAGCCTGCTAAGGGCTCTGTGCATGTTTCCTCCTCCAAGGCGTTTAGAATTTTTGCCTCTGGGGCATATCAATCAGGATCTTCTTGATACCAGTATGTGGATTTTTGACCGTTCCAGAGTCTGAAAGGAACCTAGGTTTCTTGGCAGCTATTTTCTGGTATTTACCAAGTCCTGTGTCTGGACTCCTTTTGGTCTTGTCCTGGTGTAATCCACCCTACACTTCTCTTTCCCATCTATTGCCACTATTGCATGAATGGATTTTGCAATTCTATTGTTTTGTGAATTGGTTATTATTTTTGGTTTTCTGTACAGCATGCCCATCATTCTGAGGGTACAGAATAGCAGCTATTCCAAATCACTCCCTGTATGAGTATCACCATCTTGCTGCTTATAACTCAAGTTTTGATTTGTCTTGCTCTGTTGCCAAAATAATACATACACACATGTGAATTAACAATCTAATGAACTAAATGAAATGAGCCTGAAGAGATGGAAGTTGGAAAGACCTTACAGGCCTTTTTTTTTGGGTGTGGGGGGTGGTTGAGAAGTGGATTTCTTTCTTCTCCTTTTGGGGATAAAGCTTCTAAACTAGTATGTTCAAGTTCCCTAGCTGTGGGAGGTACCAGCTCTGCACAAGTGCCACTCCAACAAGGGATGCTTGGAAAACCTGAAGTTCAGCTCTAGTGGGTGGAAATACACTGTTCGCCATTGCTGCATCTGCCTACCACTTCAGAGGATTAGTGAGTGATGCAAATAGGAATTGAAAGATTAAATTCATTACAGCCAGTATGCCTTTAATTCGTGCTTTCCTGTCATTTTAAGAGAAACATGTATGTGAATGTTTGGTTGGTGGGACAGATACCACATCACTTGTACAGCTTAACTAAATCAATTAAATGTGAGATTTCTCCTAAAAAAACATTCGGAATGTTAACATTTCAGTGCTGTTAGAATTAGGAACATTTCGTTACAAATCGAATCTCTGACAAGCATTGATGAAATGGTGAAGTTAATGCAGTCACCTATTTGTGTGGTGAACAACCACATCACAAGGAGATACAGCTAGATATTCCAGTATATTAAGCCTGAGGTTTGAACAGCACTAGGGTATTCAGTGACTTATTTTTTGCTTCTGTTTCCATTTGCTCAATTCTTTATTTATAGAAGATTTGTTCAGTTTTATTTGACAGGTGGTGGTACAGAGCGGGGTGGGTGGTGGGGAGAGAGAGAGTTAGCTTCCATCTGCTAGTGGCCGCAACAGCCAGGACTGGGTCAGGCAGGAAGCAGGGGACTGGTACTCCAGCTGGGTCTTGCATGTGGCTGGTAGGGGCCTGAGTACTCTGGCCATCCTTCACTGCTTTGATGCTGCTATTCAGAGAACAGGATCAGAAGTGGAACGGAAGGGACTGGAACTGACACTTCGATGGAAAGCTTGCTATGCAGAGGCTTAACTCTGTGTCACAAGGTTAGCTTTTTCTTAATACTTGCTTTTTATTGTATTTTCAATTTTTTATTTTTTAAAATGAAGTTTTAAGATCATTTTTCATGATAGTTTTTAAGGTGCAAGGATTCTTCCCTTCCCCTCTTCGCTCTCTGATTTCCACCCCCATTCCCTGCCCCCCCATATTATCACAGTAGTGCAGTTCCCTAGTAGCAGTGGTTTTAATCTTCTGTTATTTAAGTGTATCATGCATGGTAAGCATATGTAATCTGGTATCATACATGTTGCCCTGCAAGTCCTGCGCCACATCTACTTTGTAGTGTGCTAGTCTGCATTTTGTGGGTTACGTATAAGAATGCATGTATATACTTCTGTTTGACAGGTAGACGGAGGGAAACAAGAGTGAGTAAGCTCTCATTTGATGGTTCAGTTTTCATGCCCACGATGAGCTGCATTGGGCTACACTGAAGTCGGGGGTTTAGAACTCAATCCACCATGGTGGTCAGGACCCAAGTACTTGAGGCACTGCCTGCTGCCCCCAAGGGTGCATATGTTAGCGGGAAGGTAGAATCAAAAACAGAAGCAAAACTCAGGTCACAACAGTATGGAATGCAATCATCCCAAGGGATGTCATGCCTGACACTTGGTTTTTTTTTTTTAAGACTTAGCCGGAAAGTCACTTTCTGCATTTGTTTTGGAGTGTGGCAGCAATGATTTGTGCTGCTCACATGTGATAGTTCTTACTGTAGGGGCAGGTGATCCTGAATTGAAAAGTCCAAGTGGATAGATTACATTGATCCCAATGTCCAAAATATGTAACTATGGACTGATTGGCAACTGGCTGATGAGTTAGCTACCTCTGGGGTGCAATTTGGTCCATGAATCTACTCTTGAACCAATGGATGTGGCAGAGGGGTCAGAATGAGCATGGACTACAAAGCTATGACAACTGAAGTTGATGCAGAAGTTTTGTTCAGAAGGCTGCACGGGCTGACTGTGATAAATTCTTGCTCTGGTCTCGGTGTTAGAAGTATTAGAGATACATTTCGCATGAAAGGTATAGTAGCATTTAAACTTCTTGTGCTTCATCAGGTTAATACAGACTCATACAATTTTACTTTTACAAAATTTAACACTACAGTAGAATTTAGGGTTTTTTTTTTCTTTCTGAAGATCTATTTGACATAGTTGGAAGGTTTTCTCTGGCCCTCTAATTCAAGCTTTGGCAATGATGCAAATTGGACTGAAATTTTTCTGTGGAATTAAAATTATTAAGCTTTCCATTTCATCCTTTGAAAGATGTGTAAAGAGTAATACTTTTATGATTAGAAGAAATCTCATGAGAGACAACTTTCTAGATGTGAAGAGAAACATGACTGCAGGGGATAGAAAGTCCTCAGTTTGCTAAGGAGGACTTGAGAAAAAGTGCTGATTGCGTGTTGCAGTGGGGTGCAGGAACACAGAGGGTGAGGCACAGCTAGAGCAAGGGTTATTTACAGTACCTGTGGTATCAGGCCTAGGCCCAACCCTGGCAGCTATAAGCAGTGGATGTAAAGTTGAAAGAGAAAGGATTAAATCACAATACTCTTATCTACTTTAAATGTGTTCATTTCTCATGAAGAGATACTTGTCAAGTGTTCATTAAGTGTTCATTAAGAACACGTTGTAGGGCTCGGCAGCGTGGCCTAGTGGCTAAGGTCCTCGCCTTGATCCCATATGGCTGCTGGTTCTAATCCTGGCAGCTCCACTTCCTCTCTGTCTCTGCTCCTCTCAGTATATCTGACTTTGTAATAAAAATAAATCTAAAAAAAAAAAAGAACACGTTGTATACCTCATAAAGAAACAAAAGAAAAAATTGTAAATATCAAATTATCAGAACTGAGATCCTAAGACATAAGAAAAACACAGGAAACATAAAAACAAGCAAAAAACCCATAAGAAGCAGTTCAGTTCAATCTGCCTACTTGTCCGTTTTACTTCTGTGAGGTTTGAATATCCTCACCTCTTGTGTCCCTGACTTGACCTGACTATGCACCGGCATTTTCACTCATCAGGGACAAATACTACCTTTATAATGGAGAAATACAGTAAATACCATCTTAACTGAATGAAATGTTTATCACCAAGAATAAATTATATTCCACCTGGCCTAACGCTCTGAGAGGGACATAATACCATCTTACATATTAATTTTGTCAAAATGTTTAAACTGTATTAACTGATGAGAAATTATACAGAAAAATCTACATAGTGAAACATTGTTCCAAAGAACAAAATGTTGTTTCATGAAAGATTAAAGAAAAAAAAAAAGTAGACAGTAACTGACTGTGGGAACTCTTGCAATGCATGGCCAATATTTGTTCCTGGGTTGAAAATCTCCCAATTAATAAAATATCCTCTTAGGGGTGACTAAGGAAATATCAAAAAGGTTAAACATCTGATACTATTTTCTGAATTTTAAGTTTCTTTAGAATAGCTGTAATCTTCCAGTGGTATGCGAGTATCAAACAAGCTCAAGATTGTGAATGTAAATGAGTTACATTCAGTTCATCGATAAAGGCCAACACGCGGTGTGTGTGCCTCTCCGAGGCGGGTGGGGTGGGGAGGATGGAGGAGAAGGAGAAATAATGGAGGAAAAAAGAGGAAAGCCTGTCTGCCAAAGTGGTAAGCAGTAGTGAATCTTAGTGTAAGCTCTACGGATGCTCATTCTCCATCCTTCCAACTATTTTTGTCAGTTTGACATTTTTCAAGATAAAATTTTGAGGACAAAAAGTAGAGAGTGATATTGTAAGAAGAATTTTCATTTAAAAAGGTATAAGTTGGGACAGAATGTAAGCACAGAAATATACTTTCCAAAGTTGTCTGACCTAGAGTTGGCAGAAAGGAGGAAAGGGTAGCAGTGAATGTATAACAAGTCACGTATTACAGGCCATGTGGGAGAGAAGAATCGGGAGGATACAACACAACTTGGTGAGAAAGAGTGCTTTTGCATACAGAAAAAACCCCTTACTTTTAAGGAAACACGCTCAGGTGCTTGAATTTATAAAAATAATCCAAGATCAACATTTATGTGTGACATTCAGGTGGTAGGATGAGAAACAGTGAAAATGTATCTTTCCTATTTTCTTAGTATCTCACAAAAGCAGAGGAATATGTCTATATAAGTTTCAGGAAAATTAATGTTATCAAAAAAAATGGAATAGAGTTGCTATGTTAGTTGATCTCTGCCAATAATGCCAAAATAAGTTTTTGGCATGTATGTCATATAGCATATTGAAAAAATGGCAGTTCACAAAATAAGAAATCAAAAACGGTGAAGAGAGATGGAAATAATAAAATTGGGTAAATTAGATTACATGCAGTTTTCAATGAGAAGACCTGACATGACAGTTGATATGTGCAGAAGCAAACCTGTAGCCTCTCTGCTCTGGGTCTAGTAATAGGAAAAATACATCCATCATATTTTTTTTTTCGTCCATCATATTTCTAACAAAAAAATAAGGGTAGTAAGCTGAATTCTTGGAGGATTGATTAATCAATTGCATTTTGCTGATGAGGGGTTTGACTATTATAATGAAATTTTACTTAGATTACTTCCCTGAGGTGAGGGGTACATTTCAGATTTAAAGAACTTTTAATTGCTTTGTCACTGATTTAGACATTCCTTAAAACCAAGCACATCATCTGGTTATATTATCTATCCTGTATATACTTCACCCATGGAAAATTCAGCAGCTCATGGGATAAAAATGTTGTGATAACATCTTAGAATGACTAATGAGCAGTCAAAATTGGTGTTGATACTGCCTCACTATAGCTCTTTGGATATGTAGCAATCAGTATTCCTAGGATACTTATATTGGTAGATAAAAAGTACTTGCATATTGAATTCCCAACAAGCATATGATTTTGCCCTTGAGGTGCCAGTAATTATCCTTTCCCTAGGGCTTTCTGCCAGGTGCAGTGGTTATAGAGCCAGTAGAAACTGTCATTGTCACAGGTTGGCTTATTTATACGTGAACTCTGGATAGTGTGGAGTAGAATATGTAAAATCTTCCTAGAGTATATGAGAATAGCCCAACCAATGAACTGTATCTTACCCTCTTATTATAAAAGGAGCTAAAGATTTGGCCATAAGACCTAGTTATTACAACAAGTTAAACTATGTAAGATGGTCATAGGTATCATGGTGCGGTGGGTTTGGCAGTTGCTTTATCTACCCACATTCCAAATTGAATGCTGACATCTGTGCTTAGGATGCCATGTCCTGCTAATGCATCCAAGGAGGTGGCAGGTGATGGTTCAAGTACGTCATCCCCTGCTTCCTGCTTATAGGAGACCCAGATGAAGTTCCAAGCTTCTGTGTTTAGAGTGGTCTTTTTCTCTTGTCAATTGTACAGAGACAACCACTTTCATGTTTTCTTAGCCGAGTTCTAGTGATTACTTTCAGAACCCTAATGATATTATCCATTTAGATATCTACTCATTTTTAACACTCTGTAGATTATTCTACAAGACTGATTACTGTCTTCTGTTACTAGTTTTGTTACTATTTGTTGTATAGTTAGGTTTCTTACTCATACCATGGAACAGCAGCAGTATTTTCTTGCCTACCCACACACTAGTTGGGGGGATTACCTGTGATAACCTGCATTAGCATGTGGCACAATGCCCAGTGTGGGCTTTAAGTGTTAGTGGCTATGCATGCTCAGCTTGCTTGTCCTAAGCTCCATCTGCACCCTGCTCTTCGCCTCTCTGCAGACTGGGTTTTGATAGGGTTAGGACAGTGGGGGGCACTTGTGTGAAGTTACAGGATGGGAGTATTTGTTTCAATATCCATTCTGGTGAAAGGGGCCAGCCCTTGGGGCAGAATCTGAGATAGTTTTGTTTTAACTTGATTGCTAGACGTTTCTAATTCTGGGGTGCAGTCATCTGGGTTGTCCAGTTTTTTTGAAAAAAAGGCTTTATCAGTAAAGCTGAAATGTTACTGTATTTACCAGACTGACTTCCTCACAATTGTCTGACTCTGAGTTTCATGATCATGTACAACCACCTTTGTTGAATGGTGCTGATGCTGCTCCTGATGATCCCACTTCGGAGGGAGCACAGGACTAGCAGCAGCCGGACTGTGTCCACTCCATAGCTCCTTGCTGGAAAGTACATGCTAAAAAAAATCACAGGTGTTTCTCTTTGCCACAACCACACACATCTTTTTGCATGCTGTCCATTTCTACACTAGACAGTCTTGGAATTCACTGTTCCTAGGCCAATACAAACCTCTGCTCACTAGTTTTATGGTCTAACCCTCCCCACAATACCTTTTTTAGCACCAAGCAGTGCCCACCTATACCATACAACAAAAGGCAGGAATATTGGGACTGAGCAGAGGCAATTCCAGCAGACACTCCCATCCAGTAATGTTTGGAATGTTGAGTCACCCTGACCTCCTCTGCGCAGAGGGTCAACACCCACCATGATGTGCAAACTGGGGAGTGGCTGCCTCCTCCCATCCCTTACACCTGAGATGTGGAAAAGCCCAGCATTTATGCCCTGGGCAGCCATTTCCCCCACAGGATCACCTACCATGTGGAAGTGGTCCCAGGCTGTCTTCCAGTAGGGAGCAGTTCATCAGATGAATAAAACATTTGATCTAAACTAATAGATTCTTTGTTACATTCATGTCGCTTTTATCCTCTACTAGTGGGCTGCTACTCTTTCGCCCTGGAGGCATCCCTGCTGGTTGTCCTTGACTGCCAATGGTTAATGTCCTGTGCTTTTCCTGGTGTGTGGTGTGGTTTTGTGGCTCAAAAAGTGAACAGCTCCTACCCGTCTTTCACTTCTAATAGAATCATCAGTTGGCTGTAGAGACAAGTGGGCATGTGTGCATGGCACAGTGACAGGCAGGCTTCATTTCAGGTTAAGGAGCCGGCAGGTTAAAAAGCAGAGAAGAGGGGCCTGGTGCGGCGGCCTAGTAGCTAAAGTCCTCCCCTTGAACATGTGGGGATCCCATATGGGCGCCGGTTCTAATCCCAGCAGCCCTGCTTCCCATCCTGCTCCTTATTTGTGGTCTGGGAAAGCAGTTGAGGACGGCCCAAAGCCTTGGGACCCTGTTGCTTCAGAAAGCAGCTTCACAGGACCTAACTCTGCCGAGTCCGCTCTTCCCATGTGGTTTGTGCAATGGAAGTGGATCTGGTTTCTCTACTGGCCAATTGGAAGACCATTCCACAGAATTAACTGCAATTGCACAGCTTGCTTCCTCCCCTTCTTTCCATCCTCACCTCCATACCTGGGGATTCAGAGTTAGAGGATTCTGTAGGGCCCTCCAATACACTATTATCTGCATCCTTACATTTCTGAGAAATTCAATAGTAAAATTATCTTACCTACTATATCTCTGTAATTTGCATCGGCAAATTACAAATGTGTTTTGGTTTTGTTCTTCCATTTCAAAGGACGTAGTCTGGCTGCTTCTAGTCTCCTCAAGAGGGATGGATGCCATACGCATGCTCAGGATTCTGTTCTGAAATATGGGGACAATCACAATAGTTTCTAAAATGGTCCAGGACTGTACTACATGTTAGATCAAGAAGTGATTATTTTCATTGTTACATATTTAGAATAGTTAATGTTTCTCACTACAGTGATGACAGCAAAAGCATTACACAAATTGATTTTCATTATGATAACTATTATCAATCATAATGGCTGTTCACAGATGTTCTAGATACCTTGGTTCTCTTCTTGAAGGTGGGACTGAATGTTCCTACCTACATTTGAACTTCAGGGTGCTTGTGGGATGCTAACCAATGCAATTGATTGGAACATGGCTCTGCTTATGTGCAAATGGGAGCTTTCAAAGATGAGCATTTTCATCTGGTAACCACTGTATTTTTTTTTTTAATTAAGCAGTTACATGATACGACGTAGTTCTATAGCCTCTGGGATTCCTCCTTCCCCCTCCACAGTTTGCCTCTGTCTGTATTACTATGCTAGTATAGTCCTTCCAGAGCAGTTGTATGTCTGTCATTCTGCTATGTAAGTGAATCTGATATGTGACCACAGTATTTTAAGATGCTGCTTCTGGATTAGTTTGGATCCAGGAAATACAATTAGATCAAACTGATCTATGGTGATGTGTGGGGTGGAAAAAGTAGAAATTTGTGGTTACAAGTTCTTGAATTATGGGGACATTTAGAACTCTGTATTCTAAATAATGTGTGTTCCATCAAATCCTTCCTTCCTGTGTCCATCCTGCCTCCTTTGCTTAAATGACCTTCCTCAGCCTCACTTAAAAACTGTATGGGGGATGTTGCAGCACAGTGGATTAGGCTGCTTTCTGCCTACTCTGGCTTGAGTCCCAGATGCTCCACATCTAGTTCACTTCTTTGCTGATACACCTAGGAAAGTTGTTCTGAGTTGTTGGGCCCCTGAACTGAGAGAGAGGATGAGATTCCAGGCTCCTGGCTTCTGCCTGTCCCGTTCCAGCTGTTTTGGCCATTCAAGGAGTGACCAGCAGATGGACCATTGAACTCTGTAGTTTTCCCTAAAATACTTTTTTAAAAGATTTATTTTTATTGCAAAGTCAGATATACAGAGAGGAGGAGACAGAGGAAAATCTTCCGTCTGATGTTTCACTCCCCAAGTGACCTCAATGGCCAGAGCTGAGCTGATCTGAAGCCAGGAGCTTCTTCTGGGTCTCCCACGTGGATGCAGGGTCCGAAGGCTTTGGGCCATCCTCGACTGCTTTCCCAGGCCACAAGCAGGGAGCTGGATGGGAAGTGGGCAGCTGGGATTAGAACCGGTGCCCATATGGGATCCCGGTGCTTTCAAGATGAGGACTTTGGCTACTAGGCTGCCACACTAGGCCCTAAAATAAATATTTTTAAAAAATATATTTAAAATGCTTAAATATATGTGAGAGACAGAAAAAGGTTGATGGCAAAGTGCTGTAATCTGCTGATTGCTCAAATACCTGCATCAGCTAGGACTAGTCCAGGCCAAAGCTAAGAGCTGTGAATTCAATGCTGGTTTCACACCTAGGTGGCAGGGCCCAATCAGTAAATTATCACCTACTGCCTATGGGAACACATAAGCAGGTGCTGACATCAGCTGCGCAGTTGGGGCTTGAAGCGGGACACAGGTTTCCCAACTGCCCTATCTGCGGGACTGGCCTCCCACCCACTCAACTTCTTTTTCATAATCTTACCTCTTTGTTAATTTCTTGGATTCAAGACACTGGCTTTGTTAGCCATTCTGCTTTATAGGTTTCATATCGGGTTTTAGATATTAGCATGACTAAAATGCTTCTGATTTTTAGCAATTTAAACAATGACATCATTTAAAGAGCTTTTTTGAGAAACTTTTATAACAGAAAAAAAAATTAGACTTCTGAAATCATAGCATCTAACTGCTGGACCTACTAACAGATCCGTGGTATTTATGTATGTCTAGATGTCTCTTAAACTTCATTTTGTCTTAAATAGGTTAAGATCATTGAAGTTATTGACGACTTGGTACATTATGTGCCTTTTTTATTTCCATTGTGGAAAACATCTCCATTCACAGTCTATGCTGTCCACCTCAACAGACTCTAAACTCAAACATAAGTAGCAGGCTGTATTGGATCTTGTCCTACAATCTCATTTCTTCCCAATAAACCAGGGCACGTCATGTTCACAGAATGTTTGAGAACAGGGTCTGTGTGCTGAGATGTCTGTGTGTACTCCGAGATGAGAATTATCTGGCCGTTTGATACAGGGCTGTCTGTTATTTCATCTAAGTAGGTGCTTAATGAGGCAAGAGAAACTTGCTATTTTACCTACCAAGAAAGATCGAGCCAGAAAGCATACACTGACACTCTGCTCCAGAATCCAGCTGGGTCTGCTTGCCCTGCTATTCAAGCCATCAGTGGCAGAGGAAGGATCTGATGGAGAGTGATTGGTTGTAGCCTGCATGCAGTTCAGCCTGGGTGTGCAGTAACGCTGTCGCTCTATTTCCTGAGTCTTGAGCCCTGTAGGGTAGATATCTGAAACGGTTGACAATTTCAGTGGCTCCTTCACTGTGAGCCATAACATCTAATCTTTGTCACATGAAATCACTGAAAACTGCCCGATTTTCAGAAAACTTTTACTTAGGATTTTAGTGTGCCAATCATTAGCCTGTCTATGACAAACTGTGGCATGAACGGATTGCAAGATTGAGGCTACTGGAGATTCTACCCAAGGCTTTGCTTGTTTCTTGTTTCCTGACCACAACACTTTAAAGGCCCAAAGCCCCATTTCTCAATTTCTTGTTTGCCAAGCTTTGGCAACACAAACCAACTCTGTATTACACGTGTGTGTCTCTTTATTTCTGCATTTTAACTTTGTTTTTTCTCATTCTCCGGAGAAGCCTTCTTCGCATCATAACGTTTAGCTTGCTGTACTCCTCATGTCCTTTGTTTTGACATAAATACTAATATTTGGCAGGTCTGTTTCTGTAAATTACTTCTATTAAATAGTGTATACTGATGAAATTAGACATATTTCTAAGTATGTGTGTTGATATATTACACAAATACTCCAAAAATGTGTATTACATGTTAGCAGATTTTTGTTTTAATCAGGAAAAATGAGACATGCCTTGGAAATTTATGGAAAGACCAAAACATTGGCTCTTAATTTTAGTGTATAAAACATAATTCCACAAAATTAAGTGGACTATTTCTAATTCAATATAACTAGAGTCACCTGGGAAAATGAATTGCCCACAGGATAATGACTAAAAGATGCTCACTTGCCATTTTTTTGTTGAACCTCCAGATCACCTTGGTATTTGGGTTGGCTGATTTTGTGTGCCAACTTATGCCTGGGTATATTCACTCAAACATTATTCAGGATATTTCTGTGAGTGTATTTTTAGAAGCCATTAACATTTGAATCAGTAGATGAGTATAGCAGATGATTCTTCCTTATGTGAATGGGACTCCTACAGTGAGTAGAAGGCCAAACTGAAAAGACTGGTTTTCCATAGATGAGGTACTTACTTCCATGTTAATGGTCTTTGAACTGGGAACATTAGTTTTTCTCTTGGCTTTGGACTTGAAGTGAAATACTAACTGTATTGGTCTCCAGCTTGATGTCCCACCCTGCTTATACTGGGACTTCAAAGGTTCCATAATAAATATTTTTATTACCTGATTCATTAGCCTGCACACATAAAGTCTTCAAAAAGCTCATGAAAATGCATACAAATAAAAAAATCATACATGGGTTACAAGATCTTTTTGCACCAAAATCAACTTATACTGTAATCCTATTTTTCCATGAAAATGTTAAAGCAACAAGATGTGTGTGTGTAAACCTAAAACCTAGCTTCCTGTTGTTTGTTTCTCCTGAGAATATGGGTGGAGTTGGACATTTAATTCTGTTTCTGCTAAGTAAAATGTACTTTTTCTGCCTAATACTCCATTAAGGAAATGACTTGAATATTAATAAACAAAATTGACACATTTATAATTTGAAATAATTTATTTATTCATACCTATAAATTCCTCAAGGCAACTCAAATCAGTAGTCATTTTTTGAGTGTCAGGATTACAGGAAGACGGGAGACGCAGAAAGTTTCCATTTGCTGATTAACTCTCCAAATGGCCGCAGTGGCCATAGCCAGGCCAGTCCCCCCGCAGGAGCCAGGAGCCTCCTCCGGGTCTCCCACGGGGGTGCAGGGCCCCAGACGATGGCTCCGTCATCTGTTGATTTCCCAGACACACCATCAGGGAGCTTAACTAGAAATGAAACGGCCGCTCAAATCAACATTTTGAGGTGATAATCACAACATTGCTTAAATAATATGTTAAAATATAGTGGTCTCTATTTTTAAATATTTTTCTATGTTTCAATACATTCATATGTTTGTATACTGTCCAATCAGGAAAATATATCTGGATCCTCAGTGGTTAATTTTTTTTTTAAGATTTATTTTTATTACAAAGTCAGATATACAGAGAGGAGGAGAGACAGAGGAAGATCTTCCGTCCAATGATGCACTTCCCCAGTGATCGCAACGGCCAGAGCTGTGCTGATCCAAACCCAGGAGCCAGGAACTTCCTTCGGATCTCGCACACGGGTGCAGGGTCCCAAGGCTTTGGGCCGTCCTCCACTGCTTTCCCAGGTCACAAGCAGGGAGCTGGATGGGAAGTGAGGCAGCTGGGATTAGAACTGGCACCCATATGGGATCGCTACACATGCAATGAAAGGAATTTCGCCACTAGGCCACCACGCCGGGCCCTTCAGTGATTACTTTTTTAATGGTGAAAACATTCAAAATACGTTCTTCTAACTGCTTTTTTGGGGGGTGGGATTCACAATATATTAAATGTACTTAGCATTATGCAACAGAAAGTAGAATTTCTTACTCCTATCTACTCATAAATTAATTTCTGCTAAATAATCTTCACCCATCCCTACTTCTATCTGAAAAATCACTGTCTTCTGAATTTGTGAATATCAACTTTAAGATTCTGTAGGAGTGAGAACAGTGGTACTAGTCTTCCTATGTGCTTGGTTAATTTGATTCAACTCGATGTCCAGTTGCATCTGTGGTGTTGCAAATGACAAGATTTCTTTACTGAAGTAGTTTATTTGAAATACATAGATACATATATAGATGTGTTGACTGATTGGTGTTCATGTGTTGGCACAATTCCCAAAAACTTGCAACACTGAGGCTAGGCCAGGTCAAAGCTAGCAATCTAGAACTAAATCTGGGCTTCCCATGTGGGAGGCAGAAATGCAATTACTTGCGCTATCCCTCAATTGCCTCATGAGATGAATGTTAGAAGTTTGATTGAAAGTGGAGCCAGAGCTTCTAGGTACTGTCATGTAGGACACTGATGTCCTAAGCAGTGATTGAAGCATTGCACCAAGATTGCTTTTGATTTCATTCTTGTTATTACTGAGTATCATTTCATCATGTGTATGTACCAAATGTTCCTTCTCCATATACCAGTTAATAAACATTCAGGTTTATTAATTCTTACATAATAAAAATGCTTCAATTGCTTATATGCTGCTATAACTATGGTGTCTGATGTTCCTTTTCCCAGTTTAATTGCTCCTGAATATATGTACAATATTGAGATTGCTGAGTCACACAGTAGTTCTGTTTTTAGTTTTTAAGAAAATATTTAATGTTTACAAAGTTTCAGAGGGGGGAGACACAGTGAGATACAGAGATGGGGAGAGAGATTTTACTTTCACTGGTTCACTCCTCAATGGCCACAATTGTTACATTTGAAAGTGGGCATCCTTACGCTTTTTTTTTTTAAGATTATTTTTATTGGAAAGGTAGATTTACAAAAAGAGACAGAAAGATCTTTCATCCACTGGTTCACTCCCCAAGTGGCCACACTAGCCAGCACTGAGCTGAACCAAAACCAGGAGTCAGGAACTTCTCCTGGGTCTCTCACGCAGCTGCAGGGTCCTAAGGCTGTGGGCCCTGCTCTACTGCTTTCCCAGGCCACCATCAAGAAGTAGGAAGGGAATTGGTGACCAGGGATACAAACCGGCACCCATATGGGATCCCAGCACGTGCAAGGCGAGGACTTTAAGCACTACACTATCGCGCCGGGCCCTGTGTGTTTACTCTTTACATCCTGTCCCAAAGGACCTGTATGTTTTCTTCATTCCTGTTTCTTTTCGCTGGGTCCTCTCAGGCAGACTGTCTACAAGCTCACTGCTTCTATCATTGCTACTCATATCTTCCATTGTATTTTCATTTAAGTAAAGTGTTTCTGTTTGATGCTTCGATTTTAAAATAGTGAAAGTAATTTTATCAGTGTATTACATATGTGCTTTTGGGCTCTGTTCAGGTTCTTTAGATATTGTTTTTAATTCTTCATGAGGATTTTTGAACATCCACACCTAACCAGTTGGTTTCTTGCACTATTTTGTGCATTCTGTCAGGTTTTGATTCTCATTAAACTCTTCCTGCTTATTTGCATGTGACACCATCCGTATATTGAAGGCTTAGGTATTTTTCCAGTTTTATCACTTGTTTCTTTGTGGCAGTCCTTTGAGAATCTCCAAGAAATCTGCTATTTTCTCTAAGTCTGTGGGCGCTTTAACTTTATTAACAATAGATACCTTGTTCAATCCAGCATTAAAATGTTCTCATTGTAAAAGTCTCAGGGATGCCCAAAAGAGTAGAACAGTAATAAGTCTGCACTTGGTGAATACTTTTGGATGCATTGTGTCTGAAGAAGGGCATTCCATTCCTGCACGCCTCCTTCGGGGGTGGAGGTAGGCCTTGCCACAATGCTGGATTGTGCTTTGAGTTCACAGTCTGCCAAGAACAGAGCTGTGTGTGATGGAACTGACATGGACACCCTTAAGGTGAATGTCTGGTATTTCGGGGAAATTGCCATCATGGGTGCTGCAGACAGCTAAACATGGCTCTATGTGTGACCAGCTGGGATGACAGCCCTCCCCCTGCCTGTGAGACAGGTGCTCAACGTCTGTCCAGAGACAGTGGCTTCAGACACTCTTAGGATTTGCCCAGCCTTGAGTTCTACCAACTTGGATGTGAATTTCAAGGTCCAGTCCTGTAATTTATTTTCTGAAGAAAGAATGATAAAGAGATCAGATGGGCCACACCTGAATCTCACAGTGTCTAATTCCTGGGAAGTGTTGGACACATGCCAGGCCCATATGAGGCTGGTAGTGACGCACACCTCAACAGGCTGTCCCAAGGTGCTTTATGCCAGGACATTTCTGGAGACCATCTGTGAACCGTGGCTTGGAGGCGGAGGACTGTGGGCTTTATTAGTTGTTACATCTTGTGTCCCTTATCTGCTCCAGTATCCAGAGGCTAGTATCTTGCTCTGCTAGTTTTCAGAGGTTGGAAGAGGAGTGGTTAAGGCATTCTTGTAGTAGATGATTAGAAAGGGTGTGAACGCTAGGTCTGCAATTGTTTAGTATAGGGACAAGAGCTGTTGTGGCCATTTCAACTATAGCAAGTCTGGGCCTAGAAATCAAGTATAAGGCATCAATTTATTTCCTATTCATTCAGTCACGTGGGGTGGGGGCAAAGTGTCCTTGTACTGCATTACTTGAAGCTGAAGTAAGGATGACATGGACAAAACTCTCCTTCTTGCTTTCTTCAAGGTATTGTTTCTTCTTATACCCAAACCAGACACTCCAGTGATTCGCATGGCTGTATTCAGTTCTTGTGAAGGTGCCTTGGTATAGGAATAGCTGCTCAGAGGAATGTTTCTGTGGGGAAATGATTAGCAGACATACCTGCTCTGTTCCCATCTTTCTTTACCTTCCTGTCTTTTAGTAATTAAGATGGTTATTGAATAAAACAATAGATGGGTAGAGTATGGATTTAAATTCTAGGCAGTGTATCATATCTAAGTAGCAGAGAATATAGTCATCAATGAAAATCTTACTGTCATAATCATTTGACATTGGAAGCTGCCCAAGGGAGAACAGTCATTGCCAAAAAATGCAGTGAAAGGTGTGCAGAATTGTACTGAGTTGTAAATACTCTTACATAGAAGCAGTAGGCTTTTTTTCCATGTTAGGATGAAAATTCAGGCTCTGTTAGACACCAATGAAAGCTCATGGCCACAAACATGAAGGGGAGGAAATGAAAAACAAAAGAGAAAGGACTAACTGCCTGCAGTATTTTATTGACAGCTTACTTAATATGTTGCATTTATAAATTATTAATCTGCTACAGATTCGCTCATCACAGACTACTACTGACTGCCCCAAGGTTATGTCATGATAGACATCATGTGAATATATTGAATGAATATACTATACTCTGAGTTTCAGCTGATATTACTTGTCAGATAATATTAAGCCTGTAATAATTTTCAAAATTAGTATGCTAGTAGAAATGATGCCATGAAACATAGCATGAGTTTTATAACCAGAAGTCTAATGAGGCACTGCAGTATGGTTGTATTGTATTAGAGACATTTTCAGCTTCCCAAGCCCACTCGCCACTCTAATCCTGGAAAGCAGGCTAACGCCCCACCTGTCACATAGCAGTCTGTCTCTGTAATTTTGATGAATTCTGAAAGACTTGGTTGTTGGATCAGAAAAATGCAGGTTTTTGAGTTACAAAATAAAAGTTGTGATTATCTTCCTGTGGATTTTTATACATATTCCAATCCTATTAGTATAATCCTCCTATCCTGAAAGTATTAAATGAGATGTCAGGTGATTTGAGAATTATATTTCTTATCACTACGATTGCCCAGAGTCAAGATAAAATAGGACAAAAGTTAGATCTGAAATTCAGGTAATCAAGGAAGATACATTTAATGTAAGTATACTATGGATATTTGTAATAATTATTTTTATTTTAAATCCAAATAAAGTCTCGTAAGATTTGTTTTGCTATAACTAAGTGCTTCTGGAAAAAAAAATAGAAATCATGTAGACCCATTCATTTTTGTTAGGAGAAAACCTAGAGAGATGATTTGTGCTGGTAAACGGAGGAGTAAGAAGCAGCAAGGTATGCTGCTCCTGGCGGCTGGGCCTCAGCTGTGAGCTTTGGAGGCTATCTGGCCAGATGGCCAGGAAATGGTGTCCAGGATGATGCAGCAATGGACAAGGGAAGTCAGGAAAGGCAAATTGCAATAATAACACATTAAATCCATAATAAAGAATATGCATATGGCAGGAGGAAAGTGTGCCCTAGGGAATCAGGGCAGGCCAAACTCTGCCTGAGCCATATGCCATTATCTAGAATGGAAAGCAGCACTTGAGAGAGTTGGAGAAAAGTATGATTCCAGGATCAGAGCTCCGAGATTCATGCCTTAAATTTTTTTTGACCATCGCTGCCTCTCATTGTATGGGTATGTAATGAAATACGTGCTGCCAATTGTATAAGGGACGAATAAGTTAACTATATAGTGAACTGCAAGGATTATGATTTTCTCCACTGCTTCTCACACTGATTAATGAGAAAAGTATTATAGTATTTATCAGGTTTATATTCTGAGGATACAAGAATAACTATGAAATGATTCATGATTTGACACTTTTCCATTAGTAAACAAAATGATATGTTCCGTCCAAAACTAGAATTATTACCATGAAACACTTTGATTCCCTTTCTTTAAAGCTGCTTTTGTAGGCAAAATCAGTACTTCACTTTCTTCTCTGCCACATAACAAAATGCCTCATAATTGGCTCATTTACTTATCAATTCAAGTATTTTATACTCATCAAATTTGTATTCCTACATTTGAGGCATTTAGCTTTTTTGTGCCATTGTAAGAGATTTTTTCTTTTGCTATCAAAAACCTCCAAATAATAGACTCAAGTTGCCTGTATTGACATTCATCTTTCTTAAAATATATATTTGTACTTTATTCACGATGCTCATTTATATTCAAGCAAGAGTGATACATTCTTTTAAAATAATCACGGTAATGCAAACAGCTACTAGAAGCGAATTTCTTCTAGGAAAGCAAGGCTCTATTGTTTTCTCAATTCCTCTTCTGCTGAACAAGGTCCAAAAGATGTTGAAAGTGAGATCCATTCATTTGTTCCAGTGGGATGGTGGAAGAAAATGACCTGGCTGAGAAATATAGAATGGAAAAATTGAAAGATTACCAAAACTTGGCTGTATTTCTTATTTTAAGGGTATAACATAACTGCTTTTTATCCTTGCTATTCGTTTTGGTAGTTAAATGACTTTCTGATTCAAACGCAGATTTCTAATTTCTGCGATGCCTTGTGTTTATATGTTGCTAACAGTTGAGGTAAGAGATTACAGCATCCATCCGTATATGTTATTTGCTGGAGGAAATATTTGCGTTACGTAGAAGTTGATAAGTTTAAATGTTAGTGAATGTTGACTCGGTTAAAACAAAAGGTGCTGTATCCCATTCGGGGTCCCAGGCCCACACATCATGGTAACTTCATTGTGTTGCACCAACACTGCCTATGCAGATGAAACTTGGTCTATTCTTTTCGTAAGCATTCAAGTGCGAGAAGGTAACGCAGTGAACTGCTTCAACCAACAGTTTATGGGTGAATAGTTTATAGTTTAACAGTTTATAATTATGAGTAGCCATGTGCTAACTATTAGAAATGTTCTCCTGGTTAAGGAATGTATATTCTAGAAGGAGATGGAAAGACAAGAAAGAAATGAGTAAGTGCTCAGTTTGTGGTTTAGAAAGGACTGGTACATGGTATGAACTAACCAAAGAAATACAGAATAATAGGAACAGATTTTTCTTGGAGATGTGACTAGGAAATAGTTCTTGGAAGAAAGAACAAATAAACTGAACTATTAGCAGATCAGAAGAAGATGTAACTTGTTTCCTGGGGCAGAAAGCATTTGGAGTCTTAACTGAGACTGAACTGTATTGCTGAAAAAGCAATATCCTTAGAAAATAACACGATAAAAAGCATTTAAGTTTCTTCGGAACCTATTGTTACAATGCTCCTGAAAGTTAAGCAAATTGGAGGATAACTAGACGTATTCCTTGTACACATCTAGGCCAGTCGACGTGAGAACTGCCCTCTGTTAAATCTTCTGTAGGATCAGATGGTGTTCCACCTATCCATTCCCTTGCATTATGCTGACAACCATAAATTCTTTGTTTTAAAATCAGTTCTATTTTTGAAAATATTGACTTGTTTTCATTGATTTAAAAAGAGATAATGACAGAGATCCCATCTTCTGTTTTTTTTTTTCTCCAAAAATTGCTGAGCTAGTGCCAGGCCGAAGCTTTTATACAGGAACCTCACTCTGGATGTCCCTTGTGGGTGGTCGGAACCCACCTGCTTGAGTCAAGACCCTTACTGCCTTTGCAGGATGCACATGAATGAGAATCTGAAATCAGAAGTAGAGCCTGAGCGAGAACTTGGCTACTCTAACACAGGGTGTGAAATCCCTTAAGCTGTGCCAAATTCTTTCCTCCAAATTATTACTCTTGCTTAGTCAACATGTAATTGTACATACTGATCAGCAATCCCACTATTGAGTATATGTCCAGTTATATAGAAATAACACTTCCATGTTTACTGCCACGCTACTCAAAATAGACAAAATATAGAATTAACCAAGGTGCCCATTAACAAATGAATAGATGAAGAAAATGAAGGACATCTTCACAATGAACAATTATTTGCTCTCCCTTGATTTGTTAAAAAAAGACGGGATTGGAACATGGTAGTTTAGAAAAATAAACACACAGAAGAGAACCTTTTTCAGATACAGAAGTTAACTTTTGACATGAAAGCAGATCAATAATTACTGGAGACTGGAAGATCTTGGAGGGTGAAGAGAGGGCGTTTGTATAATAGGTACCAAATCAGTTATATAGATAAAACAAGTCCCTGGTGTTACATAGTAGAATTGAGTGATTACAGTTCATGAAAATTTATAACATATTTTCTGAGCAAATAGGAGGCAGACTCCAGGTTCTCATCATGAAGTAACTGAAGAAGGAAAAATGTTACTTACTTTGAGTTGTTGCAAACTACATATGTGTATTACGGTGCTTCAGTGTGATCCATAAAAATGTATTACTGTTAATAAGTTTGCTTTAAAAAGTGAAAACATTTTCAGAAATATGTGTACTTGTGAAGTGCAGTGATACTTCAATACATACATTGAAATATAAATTACTTTAACTGCAATTATCCCACTGTGCTATAGGACACCAGAACTTAATGATTTCATGTTTGAATCTAATCTCTTCCTTACCACAGTTTTCCTTTCCTCTGTTAATCTCTGTTCTATTCTCCATGTCCATGTAACCAACCATTTTTAGGTTACACATGTGACAAAGATCATACAGTGCCTAACTTATTTTACTTAACATAATGTCCTCCAACTCCATTTGTTTCACTAAGTGACAATATTTCCTTGGGTAAATACACCACAATTTCTTTATACCACATCAGATTTGTATAGGTGATCCCATAATGTAAGTGAGAGATCTATATTTTAGGTTGTGAAGCTCACAACTAGATGGTGCCAAATAGAACATTCTATTTTACCCGAAAGAAAAAAAGTTTAAATAAGTTTAGGATGATATTAGAATCTGAAGCTAGCCAGCGAGTACATCTCAAGGATCTCTGCAGACCTTTGGGATCCACAGGGTCATTCTTATGAATGGTGTGACATGTTATAGTAAAGACAAGTACTACTTGTTCACATGAGGCAAAGATGATACAAGAACAGGAGTTGAGTGCCAGTACATCCTGCAGTTGTGGGCTGGAGCCTTAATTGAACCACATCTAAAACTTGGGCTACTACTATTGTTTCCAGTTACTGATCTGTGGGCTGGGCCAGTAATTTTTACTTATTAATTCAATTAACTTTGGATTTGTAACTAAAATCTCTTCTTTGTGTATGGTCAGGCTCCCTGTGTAGGTTCATAGTCATTTTCAATTGACTTTGCCTTTGGTTAACGCCTCATCCTCTGCAGGTTTGTATTATCTTTCTTTCCCCTTTCCTGTGAAGCTTATCAGACCCTCATTTCACAAGGACTGCAAACCCAGGCAGCAGCATTTCCCAGTCAGTACAGGCCAAAGCACATGGGATGACATGGGTCTTAAGTTGTATGTTCTTCAGTATCATTAACATTGTGGCTGGTAGCTACAAATGATTAAAAATGTGTCTAATAATAAAAAAAAATTGAAATACCAATCAGTAAATACAATGTGATACAAGGGCTTCCATCCTTGAAGAATCTGCCATAGAAATGAGCTAGAAATAGTTCCTGTTAGCATTCCTAGAGGCTAAATGTCAATGGCAGGGTGGTGAGGAGTCGGTCCAGGTGGGTACGCAGAGGGTAAGGCGTGCCAAGGAGTTTGTATCATCCTGTCAGCAAGGCAGTGTTCTCAGGGAATTCCAAACAAGGGAGTGAGTGATCAGAATTGCATTTTACAAAGATCAACCTTACAGCAGTGTGGAGAGGGCTGCTAGGAAAAGAGTACCAGAAAAATACTGTTTTAGGATGCTATCATGGCAATAGCAGAAAGTGTGTTACCTTGGGCTTACATGTGATAAAAAATAAGTAAATCATGTTTTTTTCTTAAACATTTAGAGGATCTGAGGGGTTGAATTTCACCTAAAGATAATAGGTTATCATGATACCCTCTCAGAACCTGAATTGAGTGAATGAATGTGTTCTAGTACATACATTACAACGGAAATAGAACTCACAGTAAGAAGGCGATTGATGTTTGGTGGGGAAATGCTAATTTGAACTTTGGACATGTGGATCTTTGATACCATTCAAATTAATGCAAAACTTCAAAATTTGCAAAGAGTGCTTGGGTTGAGATAAAAAATCAGGTCTGGCCTAGGAGATAAGTAGTAGAATGTACAAAAAAGGGATTCTTCACAACCATCACAAAATAGATGAACTAAGGATATATTTCTTGGAAACAATATGATTACAGAGAGAACAATCTGCAAAGAAAAGGCAGAGAAGGACAAGTGAGTTGGGAGGGACTCTAGAACCTTGCGGCAGCAATTGGAGGAAAGGAAAGACACCACCACCTCTATGTAAGTATAAAACTGTTACGTTCACTATTGTCTTTGATATATGGAATGTGACCTCTCATACATCAAAATTACATTGTTTTACAACATGCATCTCCAAAATGCTGAGTAGGTGGCCTGGAATGGGCATCTAGATCTGAGTTTCTCAACTTTTCAGATGTAGATGTGCATGTTAGTATGACTGTCTTCCAAACACCTGAGCTCTGACGAAATATAAACTGAAACCAGGCTTTTAAGGCATCAATAAATGCTCTTTAAGGCAAAATATTTTTAGAGGTTTATTTATTTGAAAATGTTAAGATAGATTGCCTACCTACTGGTTGACTCCCAAAATGACTACAATGGGCAGTGTTGGGCCAGGTCAAAGTAAGAAATATGGAACTAGTTCAAGGTCTGTCAAGTGCATGCTAAGGGCCCAAGTGCTTCAGACATCTGCTATTTTGCAGGTGCATTAAAAGGTCCTGGATTCAGTCTAACACTCTCCCAAATGAGCTATTCTGGCTACACTAAGTGTTAATTTCTTTTCCTGATGTTGATTTTGTTTTGTGGCTTTTAATTTAATGGGGTGTATAATAGCTGTGTGATGGAGACTGTCCTATCTAGTAACATGTTATTTAACTTCATGGCATTGTGAATTTCTATTTGTCTTTCTATTGTTGATTTTGTATTGTGACTTTTCATTTGAAGGGATGTGCAGTAGCTGTGAAATGGAGACTAACATATCCAGATGTGAGGATACAAAGCAGTATGCATTTCTACTTCCTGACAAAGATGGACTTAAAATGAAACTGCTTACTATATCTTGACAATAGGATGTTGGAGTCTGCCACTGTCCATGCCTGCAATGATGGACATCTGACTGTGTATGAAGAACTATATTTTAGTAATGATATAGAGAAATTTGGTGGGGGGTGGATAGGGGTTGGGATAAGGGAAATACCAGGAGCCTGTGGAACTGTATCATAAACTGAAAATAATAATCAAATGTAAAATGTAGGTAAAAAAGGTCCTGGATTGTAAGTGGAGCATCTGGAACTCAAAGCACCCCTCATATAGGATGCTAGCTTAACTTGTTTTCTCACGGTGCCAGCCCCGTTTAATCCCACTGTAGAAAACTATGAAAGAAAGACCAACATAGATATCAGTTCTGGAATCCTATTGAAAAGTTAATACATCTTGGGGAAAGGGGTTAATTTTCTGAACAATTGTTTATGTATTTTTAATGATTGGTTTGATCTGAAAGTGAGAATGTGAAGAAAAAAGGATCACTTCCTAGGATCTGGTTTGGGCAGATGGCTGTATGGAAAAGGTCCAAAAATACCCATCTGTGTTGACAATTACACTTAAAAAAGGAAATGTGAGATCCAGTTACTCCAGCCAAATCAGTGGAACTTGAAATGTACACAAATTTTTAAGTGAGAAATCTTTGAAATCATTTTAAAAAAATAAAGTGATGGCTGAGGCCATTGCTTTGTGTTATGAAGTTAAGTTGCTGCTTTTCAATGCCAGCGTTCCACATAGGTGCCAGCTCCATTTCCAGATACTCCACTTCCAATCTAGTTGCCTGTTAATGCACCTGGGAAGGCAGCAGAAGGCCAAGTTCTTGGGCATCTACACATGTGGGAAATCCAGGGGAAAGCTCTGACTCTTGGCTTGCTCTGGTTCAGCCCTGCCTATTGTGGCCATTTGGGGAATAAGAATCAGTGGATGGTTAAAGAAATAAGGGATGGGCATTGTGACACAGTAGGTTAGTGTATTGGATTTGGGAATGGTGGTTTGATTCCTGAATCTTCCACTCCTCCACTTCCTGATAGTGTGGCTAGGAGGACAGCAGACAATTGCCCAACTGCTTGGGCTCCTGTCGCATATGTGGGAGACATGGCTGGGGTGCCTTAAACCTAGTTTTATCTGACCCAAACCTGGCTGGTGCATGAGCAAAAGGAGTTATGTATCTTGCTCTATGTGCACTACTCTTTCTGTGTCACTCTGCTCTTCAAAGAGATGACTCTTTTAAAAACCAAAAGAAGCTATTGGGTGATCAGCTGCTATAATGTAAGTAATGACATGTGGAAGCTTCATTGGACTAGGATCCAAACTGCTTGTATTATCACAACATGCCAGTTCTTAACACGTGTCTGGATTATAAAGCACTCAACAAACATAATTTTGTTTTAGTTTACTTTGAGAGACAGAGATAAACAAAGTGGAAACGCAAGAGGGACTGACAAAGGAAGAGTATCTTTAAACTGTTTTTTTTTTTTTAATTGTCTGGGTTAGATGAAATCAGGAGCTAGGAAACCAGTCCGTGTCTCTTACATTGGTGGCAGGCACCCAAGTGCTTGATTAATGACCTGCTGCCTCCGAGGGTGAGCAGTAACAGCACATTGGCTCCAAAACAGAGGAGCTGGGAAAGGCACTCAGAAACGGAATGTCACCATCCCAAGGAATGACTTACAGGCTGTGCTATATGCCTAGCCAAAGTATGGATTTAATAAATAAGTAGCGATTCAAACCTATTATTGTTCAAGTACATGTCTACCACACACCAATCCTTTGACAGTGAAACTAATTTAGCCACTCAATTTCCATAGGAGCTTGTTCTAAGCTTTCATAGTTCAGTATGGAATCTGACTCCTGGAACATAAGCCTTCAAATAATGCAGAGGCAAACTGGCATTGCCAGTCAGCAAAGCTTAAACTGTGGCTCCTCACAAATTCCTCTTCCAAAGCCCTTCATGGGGTCTTCCAAATGAGCAGCATGATCCTAAGTTCTTGAAATATTTGAGAAAATAGTCATTACACGTTTTGAAGGATTTCCTTGATTTGCCAGACATTGTTAGTATATGGAAAAATGACACAAATACTTGGATATTGATTTGTGTATTCTGTGACTCGTAGCAAATAACAGTATTTTGGAAGAATATTTAGGGACCCTAATGTGTAGGAGTGTGTAAATCATGAGAGCAAGCTGACTTTTCTGACTTTGTTGCCTTTTGACTTACCCAATTGCTGACTGGACGTTTCACTATTCTGTTGGGTAGAAATAGTGGCATAGGACTATCCTTTCTTCCTCCTGACTCTGGAAGGAGAACTTTTGACCAGTGAGTGTTCAGTCAGCTGTGGACTTGCATATTCTTCTGTATGTAAATTGTTATGAGGATTTATCATGATAGTTTCTAATATTTTGCCAGATGACTTTTCTGTTCCTCTTGGGTAGATAGGTAGTTGAGTCCTTTGTCCTTAATGTGTGGTGTCTACTGGTTTGTATGCTACGTTTTTTTATCCCACTTGATCATTTTCATGTGTTGAGTTCATTTTGCAACAATTCTGAGGAGTTTTAGAACTGGGGATATATTGGACTGTAGTGTCTGTTGCTTTTGGTGTCCTGGCCTGGTTTCAGCACTATGTTAGTGTTGGCATCATTTTCTCATCTTTGTTACTTTGGAAAGCTTGTGAAGTATTCATATTAGCACTTCGGAATTCAGCAGGGAGGTCATGCAGTCGTGGGCTTTTCTTTGAGGAGATATTTTGATCACTGATTTGATCTTCTGACTCATTTTGATCTATCTGAATTTTCTATTTTTCAAATCAAGTTCTCACATCAGATAATGAAATAGACTAGTTTATTGAATGCAAAGTTAGAAAGCCTAATACTGCATTATGATATTATTACATTTATAACTCAATACTATGCATTTTGGAAAAAAATCTTGCTAAAAGTCTATAAATATCTTTGGTGGGTCTCAGAAGGGGGCATCTCATGCCTGGATCTCAGACAACAGCCACCATGTGCATGTGGTGAGCTGTCTCCGGGCCTGCCTGGGCTCTGGCGGCTGCTCCCTTCTTGGTTAGTACACTGAGAGGGGAAGTCTCCGTGACTGGGTAGGTCTGGGGCCCACCAACTGCCCTCATTGGGCGGTGAATGGGATTGCAGGGAGGCGCAACCTTGGGCCTGGGAGTTTAAACTCCCAGCAGCCTCCTGACGGCTGGTGGGTCTCAGGACGGGGCATCTCATGCCTGGACCTCTGGGGTTTTGGTTCTTTGAATCGCTGCTTGGGTAGCTCCAGGTTGAACCCACTATGCTTATAGGACATGAATCTATCCTAAAGACAGTAACTCTTCCTTTGTAGAACCTGTAATCACTGAACAATGCTGACCTCCAAATACTAGCCCATGCGAAAGCTATGGCTCGGGGCTTGTCCTTCAGAATCATATCCTGTTACCGGACATGATGATGGATCAGGAGACAGGTCACATTCACCAGCTCATACAAGGCCAAATGGAAGGTCAGACCTCACCGGAACCTGGCTTAAACACAATGGCATGTATGAGAACTGGGTCGGGGAGTGGATTAAGTGGAGGAACTTGGGAAACTCTCCTGGGGAGTCATAGCTCCCACTGGTGAACATGTGGTCCAGACCTGGGGGTCAGACGAGCTGGGCAAAGTAGCTCCAACAGCTGGCTAATGTGTCAACTGGTAATGGAACACAGTGGTCCAAGCAGGACTAAGCAAACCTTAGCCCACAAGCGAAACTAGAGACCAGGATGGAGCACAGGTCATGCTGAGCTAGGCTCTTGCACCTACTGGTCTGTGTGAGCCAGGAACGCTAAGCCACAGTGTCTAAGGCAGAGGTTGGGACAGGTGAGGGGCTTTGCCAAGCTGAGTCAGAGCAACCACTGGCATGTGCATGATCTATGGTGGGAACAAGCCTGGTTGGGGAGCTAGGGGGACAACCCTAGCTGGGTTGAGGTTCCCACCAAGGGGCACGTGGGCTGGAATGGGGGCTGCGTTCTGATCAGGAAACAATGGTAGTCTCCCTTGGCACAAGTGTGGACTGGGATTGGATGCACCGAGTCGGGCCAGACTCTAACACCCTCTGGTGTCCTGTAGGACCATGGTAGATGTGGGATGGACTAGGCTAGGTCTCAACCCCTACTGAGCCATGTGTGAGCCATATGTGGGTATGGACGAGCCATGGCTGGGCTGAAACATCCAACAGCAAGGACCAGTTTGGCTTGAAGGCCAGTCAGGACAAGCCACTGTTCCTGCTAGGACAGGAGGTGAACTGAGTAGGGCTGGCTTATGGACCCACTGGTATGCGCAAAATCTGGCACTGGGAGAGGTTCTGATGGAGGAACCTGGGCAAATTCTCTGGCAGGAAACAGACCCAGCAGGTAAGCGCAAGAAACATGATAGGAAACAGCCCAGAACAGGCCATGGAAAGTTACCCACTGGCATACACTTGGCATGGGTCTGGGGCAGACCAGGCTGAATCAGTTCACGTCATCTACTGGCAAATCCAAGCACCAGAAAAGTGTGGGTCGAGCCAGATTTGGTCGCAACAAAAGTAGTGCACAATATGGAATGCCGAGGTGACGTTGCCTGTACTGGATGGGACCGCCATGCCCAACCAGCACGCGTGAGAACCAGGAATGGAGAGGGCGGAGCCAGCTGGGAATAGGGGTGGTTCCCTTGCTGGGTAGCTACTCCCACTGGAGAGCATGAGCAGGGATGGGGGCAGACAAGACTAAGTAGGGCTACAGCACCTGTGCGCATCATGTGGACTAGATCAGGGAAAAGCCAGGCTGGGCAGATTATTCCTACTGGTGCAAAGAAAATTAGAGTGGGTGAGGGTTGTTTGGGCTTAGCCACAGCATCAGCTGGCAGAAGCTGGCACTGAGGGCTAATTCTGTGAAGTCAAACCACAGAAATACCTGGAGAGTGCACAATCCGGGAGTGGGAGAGGCCTGGGAGAGAAATAGTGGGCTGCTCCATCTTGGGTTACACTTCCACCAGAGGACATGAAAACTAGGACAGGGGCAGGGGTGCCTAGACAAACACCCAGCAGCATCTGTGTGGGCACCATAGCAGAACTGGTTCGAGGAAACTAAGCTTTAATACACACTGACATGTATGAGAACTGAATGGGGTGTGGGACAGAATGGACTACTGCTACACATACGGGAAAAGCAGGGTAGGGGGTGGGCCTGGTGAGGGTTATTGTGGGTTGCTCCAATTAGGCTGCAGCTTGTGCTAGTTTATGTGAGTGCTGAGTATGTGCTGGGCAGAACCATTGATTCCAGTGGAAGTCGGGAATGAAAACAGAACCAACGCAGCAATTGCAACCACAAGTTGATCAGGGCGATGGACTGTGCCAGGCCCTATACTTGATAGTACATGCAAGAATCTGATCAGAGAACACCTCAAATTTTCTCAGATCTGCCTAATCGAAATGGTAGACTCAGAACCCTAAAAGAAAATACAGAATAGAGAACAGGTCAATTCACCAAATTAGCTATGTTGGCAGCAAAGTACGGGGCAAAGAGATTCTATGCTGGAGTACGTCAAACAGTGGACTGTTCAAAGAAGTCATAGTGGTTGGAGTGGGCACAATGACAGCGCTTCATAAATGGTGAAAGCTGCACGCCGTAGAGAAAGAACGTCGGAGCATGTGGTACGTACAGGGTGTGGGAGTGTGCGGAATTGGGTGTGCCTTGAGGGGCGGGGGGGGGGGGGGGCGAGAGAGAGCAAGGCAAGGCAAGGCAAGGCAAGGCAAGGCAAGGCAAGGCAAGGCAAGGCAAGCAGGCAAGGCAAGGCAAGGCAAGGCAAGCAAGGCAAGGCAAGGCAAGGCAAGGCAAGGGCCAAGGCAAGGCAAGGCAAGGCAAGGCAAGGCAAGAGGCAAGGCAAGGCAAGGCAAGGCAAGGCAAGGCAAGGCAAGGCAAGGCAAGGCAAGCAAGGCAAGGCAAGGCAAGGCAAGGCAAGGCAAGGCAAGGCAAGGCAAGGCAAGGCAAGGCAAGGCAAGGCAAGGCAAGGCAAGGCAAGGCAAGGCAAGCAAGGCAAGGCAAGGCAAGGCAAGGCAAGGCAAGGCAGGCAAGGCAAGGCAAGGCAAGGCAAGGCAAGGCAAGGCAAGGCAAGGCAAGGCAAGGCAAGGCAAGGCAAGGCAAGGCAAGGCAAGGCAAGGCAAGCAAGGCAAGGCAAGGCAAGGCAAGGCAAGGCAAGGCAAGGCAAGGCAAGGCAAGGCAAGGCAAGGCAAGGCAAGGAGCAAGGCAAGGCAAGGCAAGGCAAGGCAAGGCAAGGCAAGGCAAGGCAAGGCAAGGCAAGCAAGGCAAGGCAAGGCAAGGCAAGGCAAGGCAAGGCAAGGCAAGGCAAGGCAAGGCAAGGCAAGGCAAGGCAAGGCAAGGCAAGGCAAGGCAAGGCAAGGCAAGGCAAGGCAAGGCAAGCAAGGCAAGGCAAGGCAAGGCAAGGCAAGGCAAGGCAAGGCAAGGCAAGGCAAGGCAAGCAAGGCAAGGCAAGGCAAGGCAAGGCAAGGCAAGGCAGCAAGGCAAGGCAAGGCAAGGCAAGCAAGGCAAGGCAAGGCAAGGCAAGGCAAGGCAAGGCAAGGCAAGGCAAGGCAAGGCAAGGCAAGGCAAGGCAAGGCAAGGCAAGGCAAGGCAAGGGCAAGGCAAGGCAAGGCAAGGCAAGGCAAGGCAAGGCAAGGCAAGGCAAGGCAAGGCAGCAAGGCAGCAAGGCAAGGCAAGGCAAGGCAAGGCAAGGCAAGGCAAGGCAGGCAAGGCAAGGCAAGGCAAGGCAAGGCAAGGCAAGGCAAGGCAAGGCAAGGCAAGGCAAGCAAGGCAAGGCAAGGCAAGGCAAGGCAAGGCAAGGCAAGCAAGGCAAGGCAAGGCAAGGCAAGGCAAGGCAGCAAGGCAAGGCAAGGCAAGGCAAGGCAAGGCAAGGCAAGGCAAGGCAAGGCAAGGCAAGGCAAGGCAAGCAAGGCAAGGCAAGGCAAGGCAAGGCAAGGCAAGGCAAGGCAAGGCAAGGCAAGGCAAGGCAAGGCAAGGCAAGGCAAGGCAAGGCAAGGCAAGGCAAGGCAAGGCAAGGCAAGGCAAGGCAAGGCAAGGCAAGGCAAGCAAGGCAAGGCAAGGCAAGGCAAGGCAAGGCAAGCAAGGCAAGGCAAGGCAAGGCAAGGCAAGGCAAGGCAAGGCAAGGCAAGGCAAGGCAAGCAAGGCAAGGCAAGGCAAGGCAAGGCAAGGCAAGGCAAGGCAAGGCAAGGCAAGGCAAGGCAAGGCAAGCAAGGCAAGGCAAGGCAAGGCAAGGCAAGGCAAGGCAAGGCAAGGCAAGGCAAGGCAAGGCAAGGCAAGGCAAGGCAAGGCAAGGCAAGGCAAGGCAAGGCAAGGCAAGGCAAGGCAAGGCAAGGCAAGGCAAGGCAAGGCAAGGCAAGGCAAGGCAAGGCAAGGCAAGGCAAGGCAAGGCAGGCAAGGCAAGCAAGGCAAGGCAAGGCAAGGCAAGGCAAAGGCAAGGCAAGGCAAGGCAAGGCAAGGCAAGGCAAGGCAAGGCAAGGCAAGGCAAGGCAAGGCAAGGCAAGGCAAGGCAAGGCAAGGCAAGGCAAGGCAAGGCAAGGCAAGGCAAGGCAAGGCAAGGCAAGGCAAGGCAAGGCAAGGCAAGGCAAGGCAAGGCAAGGCAAGGCAAGGCAAGGCAAGGCAAGGCAAGGCAAGGCAAGCAAGGCAAGGCAAGGCAGGCAAGGCAAGGCAAGGCAAGGCAAGGCAAGGCAAGGCAAGGCAAGGCAAGGCAAGGCAAGGCAAGGCAAGGCAAGGCAAGGCAAGGCAAGGCAAGGCAAGGCAAGGCAAGGCAAGGCAAGGCAAGGCAAGGCAAGGCAAGGCAAGGCAAGGCAAGGCAAGGCAAGGCAAGGCAAGGCAAGGCAAGGCAAGGCAAGGCAAGGCAAGGCAAGGCAAGGCAAGGCAAGGCAAGGCAAGGCAAGGCAAGGCAAGCAAGGCAGCAAGGCAAGGCAAGGCAAGGCAAGGCAAGGCAAGGCAAGGCAAGGCAAGGCAAGGCAAGGCAAGGCAAGGCAAGGCAAGGCAAGGCAAGGCAAGGCAAGGCAAGGCAAGGCAAGGCAAGGCAAGGCAAGGCAAGGCAAGCAAGGCAAGGCAAGGCAAGGCAAGGCAAGGGCAAGGCAAGGCAAGGCAAGGCAAGGCAAGGCAAGGCAAGGCAAGGCAAGGCAAGGCAAGGCAAGCAAGGCAAGGCAAGGCAAGGCAAGGCAAGGCAAGGCAAGGCAAGGCAAGGCAAGGCAAGGCAAGGCAAGGCAAGGCAAGGCAAGGCAAGGCAAGGCAAGGCAAGGCAAGGCAAGGCAAGGCAAGGCAAGGCAAGGCAAGGCAAGGCAAGGCAAGGCAAGGCAAGGCAAGGCAAGGCAAGGCAAGGCAAGGCAAGGCAAGGCAAGGCAAGGCAAGGCAAGGCAAGGCAAGGCAAGGCAAGGCAAGGCAAGGCAAGGCAAGGCAAGGCAGCAAGGCAAGGCAAGGCAAGGCAAGGCAAGGCAAGGCAAGGCAAGGCAAGGCAAGGCAAGGCAAGGCAAGGCAAGGCAAGGCAAGGCAAGGCAAGGCAAGCAAGGCAAGGCAAGGCAAGGCAAGGCAAGGCAAGGCAAGGCAAGGCAAGGCAAGGCAAGGCAAGGCAAGGCAAGGCAAGGCAAGGCAAGGCAAGGCAAGGCAAGGCAAGGCAAGGCAAGGCAAGGCAAGGCAAGGCAAGGCAAGGCAAGGCAAGGCAAGGCAAGGCAAGGCAAGGCAAGGCAAGGCAAGGCAAGGCAAGGCAAGGCAAGGCAAGGCAAGGCAAGGCAAGGCAAGGCAAGGCAAGGCAAGGCAAGGCAAGGCAAGGCAAGGCAAGGCAAGGCAAGGCAAGGCAAGGCAAGGCAAGGCAAGGCAAGGCAAGGCAAGGCAAGGCAAGGCAAGGCAAGGCAAGGCAAGGCAAGGCAAGGCAAGGCAAGGCAAGGCAAGGCAAGGCAAGGCAAGGCAAGGCAAGGCAAGGCAAGGCAAGGCAAGGCAAGGCAAGGCAAGGCAAGGCAAGGCAAGGCAAGGCAAGGCAAGGCAAGGCAAGGCAAGGCAAGGCAAGGCAAGGCAAGGCAAGGCAAGGCAAGGCAAGGCAAGGCAAGGCAAGGCAAGGCAAGGCAAGGCAAGGCAAGGCAAGGCAAGGCAAGGCAAGGCAAGGCAAGGCAAGGCAAGGCAAGGCAAGGCAAGGCAAGGCAAGGCAAGGCAAGGCAAGGCAAGGCAAGGCAAGGCAAGGCAAGGCAAGGCAAGGCAAGGCAAGGCAAGGCAAGGCAAGGCAAGGCAAGGCAAGGCAAGGCAAGGCAAGGCAAGGCAAGGCAAGGCAAGGCAAGGCAAGGCAAGGCAAGGCAAGGCAAGGCAAGGCAAGGCAAGGCAAGGCAAGGCAAGGCAAGGCAAGGCAAGGCAAGGCAAGGCAAGGCAAGGCAAGGCAAGGCAAGGCAAGGCAAGGCAAGGCAAGGCAAGGCAAGGCAAGGCAAGGCAAGGCAAGGCAAGGCAAGGCAAGGCAAGGCAAGGCAAGGCAAGGCAAGGCAAGGCAAGGCAAGGCAAGGCAAGGCAAGGCAAGGCAAGGCAAGGCAAGGCAAGGCAAGGCAAGGCAAGGCAAGGCAAGGCAAGGCAAGGCAAGGCAAGGCAAGGCAAGGCAAGGCAAGGCAAGGCAAGGCAAGGCAAGGCAAGGCAAGGCAAGGCAAGGCAAGGCAAGGCAAGGCAAGGCAAGGCAAGGCAAGGCAAGGCAAGGCAAGGCAAGGCAAGGCAAGGCAAGGCAAGGCAAGGCAAGGCAAGGCAAGGCAAGGCAAGGCAAGGCAAGGCAAGGCAAGGCAAGGCAAGGCAAGGCAAGGCAAGGCAAGGCAAGGCAAGGCAAGGCAAGGCAAGGCAAGGCAAGGCAAGGCAAGGCAAGGCAAGGCAAGGCAAGGCAAGGCAAGGCAAGGCAAGGCAAGGCAAGGCAAGGCAAGGCAAGGCAAGGCAAGGCAAGGCAAGGCAAGGCAAGGCAAGGCAAGGCAAGGCAAGGCAAGGCAAGGCAAGGCAAGGCAAGGCAAGGCAAGGCAAGGCAAGGCAAGGCAAGGCAAGGCAAGGCAAGGCAAGGCAAGGCAAGGCAAGGCAAGGCAAGGCAAGGCAAGGCAAGGCAAGGCAAGGCAAGGCAAGGCAAGGCAAGGCAAGGCAAGGCAAGGCAAGGCAAGGCAAGGCAAGGCAAGGCAAGGCAAGGCAAGGCAAGGCAAGGCAAGGCAAGGCAAGGCAAGGCAAGGCAAGGCAAGGCAAGGCAAGGCAAGGCAAGGCAAGGCAAGGCAAGGCAAGGCAAGGCAAGGCAAGGCAAGGCAAGGCAAGGCAAGGCAAGGCAAGGCAAGGCAAGGCAAGGCAAGGCAAGGCAAGGCAAGGCAAGGCAAGGCAAGGCAAGGCAAGGCAAGGCAAGGCAAGGCAAGGCAAGGCAAGGCAAGGCAAGGCAAGGCAAGGCAAGGCAAGGCAAGGCAAGGCAAGGCAAGGCAAGGCAAGGCAAGGCAAGGCAAGGCAAGGCAAGGCAAGGCAAGGCAAGGCAAGGCAAGGCAAGGCAAGGCAAGGCAAGGCAAGGCAAGGCAAGGCAAGGCAAGGCAAGGCAAGGCAAGGCAAGGCAAGGCAAGGCAAGGCAAGGCAAGGCAAGGCAAGGCAAGGCAAGGCAAGGCAAGGCAAGGCAAGGCAAGGCAAGGCAAGGCAAGGCAAGGCAAGGCAAGGCAAGGCAAGGCAAGGCAAGGCAAGGCAAGGCAAGGCAAGGCAAGGCAAGGCAAGGCAAGGCAAGGCAAGGCAAGGCAAGGCAAGGCAAGGCAAGCAAGGCAAGGCAAGGCAAGGCAAGGCAAGGCAAGGCAAGGCAAGGCAAGGCAAGGCAAGGCAAGGCAAGGCAAGGCAAGGCAAGGCAAGGCAAGGCAAGGCAAGGCAAGGCAAGGCAAGGCAAGGCAAGGCAAGGCAAGGCAAGGCAAGGCAAGGCAAGGCAAGGCAAGGCAAGGCAAGGCAAGGCAAGGCAAGGCAAGGCAAGGCAAGGCAAGGCAAGGCAAGGCAAGGCAAGGCAAGGCAAGGCAAGGCAAGGCAAGGCAAGGCAAGGCAAGGCAAGGCAAGGCAAGGCAAGGCAAGGCAAGGCAAGGCAAGGCAAGGCAAGGCAAGGCAAGGCAAGGCAAGGCAAGGCAAGGCAAGGCAAGGCAAGGCAAGGCAAGGCAAGGCAAGGCAAGGCAAGGCAAGGCAAGGCAAGGCAAGGCAAGGCAAGGCAAGGCAAGGCAAGGCAAGGCAAGGCAAGGCAAGGCAAGGCAAGGCAAGGCAAGGCAAGGCAAGGCAAGGCAAGGCAAGGCAAGGCAAGGCAAGGCAAGGCAAGGCAAGGCAAGGCAAGGCAAGGCAAGGCAAGGCAAGGCAAGGCAAGGCAAGGCAAGGCAAGGCAAGGCAAGGCAAGGCAAGGCAAGGCAAGGCAAGGCAAGGCAAGGCAAGGCAAGGCAAGGCAAGGCAAGGCAAGGCAAGGCAAGGCAAGGCAAGGCAAGGCAAGGCAAGGCAAGGCAAGGCAAGGCAAGGCAAGGCAAGGCAAGGCAAGGCAAGGCAAGGCAAGGCAAGGCAAGGCAAGGCAAGGCAAGGCAAGGCAAGGCAAGGCAAGGCAAGGCAAGGCAAGGCAAGGCAAGGCAAGGCAAGGCAAGGCAAGGCAAGGCAAGGCAAGGCAAGGCAAGGCAAGGCAAGGCAAGGCAAGGCAAGGCAAGGCAAGGCAAGGCAAGGCAAGGCAAGGCAAGGCAAGGCAAGGCAAGGCAAGGCAAGGCAAGGCAAGGCAAGGCAAGGCAAGGCAAGGCAAGGCAAGGCAAGGCAAGGCAAGGCAAGGCAAGGCAAGGCAAGGCAAGGCAAGGCAAGGCAAGGCAAGGCAAGGCAAGGCAAGGCAAGGCAAGGCAAGGCAAGGCAAGGCAAGGCAAGGCAAGGCAAGGCAAGGCAAGGCAAGGCAAGGCAAGGCAAGGCAAGGCAAGGCAAGGCAAGGCAAGGCAAGGCAAGGCAAGGCAAGGCAAGGCAAGGCAAGGCAAGGCAAGGCAAGGCAAGGCAAGGCAAGGCAAGGCAAGGCAAGGCAAGGCAAGGCAAGGCAAGGCAAGGCAAGGCAAGGCAAGGCAAGGCAAGGCAAGGCAAGGCAAGGCAAGGCAAGGCAAGGCAAGGCAAGGCAAGGCAAGGCAAGGCAAGGCAAGGCAAGGCAAGGCAAGGCAAGGCAAGGCAAGGCAAGGCAAGGCAAGGCAAGGCAAGGCAAGGCAAGGCAAGGCAAGGCAAGGCAAGGCAAGGCAAGGCAAGGCAAGGCAAGGCAAGGCAAGGCAAGGCAAGGCAAGGCAAGGCAAGGCAAGGCAAGGCAAGGCAAGGCAAGGCAAGGCAAGGCAAGGCAAGGCAAGGCAAGGCAAGGCAAGGCAAGGCAAGGCAAGGCAAGGCAAGGCAAGGCAAGGCAAGGCAAGGCAAGGCAAGGCAAGGCAAGGCAAGGCAAGGCAAGGCAAGGCAAGGCAAGGCAAGGCAAGGCAAGGCAAGGCAAGGCAAGGCAAGGCAAGGCAAGGCAAGGCAAGGCAAGGCAAGGCAAGGCAAGGCAAGGCAAGGCAAGGCAAGGCAAGGCAAGGCAAGGCAAGGCAAGGCAAGGCAAGGCAAGGCAAGGCAAGGCAAGGCAAGGCAAGGCAAGGCAAGGCAAGGCAAGGCAAGGCAAGGCAAGGCAAGGCAAGGCAAGGCAAGGCAAGGCAAGGCAAGGCAAGGCAAGGCAAGGCAAGGCAAGGCAAGGCAAGGCAAGGCAAGGCAAGGCAAGGCAAGGCAAGGCAAGGCAAGGCAAGGCAAGGCAAGGCAAGGCAAGGCAAGGCAAGGCAAGGCAAGGCAAGGCAAGGCAAGGCAAGGCAAGGCAAGGCAAGGCAAGGCAAGGCAAGGCAAGGCAAGGCAAGGCAAGGCAAGGCAAGGCAAGGCAAGGCAAGGCAAGGCAAGGCAAGGCAAGGCAAGGCAAGGCAAGGCAAGGCAAGGCAAGGCAAGGCAAGGCAAGGCAAGGCAAGGCAAGGCAAGGCAAGGCAAGGCAAGGCAAGGCAAGGCAAGGCAAGGCAAGGCAAGGCAAGGCAAGGCAAGGCAAGGCAAGGCAAGGCAAGGCAAGGCAAGGCAAGGCAAGGCAAGGCAAGGCAAGGCAAGGCAAGGCAAGGCAAGGCAAGGCAAGGCAAGGCAAGGCAAGGCAAGGCAAGGCAAGGCAAGGCAAGGCAAGGCAAGGCAAGGCAAGGCAAGGCAAGGCAAGGCAAGGCAAGGCAAGGCAAGGCAAGGCAAGGCAAGGCAAGGCAAGGCAAGGCAAGGCAAGGCAAGGCAAGGCAAGGCAAGGCAAGGCAAGGCAAGGCAAGGCAAGGCAAGGCAAGGCAAGGCAAGGCAAGGCAAGGCAAGGCAAGGCAAGGCAAGGCAAGGCAAGGCAAGGCAAGGCAAGGCAAGGCAAGGCAAGGCAAGGCAAGGCAAGGCAAGGCAAGGCAAGGCAAGGCAAGGCAAGGCAAGGCAAGGCAAGGCAAGGCAAGGCAAGGCAAGGCAAGGCAAGGCAAGGCAAGGCAAGGCAAGGCAAGGCAAGGCAAGGCAAGGCAAGGCAAGGCAAGGCAAGGCAAGGCAAGGCAAGGCAAGGCAAGGCAAGGCAAGGCAAGGCAAGGCAAGGCAAGGCAAGGCAAGGCAAGGCAAGGCAAGGCAAGGCAAGGCAAGGCAAGGCAAGGCAAGGCAAGGCAAGGCAAGGCAAGGCAAGGCAAGGCAAGGCAAGGCAAGGCAAGGCAAGGCAAGGCAAGGCAAGGCAAGGCAAGGCAAGGCAAGGCAAGGCAAGGCAAGGCAAGGCAAGGCAAGGCAAGGCAAGGCAAGGCAAGGCAAGGCAAGGCAAGGCAAGGCAAGGCAAGGCAAGGCAAGGCAAGGCAAGGCAAGGCAAGGCAAGGCAAGGCAAGGCAAGGCAAGGCAAGGCAAGGCAAGGCAAGGCAAGGCAAGGCAAGGCAAGGCAAGGCAAGGCAAGGCAAGGCAAGGCAAGGCAAGGCAAGGCAAGGCAAGGCAAGGCAAGGCAAGGCAAGGCAAGGCAAGGCAAGGCAAGGCAAGGCAAGGCAAGGCAAGGCAAGGCAAGGCAAGGCAAGGCAAGGCAAGGCAAGGCAAGGCAAGGCAAGGCAAGGCAAGGCAAGGCAAGGCAAGGCAAGGCAAGGCAAGGCAAGGCAAGGCAAGGCAAGGCAAGGCAAGGCAAGGCAAGGCAAGGCAAGGCAAGGCAAGGCAAGGCAAGGCAAGGCAAGGCAAGGCAAGGCAAGGCAAGGCAAGGCAAGGCAAGGCAAGGCAAGGCAAGGCAAGGCAAGGCAAGGCAAGGCAAGGCAAGGCAAGGCAAGGCAAGGCAAGGCAAGGCAAGGCAAGGCAAGGCAAGGCAAGGCAAGGCAAGGCAAGGCAAGGCAAGGCAAGGCAAGGCAAGGCAAGGCAAGGCAAGGCAAGGCAAGGCAAGGCAAGGCAAGGCAAGGCAAGGCAAGGCAAGGCAAGGCAAGGCAAGGCAAGGCAAGGCAAGGCAAGGCAAGGCAAGGCAAGGCAAGGCAAGGCAAGGCAAGGCAAGGCAAGGCAAGGCAAGGCAAGGCAAGGCAAGGCAAGGCAAGGCAAGGCAAGGCAAGGCAAGGCAAGGCAAGGCAAGGCAAGGCAAGGCAAGGCAAGGCAAGGCAAGGCAAGGCAAGGCAAGGCAAGGCAAGGCAAGGCAAGGCAAGGCAAGGCAAGGCAAGGCAAGGCAAGGCAAGGCAAGGCAAGGCAAGGCAAGGCAAGGCAAGGCAAGGCAAGGCAAGGCAAGGCAAGGCAAGGCAAGGCAAGGCAAGGCAAGGCAAGGCAAGGCAAGGCAAGGCAAGGCAAGGCAAGGCAAGGCAAGGCAAGGCAAGGCAAGGCAAGGCAAGGCAAGGCAAGGCAAGGCAAGGCAAGGCAAGGCAAGGCAAGGCAAGGCAAGGCAAGGCAAGGCAAGGCAAGGCAAGGCAAGGCAAGGCAAGGCAAGGCAAGGCAAGGCAAGGCAAGGCAAGGCAAGGCAAGGCAAGGCAAGGCAAGGCAAGGCAAGGCAAGGCAAGGCAAGGCAAGGCAAGGCAAGGCAAGGCAAGGCAAGGCAAGGCAAGGCAAGGCAAGGCAAGGCAAGGCAAGGCAAGGCAAGGCAAGGCAAGGCAAGGCAAGGCAAGGCAAGGCAAGGCAAGGCAAGGCAAGGCAAGGCAAGGCAAGGCAAGGCAAGGCAAGGCAAGGCAAGGCAAGGCAAGGCAAGGCAAGGCAAGGCAAGGCAAGGCAAGGCAAGGCAAGGCAAGGCAAGGCAAGGCAAGGCAAGGCAAGGCAAGGCAAGGCAAGGCAAGGCAAGGCAAGGCAAGGCAAGGCAAGGCAAGGCAAGGCAAGGCAAGGCAAGGCAAGGCAAGGCAAGGCAAGGCAAGGCAAGGCAAGGCAAGGCAAGGCAAGGCAAGGCAAGGCAAGGCAAGGCAAGGCAAGGCAAGGCAAGGCAAGGCAAGGCAAGGCAAGGCAAGGCAAGGCAAGGCAAGGCAAGGCAAGGCAAGGCAAGGCAAGGCAAGGCAAGGCAAGGCAAGGCAAGGCAAGGCAAGGCAAGGCAAGGCAAGGCAAGGCAAGGCAAGGCAAGGCAAGGCAAGGCAAGGCAAGGCAAGGCAAGGCAAGGCAAGGCAAGGCAAGGCAAGGCAAGGCAAGGCAAGGCAAGGCAAGGCAAGGCAAGGCAAGGCAAGGCAAGGCAAGGCAAGGCAAGGCAAGGCAAGGCAAGGCAAGGCAAGGCAAGGCAAGGCAAGGCAAGGCAAGGCAAGGCAAGGCAAGGCAAGGCAAGGCAAGGCAAGGCAAGGCAAGGCAAGGCAAGGCAAGGCAAGGCAAGGCAAGGCAAGGCAAGGCAAGGCAAGGCAAGGCAAGGCAAGGCAAGGCAAGGCAAGGCAAGGCAAGGCAAGGCAAGGCAAGGCAAGGCAAGGCAAGGCAAGGCAAGGCAAGGCAAGGCAAGGCAAGGCAAGGCAAGGCAAGGCAAGGCAAGGCAAGGCAAGGCAAGGCAAGGCAAGGCAAGGCAAGGCAAGGCAAGGCAAGGCAAGGCAAGGCAAGGCAAGGCAAGGCAAGGCAAGGCAAGGCAAGGCAAGGCAAGGCAAGGCAAGGCAAGGCAAGGCAAGGCAAGGCAAGGCAAGGCAAGGCAAGGCAAGGCAAGGCAAGGCAAGGCAAGGCAAGGCAAGGCAAGGCAAGGCAAGGCAAGGCAAGGCAAGGCAAGGCAAGGCAAGGCAAGGCAAGGCAAGGCAAGGCAAGGCAAGGCAAGGCAAGGCAAGGCAAGGCAAGGCAAGGCAAGGCAAGGCAAGGCAAGGCAAGGCAAGGCAAGGCAAGGCAAGGCAAGGCAAGGCAAGGCAAGGCAAGGCAAGGCAAGGCAAGGCAAGGCAAGGCAAGGCAAGGCAAGGCAAGGCAAGGCAAGGCAAGGCAAGGCAAGGCAAGGCAAGGCAAGGCAAGGCAAGGCAAGGCAAGGCAAGGCAAGGCAAGGCAAGGCAAGGCAAGGCAAGGCAAGGCAAGGCAAGGCAAGGCAAGGCAAGGCAAGGCAAGGCAAGGCAAGGCAAGGCAAGGCAAGGCAAGGCAAGGCAAGGCAAGGCAAGGCAAGGCAAGGCAAGGCAAGGCAAGGCAAGGCAAGGCAAGGCAAGGCAAGGCAAGGCAAGGCAAGGCAAGGCAAGGCAAGGCAAGGCAAGGCAAGGCAAGGCAAGGCAAGGCAAGGCAAGGCAAGGCAAGGCAAGGCAAGGCAAGGCAAGGCAAGGCAAGGCAAGGCAAGGCAAGGCAAGGCAAGGCAAGGCAAGGCAAGGCAAGGCAAGGCAAGGCAAGGCAAGGCAAGGCAAGGCAAGGCAAGGCAAGGCAAGGCAAGGCAAGGCAAGGCAAGGCAAGGCAAGGCAAGGCAAGGCAAGGCAAGGCAAGGCAAGGCAAGGCAAGGCAAGGCAAGGCAAGGCAAGGCAAGGCAAGGCAAGGCAAGGCAAGGCAAGGCAAGGCAAGGCAAGGCAAGGCAAGGCAAGGCAAGGCAAGGCAAGGCAAGGCAAGGCAAGGCAAGGCAAGGCAAGGCAAGGCAAGGCAAGGCAAGGCAAGGCAAGGCAAGGCAAGGCAAGGCAAGGCAAGGCAAGGCAAGGCAAGGCAAGGCAAGGCAAGGCAAGGCAAGGCAAGGCAAGGCAAGGCAAGGCAAGGCAAGGCAAGGCAAGGCAAGGCAAGGCAAGGCAAGGCAAGGCAAGGCAAGGCAAGGCAAGGCAAGGCAAGGCAAGGCAAGGCAAGGCAAGGCAAGGCAAGGCAAGGCAAGGCAAGGCAAGGCAAGGCAAGGCAAGGCAAGGCAAGGCAAGGCAAGGCAAGGCAAGGCAAGGCAAGGCAAGGCAAGGCAAGGCAAGGCAAGGCAAGGCAAGGCAAGGCAAGGCAAGGCAAGGCAAGGCAAGGCAAGGCAAGGCAAGGCAAGGCAAGGCAAGGCAAGGCAAGGCAAGGCAAGGCAAGGCAAGGCAAGGCAAGGCAAGGCAAGGCAAGGCAAGGCAAGGCAAGGCAAGGCAAGGCAAGGCAAGGCAAGGCAAGGCAAGGCAAGGCAAGGCAAGGCAAGGCAAGGCAAGGCAAGGCAAGGCAAGGCAAGGCAAGGCAAGGCAAGGCAAGGCAAGGCAAGGCAAGGCAAGGCAAGGCAAGGCAAGGCAAGGCAAGGCAAGGCAAGGCAAGGCAAGGCAAGGCAAGGCAAGGCAAGGCAAGGCAAGGCAAGGCAAGGCAAGGCAAGGCAAGGCAAGGCAAGGCAAGGCAAGGCAAGGCAAGGCAAGGCAAGGCAAGGCAAGGCAAGGCAAGGCAAGGCAAGGCAAGGCAAGGCAAGGCAAGGCAAGGCAAGGCAAGGCAAGGCAAGGCAAGGCAAGGCAAGGCAAGGCAAGGCAAGGCAAGGCAAGGCAAGGCAAGGCAAGGCAAGGCAAGGCAAGGCAAGGCAAGGCAAGGCAAGGCAAGGCAAGGCAAGGCAAGGCAAGGCAAGGCAAGGCAAGGCAAGGCAAGGCAAGGCAAGGCAAGGCAAGGCAAGGCAAGGCAAGGCAAGGCAAGGCAAGGCAAGGCAAGGCAAGGCAAGGCAAGGCAAGGCAAGGCAAGGCAAGGCAAGGCACAAGGCAAGGCAAGGCAAGGCAAGGCAAGGCAAGGCAAGGCAAGGCAAGGCAAGGCAAGGCAAGGCAAGGCAAGGCAAGGCAAGGCAAGGCAAGGCAAGGCAAGGCAAGGCAAGGCAAGGCAAGGCAAGGCAAGGCAAGGCAAGGCAAGGCAAGGCAAGGCAAGGCAAGGCAAGGCAAGGCAAGGCAAGGCAAGGCAAGGCAAGGCAAGGCAAGGCAAGGCAAGGCAAGGCAAGGCAAGGCAAGGCAAGGCAAGGCAAGGCAAGGCAAGGCAAGGCAAGGCAAGGCAAGGCAAGGCAAGGCAAGGCAAGGCAAGGCAAGGCAAGGCAAGGCAAGGCAAGGCAAGGCAAGGCAAGGCAAGGCAAGGCAAGGCAAGGCAAGGCAAGGCAAGGCAAGGCAAGGCAAGGCAAGGCAAGGCAAGGCAAGGCAAGGCAAGGCAAGGCAAGGCAAGGCAAGGCAAGGCAAGGCAAGGCAAGGCAAGGCAAGGCAAGGCAAGGCAAGGCAAGGCAAGGCAAGGCAAGGCAAGGCAAGGCAAGGCAAGGCAAGGCAAGGCAAGGCAAGGCAAGGCAAGGCAAGGCAAGGCAAGGCAAGGCAAGGCAAGGCAAGGCAAGGCAAGGCAAGGCAAGGCAAGGCAAGGCAAGGCAAGGCAAGGCAAGGCAAGGCAAGGCAAGGCAAGGCAAGGCAAGGCAAGGCAAGGCAAGGCAAGGCAAGGCAAGGCAAGGCAAGGCAAGGCAAGGCAAGGCAAGGCAAGGCAAGGCAAGGCAAGGCAAGGCAAGGCAAGGCAAGGCAAGGCAAGGCAAGGCAAGGCAAGGCAAGGCAAGGCAAGGCAAGGCAAGGCAAGGCAAGGCAAGGCAAGGCAAGGCAAGGCAAGGCAAGGCAAGGCAAGGCAAGGCAAGGCAAGGCAAGGCAAGGCAAGGCAAGGCAAGGCAAGGCAAGGCAAGGCAAGGCAAGGCAAGGCAAGGCAAGGCAAGGCAAGGCAAGGCAAGGCAAGGCAAGGCAAGGCAAGGCAAGGCAAGGCAAGGCAAGGCAAGGCAAGGCAAGGCAAGGCAAGGCAAGGCAAGGCAAGGCAAGGCAAGGCAAGGCAAGGCAAGGCAAGGCAAGGCAAGGCAAGGCAAGGCAAGGCAAGGCAAGGCAAGGCAAGGCAAGGCAAGGCAAGGCAAGGCAAGGCAAGGCAAGGCAAGGCAAGGCAAGGCAAGGCAAGGCAAGGCAAGGCAAGGCAAGGCAAGGCAAGGCAAGGCAAGGCAAGGCAAGGCAAGGCAAGGCAAGGCAAGGCAAGGCAAGGCAAGGCAAGGCAAGGCAAGGCAAGGCAAGGCAAGGCAAGGCAAGGCAAGGCAAGGCAAGGCAAGGCAAGGCAAGGCAAGGCAAGGCAAGGCAAGGCAAGGCAAGGCAAGGCAAGGCAAGGCAAGGCAAGGCAAGGCAAGGCAAGGCAAGGCAAGGCAAGGCAAGGCAAGGCAAGGCAAGGCAAGGCAAGGCAAGGCAAGGCAAGGCAAGGCAAGGCAAGGCAAGGCAAGGCAAGGCAAGGCAAGGCAAGGCAAGGCAAGGCAAGGCAAGGCAAGGCAAGGCAAGGCAAGGCAAGGCAAGGCAAGGCAAGGCAAGGCAAGGCAAGGCAAGGCAAGGCAAGGCAAGGCAAGGCAAGGCAAGGCAAGGCAAGGCAAGGCAAGGCAAGGCAAGGCAAGGCAAGGCAAGGCAAGGCAAGGCAAGGCAAGGCAAGGCAAGGCAAGGCAAGGCAAGGCAAGGCAAGGCAAGGCAAGGCAAGGCAAGGCAAGGCAAGGCAAGGCAAGGCAAGGCAAGGCAAGGCAAGGCAAGGCAAGGCAAGGCAAGGCAAGGCAAGGCAAGGCAAGGCAAGGCAAGGCAAGGCAAGGCAAGGCAAGGCAAGGCAAGGCAAGGCAAGGCAAGGCAAGGCAAGGCAAGGCAAGGCAAGGCAAGGCAAGGCAAGGCAAGGCAAGGCAAGGCAAGGCAAGGCAAGGCAAGGCAAGGCAAGGCAAGGCAAGGCAAGGCAAGGCAAGGCAAGGCAAGGCAAGGCAAGGCAAGGCAAGGCAAGGCAAGGCAAGGCAAGGCAAGGCAAGGCAAGGCAAGGCAAGGCAAGGCAAGGCAAGGCAAGGCAAGGCAAGGCAAGGCAAGGCAAGGCAAGGCAAGGCAAGGCAAGGCAAGGCAAGGCAAGGCAAGGCAAGGCAAGGCAAGGCAAGGCAAGGCAAGGCAAGGCAAGGCAAGGCAAGGCAAGGCAAGGCAAGGCAAGGCAAGGCAAGGCAAGGCAAGGCAAGGCAAGGCAAGGCAAGGCAAGGCAAGGCAAGGCAAGGCAAGGCAAGGCAAGGCAAGGCAAGGCAAGGCAAGGCAAGGCAAGGCAAGGCAAGGCAAGGCAAGGCAAGGCAAGGCAAGGCAAGGCAAGGCAAGGCAAGGCAAGGCAAGGCAAGGCAAGGCAAGGCAAGGCAAGGCAAGGCAAGGCAAGGCAAGGCAAGGCAAGGCAAGGCAAGGCAAGGCAAGGCAAGGCAAGGCAAGGCAAGGCAAGGCAAGGCAAGGCAAGGCAAGGCAAGGCAAGGCAAGGCAAGGCAAGGCAAGGCAAGGCAAGGCAAGGCAAGGCAAGGCAAGGCAAGGCAAGGCAAGGCAAGGCAAGGCAAGGCAAGGCAAGGCAAGGCAAGGCAAGGCAAGGCAAGGCAAGGCAAGGCAAGGCAAGGCAAGGCAAGGCAAGGCAAGGCAAGGCAAGGCAAGGCAAGGCAAGGCAAGGCAAGGCAAGGCAAGGCAAGGCAAGGCAAGGCAAGGCAAGGCAAGGCAAGGCAAGGCAAGGCAAGGCAAGGCAAGGCAAGGCAAGGCAAGGCAAGGCAAGGCAAGGCAAGGCAAGGCAAGGCAAGGCAAGGCAAGGCAAGGCAAGGCAAGGCAAGGCAAGGCAAGGCAAGGCAAGGCAAGGCAAGGCAAGGCAAGGCAAGGCAAGGCAAGGCAAGGCAAGGCAAGGCAAGGCAAGGCAAGGCAAGGCAAGGCAAGGCAAGGCAAGGCAAGGCAAGGCAAGGCAAGGCAAGGCAAGGCAAGGCAAGGCAAGGCAAGGCAAGGCAAGGCAAGGCAAGGCAAGGCAAGGCAAGGCAAGGCAAGGCAAGGCAAGGCAAGGCAAGGCAAGGCAAGGCAAGGCAAGGCAAGGCAAGGCAAGGCAAGGCAAGGCAAGGCAAGGCAAGGCAAGGCAAGGCAAGGCAAGGCAAGGCAAGGCAAGGCAAGGCAAGGCAAGGCAAGGCAAGGCAAGGCAAGGCAAGGCAAGGCAAGGCAAGGCAAGGCAAGGCAAGGCAAGGCAAGGCAAGGCAAGGCAAGGCAAGGCAAGGCAAGGCAAGGCAAGGCAAGGCAAGGCAAGGCAAGGCAAGGCAAGGCAAGGCAAGGCAAGGCAAGGCAAGGCAAGGCAAGGCAAGGCAAGGCAAGGCAAGGCAAGGCAAGGCAAGGCAAGGCAAGGCAAGGCAAGGCAAGGCAAGGCAAGGCAAGGCAAGGCAAGGCAAGGCAAGGCAAGGCAAGGCAAGGCAAGGCAAGGCAAGGCAAGGCAAGGCAAGGCAAGGCAAGGCAAGGCAAGGCAAGGCAAGGCAAGGCAAGGCAAGGCAAGGCAAGGCAAGGCAAGGCAAGGCAAGGCAAGGCAAGGCAAGGCAAGGCAAGGCAAGGCAAGGCAAGGCAAGGCAAGGCAAGGCAAGGCAAGGCAAGGCAAGGCAAGGCAAGGCAAGGCAAGGCAAGGCAAGGCAAGGCAAGGCAAGGCAAGGCAAGGCAAGGCAAGGCAAGGCAAGGCAAGGCAAGGCAAGGCAAGGCAAGGCAAGGCAAGGCAAGGCAAGGCAAGGCAAGGCAAGGCAAGGCAAGGCAAGGCAAGGCAAGGCAAGGCAAGGCAAGGCAAGGCAAGGCAAGGCAAGGCAAGGCAAGGCAAGGCAAGGCAAGGCAAGGCAAGGCAAGGCAAGGCAAGGCAAGGCAAGGCAAGGCAAGGCAAGGCAAGGCAAGGCAAGGCAAGGCAAGGCAAGGCAAGGCAAGGCAAGGCAAGGCAAGGCAAGGCAAGGCAAGGCAAGGCAAGGCAAGGCAAGGCAAGGCAAGGCAAGGCAAGGCAAGGCAAGGCAAGGCAAGGCAAGGCAAGGCAAGGCAAGGCAAGGCAAGGCAAGGCAAGGCAAGGCAAGGCAAGGCAAGGCAAGGCAAGGCAAGGCAAGGCAAGGCAAGGCAAGGCAAGGCAAGGCAAGGCAAGGCAAGGCAAGGCAAGGCAAGGCAAGGCAAGGCAAGGCAAGGCAAGGCAAGGCAAGGCAAGGCAAGGCAAGGCAAGGCAAGGCAAGGCAAGGCAAGGCAAGGCAAGGCAAGGCAAGGCAAGGCAAGGCAAGGCAAGGCAAGGCAAGGCAAGGCAAGGCAAGGCAAGGCAAGGCAAGGCAAGGCAAGGCAAGGCAAGGCAAGGCAAGGCAAGGCAAGGCAAGGCAAGGCAAGGCAAGGCAAGGCAAGGCAAGGCAAGGCAAGGCAAGGCAAGGCAAGGCAAGGCAAGGCAAGGCAAGGCAAGGCAAGGCAAGGCAAGGCAAGGCAAGGCAAGGCAAGGCAAGGCAAGGCAAGGCAAGGCAAGGCAAGGCAAGGCAAGGCAAGGCAAGGCAAGGCAAGGCAAGGCAAGGCAAGGCAAGGCAAGGCAAGGCAAGGCAAGGCAAGGCAAGGCAAGGCAAGGCAAGGCAAGGCAAGGCAAGGCAAGGCAAGGCAAGGCAAGGCAAGGCAAGGCAAGGCAAGGCAAGGCAAGGCAAGGCAAGGCAAGGCAAGGCAAGGCAAGGCAAGGCAAGGCAAGGCAAGGCAAGGCAAGGCAAGGCAAGGCAAGGCAAGGCAAGGCAAGGCAAGGCAAGGCAAGGCAAGGCAAGGCAAGGCAAGGCAAGGCAAGGCAAGGCAAGGCAAGGCAAGGCAAGGCAAGGCAAGGCAAGGCAAGGCAAGGCAAGGCAAGGCAAGGCAAGGCAAGGCAAGGCAAGGCAAGGCAAGGCAAGGCAAGGCAAGGCAAGGCAAGGCAAGGCAAGGCAAGGCAAGGCAAGGCAAGGCAAGGCAAGGCAAGGCAAGGCAAGGCAAGGCAAGGCAAGGCAAGGCAAGGCAAGGCAAGGCAAGGCAAGGCAAGGCAAGGCAAGGCAAGGCAAGGCAAGGCAAGGCAAGGCAAGGCAAGGCAAGGCAAGGCAAGGCAAGGCAAGGCAAGGCAAGGCAAGGCAAGGCAAGGCAAGGCAAGGCAAGGCAAGGCAAGGCAAGGCAAGGCAAGGCAAGGCAAGGCAAGGCAAGGCAAGGCAAGGCAAGGCAAGGCAAGGCAAGGCAAGGCAAGGCAAGGCAAGGCAAGGCAAGGCAAGGCAAGGCAAGGCAAGGCAAGGCAAGGCAAGGCAAGGCAAGGCAAGGCAAGGCAAGGCAAGGCAAGGCAAGGCAAGGCAAGGCAAGGCAAGGCAAGGCAAGGCAAGGCAAGGCAAGGCAAGGCAAGGCAAGGCAAGGCAAGGCAAGGCAAGGCAAGGCAAGGCAAGGCAAGGCAAGGCAAGGCAAGGCAAGGCAAGGCAAGGCA